>NC_086445.1:60288888-60641294 GCF_028390025.1 Pseudophryne corroboree | reverse complement strand
CAGCTGCAAAGGAGAAAAAAAAAACAGACAAGATACAGACCATACTTGCCAAGCCCCGCTCCGTGTCCGGCCGCTGCAGTCTTCTGGCTGCCAGCTCCTCTGCACTATGGGAGAGATATAATGACGTCTCTCCCATAGCGCACAGTGACAGCGCCGGAAGCCGGAGCTCAGTACTGAGCTCCTGCCTCCGGCTACCGCTGTAGTGCGGGAGACGGGCGCCCGCTGGTAACACAATCTCAGTGGGCGCCCGGCATCTCCCTGCAGCGACGGGGACACATCGCCGGGTTAGGTGAGCCGGAGGAGGCGGAACTGCGTTCCGTCTCCAAGTGGAACTGACGGAACGCAGTTCCGCCCCGTTCCGGCTCACTTTAACCCCTGATCCCTGCAATGTAATCAATTATCGCAGTGCGAGATGGGGCGATTTTTATCACCTGTCATCCGCATCCTGGATGCGGATGGTGATAAATAGGCCCCTAAAAGCTTCTATCAAATGGATTATGACAAGATCCTAATAAATCCGGTTGTGTGGTTAGAGAGGCGTGGAGTATTTGCAATATATTTCCAGTGGAATTGGCCTATGCCAGGTCAAATTTACTAAAGAACAAAAGTGAGGTGCTTCTTCTCTTTTTTTTTTTTGCCACCTCCGCACAATCCCAGATCTATTATAGCATGCGCCTGACCCAGAGGTACGAAATTTAAATTCTTCCAGGTGGTCCTCCCATTACTATACCCAACTGGTAACATAAAGGTAAAAGACACCCTTTTCTTTTACCTTTGTTTTTTAATTGTGTCTCACGTTATATACTATTTTTGATAGGTTTCCTGTTGTTGTTATGGTTTATATGGCGCCACAAGGGTTCCACTGTGCCTTAACAAAGTACATAAAACAAATGAAATTAATAAGAAAACGGTGACTTACAGGACAAGACAATGCAGGACAAGTACAGGGTATATAAACATTTCCACGTCAGGGGACAGGACACTAAAATGAGCATCGGGAAGGCAGAAACCGAGGGCTAGGTGCCATTCTAGGGAGCATGGAGTAGATAAGACTAAGGGGAGATTTACTAAGCAGTGATAATAGTGGAAAAGTGAGCCAGTGGAGAAATTGCCCCATCAACCAATCAGCAGCTCTGTATCGTTTCTTTTTCATCCACTAGGGGTCACTGGAGTACTCTTGGGATATGGACTGTGCGTAGCAGGAAGGCACATTTAAATATTTAAATGAGCAACCCTCCTCTTCCTTCCTCCATACTCCCAGGATCCCCAGTGTTTTTTATGTGCCTCAGGGAAGCACATCATGAGCTGAAAGCTCAATTTTTATTTTACTTTTTACACTTTTTGATTTTACAGACAATACCTTCCCCACTTACTAAGAAGTGTGGGTCCGGGATTGTACTGCCTCCAGCCGCTTCTGACACGTGGGCGCTTGTAGGAAAAGCACGGCCGTGTCAGCCAGGCAGCATGCGGTCCCTTCCCCACTTACAGAGAAGTGAGGGTCCGGGATTGAGCGGCCATCTCCTCCACATGTACACGCTGGGTGGAGGAGATTTTAGAGGAGTCATATTTTTTTCTAACAGGCGCTTTCAGCGCTGCTGCTGCAAGACGAAGGAGGAGGCTACATGCGGTTAGCTTCCGCAAGGTTAGTGCACTCCCCCAGTACTGCACGCTCCCAGACACACAGCAGGTGCTGGGGAGCGCGGTCTTCCACCGCTGGCCGCCCACTCCATGCTCCCCGCTGGCCACCGCTACGGACACCACGATGGCCGCCCGCTCCATGCTCCCCGCCGCTACATACAGTCAGGCCGCACGTTGTGCTCAGCGGTCGCGCACTGATCACAGTGCGCTCCCGCTGCCCGCTATTAAGCCCAGCCGCGGACAGACAGGCTGCTGCCGCCGGGCTTCTGCATCCGTCCCCCGCTGCTCTCCGGCTCCCTTCCGCTAGCTATGTCGGTGGGAAAGGGGAGAGCACTATGGCTGCACATGGGGAATTCGCGGGACACGGGGGGGGGGGGGGGGGGGGGGGGATGATTATACCCAATGTGTTGTGGTGGCTTAGTGGTTAAAGCGCCTGTCTCGTAAGCAGGAGAGTATCTCCTATGCACAGGTCCTGATTGCATGCATATGTTATGGATAATATGCATATGTTGTAGTATCTAATATATTCATGGTGATTTATTACAGATGTATAGATTGCATGTAGATGTTGTAGTATGTCATATATACGTAGGAAGTATATTTTATATGTATATCTTGCATATATAGGCGGTAATATGTAATGTATACCTGATCTGTTGTGACTAACATTACTGTAAGTTGGAAATTGATTTGTATTGTTTTTTTTTTTTTTTTTTTTTTTTTATGCTCTGGTTTCTCTTCAGAACGAACAAATCTTTCGCCTTTTACTAAAGATTTCCGTGAAGAGGAGCAAAACTGAGTTTTATCTCAATTTTTGCATGCCCCATCTGATTGAAGTTTAAAAAAAATAAAAAAATAAATAAAATAAAATAACATGGTGGAAGCACATGGCACTACGCACATGGCTGGACACCATTTTAACTCAATTTCCTGTTTCTTTATCCAGGACATGTTTCTGCGGTCCTACAACACTTCCCCACTGGAGAAGCAGGGGTGGTGTTAGGAATTTTCTGTCACAAGAAGGTATGCAGCAATACTTTTATAGTTTATGTACACGTTGCTTAAGATATCTAAGGGAATCCACGTGCACAGTGGGAATACCAGTCCGCATCGGACATCTATGCTACTCCTGTTTGGGCGGCTACATCTAACTGTTTATAACAAAGTCACATACTCTTCTGGAGGGTCATGTGTTCTCTGCGGGAGCGCTGCGGAGTGTGTGTGCGCTGTGTGAATGACTGATGATAAATATAAATAAATAGTACCCAGCATGCTAACATCGGCTGTGTGGTACAAAACGATTCAATGCCAGACGCAAGGTTCTGAGTTTTAATGCCACTAAGGAACCTATTTCAAATGCAAGCGTTTCTATAAGATAGAACGCAGCGAGCGCCTGTGCGGGCGTGTGTGTGTGTGTCCATTGTTCTAATTCTATTATTAAGCCATTCACTATACCAAAGTCTATGACAGCTTTTCTGGGTGTCAAATCTTTTCAGGTCCCACTTACTACACTTAATGACTAGTCAGAGTGGACATTCAAGCTATGCTAAAGGCAATGTCTATGCTGTAGTTGGTGTTTGGGTTACAGACGTTATAGTCGCATAAATAACGTAGTTAATAGCCAGTTCTGGCCTCAGAACAGTTTAGACGGCTTGTTACTCACATTGGTATATCGCCTGAGGATTTACGCATGTCTGCTATAGATGTCAGCCATGTTAGTTCTTTTAGTTCACCATCAATCTTTGTGGTTGACAGACGCTTTGCGTGGCCTTACGCGAAAATGTTATTTACTCCTAAATTAGGAAGTTAAAGTTTAAACGCTCCAGCGTGAGAGTCTATTTACAGTTCTTACAAGGAAAACTGCACCAGGGTTCAAATCTTTTAAACCTCAGTCTTTTCCAGTAGGTCCTACAACACACGACATGACTACACGTGGTCGAGAAGGTGGTTTAATTGTCGTTCGGACACAACGGCTGCTGTCAAGCCAATGGCATGGCAAGTTTTTAATTGCCTTGTTTCTTCTTTTGGGCGAGCATTTCTTCTGTCTCATTCGACATTATTACTGAAATCCACAGATCTGCGGTTACATAATTTAGTGGCAATCACACATAGAGTTCCATTGTCTACCACCTTTGCGGTGGCTAGTCAAGGCTAGATCCAAAACTAGCCAACCTGTGTCAGAGGACACAAAGGGCAGCTCTATAGACCGCTATTCAGTCTCTCCTAGATTCAAGGTTATTTCAATTTTGTTTGTAGTACCGCAGCCGGCCGACTGTTATATTCCATATTAAACCGAAAGAGGCTCAATCAGTGGAATTCATGCGATCAGTGATTGCAGGCTTACAACCACTGAAATCATATTCTCCCTAAAAACTCAAGGATGCGTTCTTACGCGTTCAAAATTTTGCCACTACATCTGGCATACTTAAACGTTGGCAGTCCACCATTCAAGCTCTCCTGTTTGGTTTCTCATCAGCGCCTCGGGTTGTCACAAGGCTGATGTCTGTGATAAGTTATTCTCAGATCCCGGGTGGTGATAATGGTTCTGTACTTAGATAACCTTCTACATCACAGCTCCAGTTCGACAAAGACTCCTAAATACATTACTAACGTACAATGTACTAGTTCAGCACGGTGGGATTGTCAACTTCAAGAAATCACATCTAAATTCGTCTCGACGACTTCAATTCCTAGGAATGATTCTCGATACGGTAGATCAAGGAAATTATCTACCAGAACAAAGTATAGAGTATTCATCATCTGGTACCACGCACAGTCTTGGTACTTTTGTGCATTCGTCTGTTAGGCACAATGGTGACGGCTTTCGAAGCGCTTCAGTTTGGTAGTTTTCACTCACGTCCTTTTCAACTGGATGTGCTCGCACAGTGGTCGGGCTCGCATCTGCAGACTCACCACAGGGTGAGGTTGTCGCCACGGGTCAGAGTATCTCTACTCTGGTGGCTCAAGGTACACAATCTAACCGCAGGAAAATGATCCGGCGCCTGGAATTGGATAATTCTAACGACGGACGCGAGCCTCAGAGGTTGGGGAGCTGTAGTTTAAAATTGTCAGCTCCAGGGTCTCTGGGCGGATCACAAAAGATTGCTGTCTATAAATGTCCTGGAACTCCGGCCAATTTACAATGCGCTACGGCAAGCAGTGCACATGCTTCGGTCTCAGACTGTCTAGGTGTAGTCAGTCAACGCGACGGCGGTCGCGTACATCAAGAAACAAGGAGGAACGAGAAGCTGCATGGCAATGCGGGAAGTAGCTCGAATCCTCAATTGGGCCGAGCATCACCAAGTGATATTGTCGGCAGTGTTCATTCCGGGAGTGGACAACTGGGGGCGGATTATCTCAGCCGTTGGGATTTTTATCTGGGAGAATGGGCATTAAATCCAGAAGTTTCACATGCTGGTCCAGAGGAGGGGTTACCCTCAAGTGGACCTGATGGCATCTCGCCACAATCACCAAATGCCCCAGTAGGTGTCCAGAACGCGAGATCCAACGGCAGGGGTGGAGGATGCTCTCACAATCTCGTGGCCGTACAGCCTCGTGTATCTATTTCCACCGTTCCGCTCCTCCCTCGGTTGCTAAAACGGATCACAAGAGAGGCCGCCACAGTCATACTAGTAGCGCCTCATTGGTCTCGGAGAGCTTGGTTCTCGGATCTCCGCGGACTACTCGCAGATGATCCTTGCCGCTCCTACTACGTCCGGACCTGTTACAACAGGGTCCGTTCCTTTACCCCGATTTAGCGCGGCGGCCTTTGACGGGGTGGCTGTTGAGCCGCCCTCTTAAGAAGGGACGGCATTCCAGAATCGGTTATACCAACCATGTTACGTGCTAGGAAGCCAGTTACGGCAGCTCATTATTGCAGAATTTGGCGTGCCTATATAGGTTGGTGTGAAGCTCAGACATCATCTTTCAAGTTATTCCGTCTTTTTTGTTATTTCTACAGACTGGGTTAGATGGAGGACTGCGTTTATCTACACTAAAGGTGCAGGTATCTGCTTTGTCAATTTACTTTCAAAGACGTTTGGGCTCTATTGCCGTCTGTACACACTTTTCTGCAAGGTGTCCTCAGAGTACAGCCTCCATTCATTCCACCTACAGCGCCATGAACTTGATTATGGTTTTAGATTTTAGTCTTCATATTTTGAACCCTTTCAACAAGTGGATATTAAGTTTCTCACTGGGGAAACTATTTTTCTTCTAGCCTTAGCTTCGGCAGGGCGTATTTCAGATTTGGATGCCTTGTCATGCAAGCCACCGTATTTGGTGTTTCATGATGACAGAGCGGAACTTCGGACGAATCCCGCTTTCTTGCCAATGGTAGTGTCATCTTTTTCACATCAGTCAACCAATAGTAGTTCCTGTGTTAACAGGAAAGTCTGGAACTTTGGATGTGGTACGCGCATTACGCGTTTATGTATCCCGAACGTCTACAGTTCGTAAGACGGACACGTTGTTGGTTCTCTATGATAATGCCAATATGGGTTAGCCAGCTTCTAAGCAGACCTTATTCAGATGGATTAAACTGACCATACGTCAGGCTTACCTTCATGCTAGGTTACAGCCGCCTGCATCAGTAACCGCTCATTCCACACGTTCTGTGGGAACTTCATGGGCAGCTGGTCGTGGGGCTTCTGCGACGCAGCTTTTCCGTGCGGCTACATGGTCAGCAGTGCACACGTTTGTGCGCTTTTACATGTTTGATACGTTTGCGGCATCAGCTTCTAGCTTTGGTCGCCTAGTGTTACAGGTGCCAAACAGCTCTCCCGCCCACGGGGGAAGCTTTGGTACGTCCCAAGAGTACTCCAGTGACCCCTAGTGGATGAAAAAGAAAATAGGATTTTGGTACTTACCAGGTAAATCCTTTTCTTTGAATCTATAGGGGGCACTGGACGCCCACCCAGAGCAGTTTTACCTGGTTTGTGGTAAGTTCAGGGGATCTTATGGTAACACATTCTCACCGACTGGTTCAAAGTTTCAAGTTCTATCGGTTATGGTGTCAACTGTTTAGTTGTCAGTAACGTTATGTGTCAACTTTATTGTTGTCCGTTATTTTATAATGTTTTATATGTAATTCTCCATTGTTCACTTCTCTGTTGCTCCTATTCGGCTCCGTAAAAAACACTGGGGATCCTGGGAGTATGGAGGAAGGAAGAGGAGGGTTGCTCATTTAAATATTTAAATGTGCCTTCCCTGCTACGCACCGTCCATATCCCAAGAGTACTCCAGTGTCTCCTATGGATTCAAAGAAAAGGATTTACCTGGTAAGTACCAAAATCCTATGTTTACAGTATGCAAATTGTAGATGTTACTTCAGTGCTGATTGGTTGCCATGAGCAACTTCTCCGCTCTTATCACTGCTTAGTAAATCTCCCCCTAAGGCCCCCATTTATCGACGATGAATAACCCCTTTAACACTCGCTATAGGGATTATGTCACCATTTCTGTATTCCTCAAACAGCGTTTGCCCCTGTACCGCTCAAGCCAGCTATAGACGGTGAGAATGGTATGGTCCCCATTACCGGCAATGGGGACCCAGTTCTGCATTTCCAGCTTCACCAAAGCCTTCCGGGAATTGCTGGGTTCTCGCCGGGTGCAGGAGTCATGCACATGCACAGATGGGATGTTGCCCTTGCAGCGTTAGGCTGCCAGCAGGAGAGTGGAGGATATCGATGAGGGGGAAGACGGCGCTGGACTTCACCGGACCTTGCCGGAGAGGTAGGTAATGCTGAATAACAGCTGTATTTTCGTTTGTACCACTGTGATACTGAACGAACAATGACGCTGGTGTTATTTTTCTTTAATAAATGGGGTCCTAACTAAGAGAAGGAAAAGCAGATGAGGGAAGAGGGCACTGCTCATGAGAGCTTACATTTTAAAAGGGAGGGACAGACCAGGGCCGTCTTTTCATATGGGCTCAATGGGCAGTTGCAGATTTTTGAAAATCTGCCCTGGGGAACCAGAAATATCCGACTTCAAAGCAGTGGTCTGACCCCATCCAAGCCTGTTAATTGCTCTTCCCAGCTAGATAGCTCAGGTTCTGTCTGACTTAGTTTTCTGAAGGTATATTCCTAAAGCTGGGACTCTCCCCTTTCAGTGGACACTGGCAGCTTGTCTCTGCTATGCCCAGAACCAGAGATATCAGCCTTCCAGCAGCTGGTCCCTGCTTCAGCTCCACACGCCTGGTATGCAGTTTTATATTCTTGTTGGTGGATTGCTCTGGCTCCTGAACTCTGATCCCTAAGTCCCCAGTACCTCCTGAAAGGTGAGACTCTCTGGTTTTCTATCCCATTGAAAGTTAAGAAATCTATTTCCAGAAACTAAAGATATCTGCAGTCGAGCAAGCTACCCACCCACCGGAAAATTATGAATATTAAGCCCACTCCACTATCCACCCCTCCCCTGCGTATTAGACACCTCCTACCACCCTGGACGTCATGTACCGGGGCCCCTTCATTCAGCCCAATGCCCCATTCTAGTTTGGTGTTCTCCCTCCAGCCCCATTTCCCTCCATCTGTGCAGTAAAGGAGTAACGCTGATATCAAAGCTGCCGCTGATAGCACCCCCCATTCCTACCACTGGAGGATGGGTAGGGGCCCCAGTGCATTGCTTTGCCCAGGGGCCTACACTGCTAATAAGATGGCCCTGGGACAGATCAGGGTGACACAGATGGGGTAAACTGTGAACAAGGAACATAGGGTTAGGATGAGAGAGAAGAGTCAGGTACTAACCTCCAGGAGATACCTGGGCTTGTGGTTCACCAACAGCTGAAAATACAGTGTTTCCCCTTTTTATCACATCTCTGAGAAAACTGTTTGCTGCTTTGAGGGGGGGGGGGGGGGGGACACAAAACATTGCCAAATATCCAGGGGTGGATTGGGATAGAAAATTTATGGAAGCAGCCCTAATGGGGGTGCGGTCTGTTGAGGGGGCGCGATCACTCCTTATAGGTCCTGATTGTACGCAATTTCGGCCTTCCTTACATCTGGTGTCTGAGATTAGGGGCGGACTGGGAACTAAGTGGCTCTGTAAAATTTTGTACCAGTGGCCCGACATGGGCAACACAAGAGGTATAACATACGTGTAGCCATGTCCGCATCACTGGATGGCAGAGCTGCTGTACTCAGGGGTGCTTTAAGAGAGGAGGGGGCCTGGGTGCGGCCTCCTCCGTTCCGGCCCCCTCCTCTCTGCCGTCAGCACTGAGAGTCTGAGCACTAGAGCGCTCAGACTCTACTGCGCATGCGCAGATCTCCAGGAAAATGGTGCGGTGGCCATTTTCCCTGAGATTCCTCTACTGTGCAGAACTCCGTGAAAATGGCCGCTGGGCCATTTTCACAGAGTTTTAATACCGCCGTGGACATCGCCACGGGACTCCGGAGGGGTGAGTATTTAGAAAATGGGTGCAGCATGTGCGGTGGGGCCCCCTCTGGACTCAGGGGCCCGTGTGCACTGCACCCATTATAGAAACACCAGTGGCTGTACTGCAGAGATGGAATAACAGAATAAATGGGGACAATGCAGTGTACTGAGTGTGGTGGGCTGCCTGTCATGCAGGGGGTGGGGCCAAATGTCAATAGACAAAACAGGCCCCACAGACAGGTTGGCCTACCAGGAATCTTCCTGCAAATATCCATTAAGCCAGTGATTTTCAACATTTTTAAACTCGTGGCACACTAGCCAAGATTTTAAAATTGCCAAGGCACACCATTGTTATTTTGGCCCGCAGTAATAAAACACATTGGCCCCGCAGTAATAAAACACATTGGCTCTCATTGTAATAAAACAGATTTATATTAATGCTACAAACTGCCCCCATAGTAATTCCATGCACATGCCCCCCTATAGTAATTCCACACACCTGCCCCCACCATAGTAATTCCTCACACATTAATGTTTATATTGTCAGAGTAAAAAATATTACATACACACCACATACAAACTCCAAACAGATGAGTCTCTGTCCATGCGTTTTGCGCATATACGGTAGCATACGCATTCGCACAGAGAAGCCACAAAGACATATACAACATATTCATACAACACATAGACAAAACATGTTTAGCATCATTATGTATTAAATCATATAATGGAGTTTAACATCAGATAAATATGTATTATTGGAATGGAACAAGATAAACATGTCATGCTTGGTGTCAAAATGATCAGGGGAATGAGTGTGTTAATTTGATAGCAATGGGTAGATTGTAGCACATTGCAACGATTAGTTATGATTAAATGTATGAATATGAAGCCACAATTCTAAAGTGAACAAAGAACTACCTGAAAGACAGCATGGCTAATCCCTATGATGGCATCTTCAAGGCTGGACATTGCTTGCATATGAACTGACCAATAACACATCATGAATGAGAGATCTCCCTCCCCTGGACCAATAACAGAAGACTCAGTCCCAGACATGTACTTCCCCCAATACACAATATATAGGTATTTCCCCTCACCCAAGAAGTTCTGTTTCTGTTTTTTGTTGCTGTTGGTGCAGATTCAAAGATGGAGCAGACTGTGCATTGAGGGACAGGGTGAAGTATGCTGGCTGTAATTGATCCTTATGTAACTACAACTACTTCTTGTGTTATTGTAACACTGTAACCATATATATACTGTACATGTGTTGTATGCATACCCTTTTAATATCAAATATATACATCTCTGAGCGTTGGACCTCAGTAATACAATGTGTGTGAGTGTTTGCTTTCTCTTAAGGGATGAAGTGTTTGCAACGTACAGCGCACTTTTATTGTATATGGTAATAAGATGCACCTTGCATCCGCAGCATATATTAACGCTGGCATTTTAAATATTTATTAGAAATAATCTGGAATTTACAGTTGGGGGCTCGTCCAGGATATCACGTTCTTAATGATGCGCAGTACAGACGCTGCTGTGGTCTACCAGCTAAGGATGGACGCATCTAGATGCTGCTGAACCGCATGCCATTTTGTTTTTTTTTGTGTTATCAGTAAGGTGCTGATATGAATCGTGGGACAATATATTTCTTTGTTGTGTGAGTGTAACAAAAACGCGCAATGGGGGTCATTCCGAGTTGTTTGCTCGTTATTTTTTTCCGCTACGGAGCGATTAGTCGCAAACTGCGCATGCGCAATGTACGCAGCGCGCCTGCGCCAAGTAAATTAGCACAAAAGTTTGGTATTTTACTCACGACGTAACAAAGTTTTTTTCATCGTTCTGCTGATCGGAGTGTGATTGACAGGAAGTG
Source organism: Pseudophryne corroboree (assembly GCF_028390025.1). Taxonomy (NCBI): domain Eukaryota; kingdom Metazoa; phylum Chordata; class Amphibia; order Anura; family Myobatrachidae; genus Pseudophryne; species Pseudophryne corroboree. The sequence continues at coordinate 60,630,406 of NC_086445.1, read as the reverse complement.
GGTGTTTCTGGGCGGAAACTGGCCATTTTCTGGCAGTGTGAGGAAAAATGCAGGCATTTCAAGGAAAAACGCGGGGGTGTCTGGAGAAACGGGGGAGTGGCTGGGCGAACGCTGGGTGTGTTTGTGACGTCAAACCAGGAACGAAAAGGACTGAGCTGGTCGCAATGGCAGAGTAAGTCTGGAGCTACTCAAACTGTGGGGTAATCGTTACGAGAAAATTAGCGAATCTTTCGTTCGCAATTCTGCTAAGCTAAGATACACTCCCAGAGGGCGGCGGCTTATCGTGTGCAATGCAGCTAAAAGCAGCTAGCGAGCGAACAACTCGGAATCGCCCCCAATAATTGAAATGCTACAGCGTATTTTTATTGTTGCTAAACAAAGTTCAATAAGTCATATTGTGGGGGAACGCGACGTGTGGTGCGTGACCTATGAGTCGCCATAGGTCACGGGCTGGCTGCCGCTGAAGTGCAGTGCTGCCCGGCGACCAGGCATATCTGGCTTGCTGCTGCTGCAAGTCTGTGTGGAGGGTCTGTGTGGTGGGTGGCAGAGGGTCTGTGTGGTGGCACACCTGGCAATTGCTCACGGCACACCTGTTGAAAAGGGCTGCATTAAGCATTAGGTAAAATGAGCATTTATGAAACAAAGGACTTCAAACAACAGAGTATTACTCTGTTACCTATCTCAGTATCTAATATAACTGAGTATCGGTCTTCAGCAGCGAAAAAAAAAATTGTCATGAAAGGAAAGGTGTTAAATTGATTTACATTAGACTATAGTTTCTGTCTAATTTAGGGATAAATAATTCATGTACACGCTTCTAAACTTTACTGTACTGCAAACTCCTAATCTCACTTGTAGATGTTAGTTTGGCCAGTGGCCTCGTTGTTTCAAATCTGGTGGACACCTTGGGGCCTAATTCAAGGTTGATTGCAAAATTTTTTTTTCTCTAATAGGAAAAACCATGTACACTGCAGGTGGGGCAGATATAACATGTGCAGAGAGTCAGATTTGGGTTGAGTGTGTTCAAACAGATCTAAATAAGTAAGCAATGTAACAAAGCAATGAGGAAGGTTAGTCAGATGCTTGGCTGCATTGGGAGAGGAATCAGCAGCAGAAAGAAATAAGTAATAATCCCACTGTATATGTCATTGGTGCGGCCTCATCTAGAATACGGTGTTCAATTCTGGAGGCCATATCTTCAAAAGGATATTAATACAATCATAGGCGTGCACACGGGGGGTGCCTGGTGCGCACAGGCACCCCCTAATGTGCGGCACCCCCCACACGCCACGCCTGCTACAGAACGGTAGAGTGAACCCAGCTTGCTGCAGGTCCTGTGCGCCGCTGCCTCCTCTCCCTGCCCCGGGCCTGCTGGCCAGTTGCTGCTGATTTCAAAGGTTTTTCTATAAGTGGGCGTGGTCACGGGGACCCGCTATTAGGCCACGCCCCCAACTTTCCCTGAGCCCGGCAATCTGTGTGCACTGTACAGCTCTGCTTTCTCTTGCTGGGCCAGGTGGCTCTGTAACACCAACAGCCATCCCATGGAGCCTGGTCAGGAAGGAGAACATAAGGTTAGTGTATTTGACAGTGTGTTAGTGTGTGTCTGTGTGTGTTAGCAGGCCCAAAAACATGGAGATGCGAAGAGTACAGCCATGTTCTGAGGCTCAGGGGCCCCAAAGTTCTGACCCCACCCCTCTGTTCTATGTCTGCTGCAGCATACATGATCTATGAGGAGCAGGAGGAACACTGGGGGTAATTCAGAGTTGATCGTAGGTGTGCTAAATGTAGCACAGCTACGATCATTTACTCTGACATTCGGGGGGGCCGCCCTGCACAGGCCCTGCCCCCCCGCACAGGTACAGAACATTGCACGGCGGTGATGCTTTTGTACCTGGCAAGTAGCTCCCTGCCTGTACAACTACGCCTCCCCCACATTGGCATGCCTCCTCCTGCTCCACGACCGCCTCTGCCTGTCAATCAGGCAAAGGCGTTCGGAGCCAGTGAGATGCTAATTAAATTTATTAGGGCCGGCGCTGGGCATAATGTGAATGTTCGGCTCATAACGTGGCATAATGTGAATTTCGGCTGATACTGTGTGGCATAATATATATTTTGGCTCATACCTTGTGGCATAATGTTTTTTCGGCTCATACGGTGTGACATAATGTGAATTTGGCTCATACCGTGTGGCACAATGTGAAATATGGGCACTACTGTCAGTAGCTGGTGAGCATGGGGACATGTATGACAAATGCTGGTGTCCTGCAGAGGAGGAGTGTGATGGCATAGAAAGAGGCAGATGTGGCTGTGATGGCATATGTGTATATTTTAAACGTTACTTTTGTTATATTTAAACTCAAATGTTCGGCCCCCTAAATCTCCTGTACTTCTCAGAATGTCCCACTCAAGATTAGGGTGTAGGTGCTTAGGGGCGTGGTGTGTGTGTGTGTGTGGGGGGTGTGTGTGTGTGTGTGTGCAAGGGGTGGGGGTTGGGGAGGAGAATGCATATGCACCTATGCCCACCACTCTCTAGCTCCGCCACTGGGTCAGGGATGGTTGGGGAAGTGTAAGCAGCGATAGGGTTCATCGGCAGCTAGCACTCAGGATTATGCCATAGCGGACAGTCAGTACCGGCCGGTGGTCGCACCATTATATTTCATTTTATTTCTCTGGGGTGTATTATATCTACTTTATTATTAGGAACTAGGGAGAAATTAAATTAAGCCATGTGATTTTACTGCTAGAATGTAACATAGTGCCAGACACGCCCCTCCTGCGGTGCACCCCCTAATAAAATTAGCTGCGCACGCCTATGAATACATTAGAGACTGTACAAAGAAGGGCAACTAAAATGGTGCACAGCCTACGTCACAAAACATACACAGAAAGACTAAGAAATCTCACTATGTATAGTTTGGAGCAGAGAAGGGAAAGGGGGGACATGATAGAAACTTTCAAATATATCAAGGGTTTTAATAAAGTCCAGGAGGGAAACATTCTCCAAATGAAGAGAAGCAACATGACACAAGGACATGCACTGAGACCAGGGCAGTTTCTTGGGGCAGGCGAGCAGTGCAACCGCACTGGGCGCCCGCCGCGGCACTAACTGTGGCTCCCTGCTTCCCCCTCCTATTTCTCCCCGAGTAACCCGCTTGGGGGGCGGAGTTTCTCGGAATGACGCGGTTGCGTTGTTACGTCACGACGCAACCCCGTCACTCCGCGAAACTCTCCCCCCCCCCCCCCCCCCCGCATGGAGTACAGAGGTGGATCCAAGTTAGGAAGAGGGAAAGGTCGGCGCGAGGAGCGACTGGTGAGGCGGGCCGAAGAGCGGTAATCGCCTCTGTAAGTATTCTCTCTCAATGTGTGAAATGGGGACACCTGGCGTAATGTGTGAAATGGGGACTCTTGCCTGCCGTAGTGTGGGGATTTAATGTATTAAGGGCATTGCAGTGTGTGCTATAATATGGTGCAGGGGGCATTACTGTGTGGGGATTAATATGGTAGATTTTTTTTTCCTGTGGTGGTCGTGATCTGTTGGAGCAGGGTCAAAAACTGGATTGTGAGGTAGTCTTTTCAGACGAGGCCATGCCCATTTAAACGAGGCCACACCCATTTAGATGAGGCCACGCCCCTTGCCGGGTGCGCACGCAAGGTTTTTTTTTTAATCTAGTTGGGTGTGTGTGGGGGGGGTGCATTTTTTTTATGTCATGGGGGGCGCATTTTTAAATCTTGCACTGGGAGCCAAATTGGCTAGAAACAGCCCTGACTGAGACTAGAGATGAGCGAGATCTGTTCGTCAAGATCCGAACCCTCCCCCCCCGAACTTCACAAACACGGGTCCGAGGAAGCCTCGGATCTTCCCGCCTTCCTCGGTTATACCAAACGAGGCCGAACGTCATCATCCTGCTGTCGGATTCTCGCGAGATTCGTATTCCATATAAAGAACAGCACGTCACCGCCATTTTCACTCGTGCATTGTAGATTGAGCGGAGAGGACATGGCTTCATTCTCTGCCTGAAAAGCTCAATATCTCTGTGCTCAGTGTGCTGCATTGTGGTGACCACCAGTATATTATAGTAGTACAGTAGGCCATTGCTGTATCTTTTGACAAAAAGAATGTGTGGGACTCAAACAAATACAGGCGCTAGGATATTAACGTGATTGGTACTTTTACAATACGTTCCTCAATGTTCTTCTTTGACAGGACCTCCCTTTCACTCGTGTCGATGTCACCATGAAAAGAAAGGATTGTAAAAATGTGTGTCAGAGTCTTTAATAGTCCATGGTTATCTTTTCATTAACTGAACATATCAGACAGTGAAGAACGTGATTATTTCACCAGAGAGGCGTACCCCAACTCATTTTTCCAAAGAAAAGATTACACTCATAAAGGTATCTTTCATCCACCACTGTGTTAGACAGAATCACTCCCACGGTTAAACCCTTTTGCACGTGAAGAAGATGGGCATACCTCACTCACAATAAAGGAGGCTGTTTCAAACGCATCAAGGTTTCTTTTGCTGATAGTTCTTTCTTCCTCCTAAGCAAAAAAGTCCTTCCCTCTCGTATTCCCATACGAGAGGGAAGGACTTTTTTGCTTAGGAGGAAGAAAGAACTATCAGCAAAAGAAACCTTGATGCGTTTGAAACAGCCTCCTTTATTGTGAGTGAGGTATGCCCACCTTCTTCACGTGCAAAAGGGTTTAACCGTGGGAGTGATTCTGTCTAACACAGTGGTGGATGAAAGATACCTTTATGAGTGTAATCTTTTCTTTGGAAAAGTGAGTTGGGGTACGCCTCTCTGGTGAAATAATCACGTTCTTCACTGTCTGATATGTTCAGTTAATGAAAAGATAACCATGGACTATTAAAGACTCTGACACACATTTTTACAATCCTTTCTTTTCATGGTGACATCGACACGAGTGAAAGGGAGGTCCTGTCAAAGAAGAACATTGAGGAACGTATTGTAAAAGTACCAATCACGTTAATATCCTAGCGCCTGTATTTGTTTGAGTCCCACACATTCTTTTTGTCAAATTTGTTTAAACTTTGAATTCTGGTGAGATTCAATTGTGGTGAATCACGGCTCGGGCAGCTTCCAGGGCGCCTTTTACAGGGGTTCTCATATCCATTTTTTTTCATTGCTGTATCTTGCAGCTCCGTGTCAGACTCGGTTCTAGTATCCTGATCAGTGCACAATATCTGCTGCATTGTTGTGACCAGTATATAGTAGTACAGTGCAGCATTGTGGTGACCACCAGTATATAGTAGTACAGTACAGTAGGCCATTGCTGTATCTTGCAGCTCTGTGTCACTTCTAGTATCAATATCTGTTCTGCATTGTTGTGACCAGTATATAGTAGTAAAGTGCAGCATTGTGGTGACCACCAGTATATAGTAGTACAGTACAGTAGGCCATTGCTATTGATATATTACTGGCATATAATTCCACACATTAAAAAAATGGAGAACAAAAATGTGGAGGGTAAAATAGGGAAAGATCAAGATCCACTTCCACCTCGTGCTGAAGCTGCTGCCACTAGTCATGGCAGAGACGATTCAATGCCATCAACGTCGCCTGCCAAGGCCGATGCCCAATGTCATAGTAGAGCGCATGTAAAATCCAAAAAACAAAAGTTCAGTAAAATTACCCAAAAATATAAATTAAAAGCGTCTGAGGAGAAGCGTAAACTTGCCAATATGCCATTTACAACACAGAGTGGCAAGGAACGGCTGAGGCCCTGGCCTAAGTTCATGGCTAGTGGTTCAGCTTCACATGAGGATGGAAGCACTCATCCTCCCGCTAGAAAAAAGAAAAGACTTAAGCTGGCAAAAGCACAGCAAAGAACTGTGCGTTCTTCTAAATCACAAATCCCCAAGGAGCGTCCAATTGTGTCGGTTGCGATGCCTGACCTTCCCAACACTGGACGGGAAGAGGTGGCTCCTTCCACCATTTGCACGCCCCCTGCAAATGCTGGAAGGAGCACCCACAGTCCAGTTCCTGATATTCAAATTGAAGATGTCACTGTTGAAGTACACCAGGATGAGGATATGGGTGTTGCTGGCGCTGAGGAGGAAATTGACAAGGAGGAATCTGATGGAGAGGTGGTTTGTTTAGGTCGGGCACCCGGGGAGACACCTGTTGTCCATGGGAAGGAATAAGGCCATTGACATGCCTGGTCAAAATACCCAAAAATCACCTATTCGGTGTGGAATTATTTTAACAGAAATGCGGACAACTGGTGTCAAGCCATGTGTTGCCTCTGTCAAGCTGTAATAAGTAGGGGTAAGGACGTTAACCACCTAGGAACATCCTCCCTTATACGTCACCTGGAGCGCATTCATCAGAAGTCATTGACAAGTTCAAAAACTTTGGGCGACAGCGGAAGCAGTCCACTGACAACTAAATTCATTCTTCTTCTTGTACCCAAGCTCCTGCAAACCACACCACCAACTCCCTCAGTGTTAATTTCCTCCTTAGACAGGAAAGCCAATAGTCCTGCAGGCCATGTCACTGGCAAGTCTGACGAGTCCTCTCCTGACTGGGATTCCTCTGATGGAGCCTTGAGTGTAACGCCTACTGCTGCTGGCTCTGCTGTTGTTGCTGCTGGGAGTCGATCATCATCATCATCATCATCCCAGAAGGGAAGTCGGAAGACCACTTGTACTACTTCCAGTAAGCAATTGACTGTCCAACAGTCCTTTGCGAGGAAGATGAAATATCACAGCAGTCATCCTGTTGCAAAGCGGATAACTCAGGCCTTGGCAGCTGTGTTGGTGTTAGACGTGCGTCCGGTATCCGCCGTTAGTTCACAGGGACTTAGAGAATTTCTTGAGGTAGTGTGTCCCCGGTGCCAAATGACATCTAGGTTCCACTTCTCTAGGCAGGTGATACCGAGAATGTACACAGACGTCAGAAGAAGAGTCACCAGTGTCCTAAAAATTGCAGTTGTACCCAATGTCCACTTAACCACGGACATGTGGACAAGTGGAGCAGCAAGAACAGCAGCAGCGGCACCAGTAGCCAACTCGTTCCTAGGCAGGCTACGCTTTGAATCACCGCTTTCCATAAGAGGCACACAGCTGACATCCTCTTACGGAAACTGAGGAACATCATCGCAGATTGGTTTACCCCAATTGGACTCTCCTGGGGATTTGTGATATCTGACAACGCCACCAATATTGTGCGTGCATTACATGTGGGCAAATTCCAGCACGTCCCATGTTTTGCACATACAATGAATTTGGTGGTGCAGAATTTTAAAAAAAACGACAGGGGCGTGCAAGAGATGCTGTCGGTGGCCCGAAGAATTGCGGGCCACTTTCGGCATTTAGCCATCGTGTGCCGAAGACTGGAGCACCAGCAAACACTCCTGAACCTGCCCCGCCATCAGCTGAAGCAAGAGGTGGAATTCAACCCTCTATATGCTTCAGAGGGTGGAGGAGCAGCAAAAGGCCATTCAAGCCTATACATCTACCTACAATATAGGCAAAGGAGGGGGAATGCACCTGACTCAAGCGCAGTGGAGAATGATTTCAACGTTGTGCAAGGTTCTCCAATCCTTTGAACTTGCCACACGTGAAGTCAGTTCAGACACTGCCAGCCTGAGTTAGGTCATTCCCCTCATCAGGCTTTTGCAGAAGCAACTGGAGAGATTGAAGGAGGAGCTAAAACGAAGCGATTCCGCTAGGCATGTGGAACTTGTGGATGGAGCCCTTCATTCGCTTAACCAGGATTCACGGGTGGTCAATCTGTTGAAATCGGAGCACTACATTTTGGCCACCGTGCTCGATCCTAGGTTTAAAGCCTACGTTGTATCTCTCTTTCCGGCAGACACAAGTCTGCAGATGTTCAAAGACCTGCTGGTGAGACACTTGTCAAGTCAAGCGGAATGTGACCGGCCGAGAGCTCCTCCTTCATTTTCTACCGTCACTGGAGCTGCGAGGAAAAGGATCAGATTTCCAAAACCACCCGTTGGCGGTGATGCAGGGCAGTCAGGAGCGAAAACTGACATCTGGTCCGGACTGAAGGACCTGCTAACGATTACTGACATGTCGTCTACTGTCACTGCATATGATTCTGTCACCATTGAAAGAATGGTGGAGGATTATATGAGTGACAGCATCCATGTAGGTATGTCAGACAGTCAGTACGTATACTGGCAGGAAAGAGAGGCAATTTGGAGGCCCTTGCACAAACTGGCTTTATTTTACCTAAGTTGCCACCCCTCCAGTGTGTACTCCGAAAGAGTGTTTAGTGCAGCCGGTCACCTTGTCAGCGATCTGCGTACGAGGTTACTTCCACAAAATGTGGAGAAGATGATGTTCATCAAAATGAATTATAATCAATTCCTCCGTGGAGACATTTACCAGCAATTGCCTCCAGGAAGTACACAGAGACCTGTGATGGTGGATTCCAGTGGGGATGAATTAATACTCTGTGAGGAGGGGGATGTACACGGTGAAAGGGGTAAGGAATCGGAGGATGATGATGAGGTCGACATCTTGCCTCTGTAGAGCCAGTTTGAGCAAGGAGAGATTGATTGCTTCTTTTATTGGTGGGGGCCCAAACCAACCAGTCATTTCAACCACAGTCGTGTGGCAGACCCTGTCGCTGAAATGATGGGTTTGTTAAAGTGTGCATGTCCTGTTTATACAACATAAGGGTGGGTGGGAGGGCCCAAGTACAATTCCATCTTGCACCTCTTTCTTCTTCGTCTCTTTTTTTTTTTTTTATCTTTGCATCATGTGATGTTTGGGGCCAAGTTTTTGAAGTGCCATCCTGTCTGACACTGCAGTGCCACTCCTAGATGGGCCAGGTGTTTGTGCCGCCCACTTGGGTCGCTTAGCTTAGTCATCCAGCGACCTCGGTGCAAATTTTAGGACTAAAAATAATATTGTGAGGTGTTCAGAATAGACTGGAAATGAGTGGAAATTATGGTTATTGAGGTTAATAATACTATAGGATCAAAATTACCCGCAAATTCTATGATTTAAGCTGTTTTTTGAGGGTTTTTTTAAAAAAAACACCCGAATCCGCCAAAAAAATTTCAGGGAGGTTTTGCCAAAACACGTCCGAATCCAAAACACGGCCGCGGAACCGAATCCAGAACCAAAACCCGAAAAATTTCCGGTGCACATCTGAGACTGGAGGGGGAAGAAGGGGGGTTCAGGGGAAATTTTAGGTAAAATTACTTCATAGAAAGGGTAGAGGACAAGTGGAATAGCCTCCCATCAGAGGTGGTAGAGGCTAAGGGGCCTATTTATCACCATCCGCATCCAGGATGCGGATTACAGGTGATAAAATCGCTGAAACTCGCACTGCGATAATGGATTACATCGCAGGGATGTATCAATTATCGCATGCAGGAACAGGGGCAGAGAAAGCTGGGCAAAAGGGTGCTTATCGCAATGCTGCCCTGGGCTGGCGAGATTATCACAGGGCATGGGGCGGGATGTACTAAAGCAAAAATGCGGTAAAACCCCCGAAAACGGGGGTTTTACCGCATTTTCAAATTTACGAACACCCTACCGCCGCGTTTTCGCTGTCCAGGGTATCGCCATCTCTGGATGGCGATACCCTATAGAAGCCTATGGGCTTCTTATCGCCGACTGCTGCAACCCACCGACACCGCCGCAGACGCCGACCCCCCCCCCCCCCCCTACCCTTCCCCGGCTTGCCTTCCTCCAGGCTGCCCTGGACCCGGAAGGTAGTCTCCTCCAACCCCTAGCAACGCAGCCGGACGTCCTTCCGGCTGTGGGGGGGGAGGAGGAGGCGCCGGGGGTAGCCTGCTGCTGCTTCCCGACGTCAAGCCAGTGTGGGGACCCCTGGAAGATGACGGAGACCCCCAGCAGACCACCTAACAGGTATCGCGGGGGCCTCCGTCACCGCATCACAATATTGATCGCATATGTTAGTACATATGCGATCAACATCGCTGCGGTAACCGGCGAGTGGCTGCGATGTATCTTAATACTGCGGTATTTTTTAAAAAAATGTGTTTTTTTGTTTTTTTTTAGTAAATCTGGTCACATCACATTTCCCATTGTAAGTATGAGGAATGCGATGTGGGTTACTAAAAAAAAAAAGTGAATTAAAGGGTTTGGAGCCGTTTTTCATGAAAACTGCTCCGAATGCCCTTTAATACATTCAGGTCATACTAAAAAAAATAATGTGAAACGGGTGTGAAAACCGAAAACACCCTTTTTCACAATATTTTTGTAAAAATAATGTTAATAAATAGGCTCCAAAGACAGTAGAGCAATTTAAACATGCATGGGATAGACATAATGATATCCTTACAAAGAAATAACGATCAAATAAGGTTTGAGATAAAAAATATGGTAAAAAAAATAGGGGGCAGACTAGATGGGCCAAGTGGTTATTATCTGCCTTCAAATTCTATGTTTCTATGTTTAAACTGCAGTGTAAAAATAAAACAGCCAGTATTTACCCTGCACAGAAACAATATAACCCACCCAACTTTGGCCCTCATTCTGAGTTGATCGCTCGCTAGCAGTTTTTAGCAGCAGTGCAAACGCTATGCCGCCGCCCTCTGGGAGTGTATTTTAGCTTAGCAGAAGTGCGAACGAAAGGATCGCAGCGCTGCTACAAAAAAAGATTGTGCAGTTTCTGAGCAGCTCGAGATATACTCCTAGCTAGCGATCACTTCAGACTATTTAGTTCCTGTTTTGACGTCACAAACACGCCCTGCGTTCGGCCAGCCACACCTACGTTTCCTCAGCCTGCGTTTGTATCTGACACGCCTGCATTTTTACACACACTCCCCGAAAACGCTCAGTTACCACCCAGAAACACTCACTTCCTGTCAATCACTCAGCGGCCAGCAGTGCGACTGAATAGCGTCGCTAGGCCTTGTGTGAAACTGCATCGGCTTTTGTGAAAGTACGTCGCGCGTGCGCACCATACGCATGCGCAGAAGTGCCGCTTTTTTAACTAATCGCTGCGAACTAAAGCAGCTAGCGATCAACTCGGAATGAGGGCCTATAATTCTCTCTGCACATGTTATATCTGTCCCGTCCTGCAGTGCACATGGTTTTGCCCATGAGAGGAAAATGTTTATTTATTGATTTATTTCTTTATTTATTAACTTTCTGTATGTCCAATCAAATTGCATCCACTCTGCACAGTCCACACATGTCTTCTCATCCTTCCTCCTGACCCTGGTTCATCATTGCTGTATCACCATATCATACAGCCCACCAAGAACCTTTGCAATCTGGTAGACAACTATGCAGTAGATAGCACCTTTCCTTGTGTGTCAATGCCTATTTCCTTAACAGATTGTAAGCTTGCGAGCAGGGTCCTCCTACCTCTGACTGTTTGTTATTTCATTGATATTTCCAATTGTAAAGCGCAACGGAATATACTGCGCTATATAAGAATCTGTAAATAAATGTTTTGTGTCTTTTCAGCTGTACTCTGTCTATCTGGACGGCTTCATCCTTTTCAAGGTCCGCTACAAAGACTTACATTTTTGGGATGAGCAGGTTGGTACATTATTAGATTTTGTATTAAGCCAGAAAACACTTTGTACCAAACATTCTTTATAAAACTGGCAAAATGTCTACATTTATTCAGGACTAACCATCTTATGGTGTGTACACACGGTGAGATTTTTTCTTACGATTTTGACTATATAGTCAAAATCGTAAGAAAAGTTAGTACAGATCGCAAGGTGAAAGTCACCTTGCAATGCCGATGCACAGTCGGCATCGCAAGAATAGATAGACTGTGCAGGCAAGTCAATTTTGACTATCTCTGTAGAAGAGAGAGTCAAAATTGACACTTAGCCAAAATCGCACATAGTCAGTATTGCAAGCACATACTGAATGTGCTTGCGATACCGACTATGTGCCGACCTAGCCCCTGTCGCATAGTGAGAATCGGGCATAGCCCAATTCTCACCGTGTGTATGGGCAGAGCCGGCCCTAACCAATATGATGCCCTAGGCAAGATTTTGGCTGGTGCTCCCCTAGCACCACCGCTGGTTCCGCCTCTGACCTTGCACCTCTTTCCCAGCACCATCACCCCTCACCCATAGCAGTCGTTATTTTGGTGTATGTACCCCCTATATTTTAAATAGGAACAGTTCGCACATTTGGCGCACAGCCCAAAAAGGGGTGTGTTTTTGCTAGCAAGGGGCATGGCCACACAATAGTAACCCCAATTCCAATTACGCCACACAGTACTGCAACTTTATTCAAGTTTGATCATGCGATAGTGTCCATAATTCATATTACATCCCACATTAGTATCACTTTACCTTATAAACATTACTCCTCACAGTAGAGCCCCTTATTCACATTACATCACACTGAATTGCTCCTTATTCACATTACACCACACCCTATTGCTCTTTATTCATATTAGACGACACACTAGTGCCCTTTCTGTACACAACGCCATATATTAGAGCACCTTATACACATAATGCCACACATTAGTAATGCATTTATACACATTCCACACAGTAATGCCCCTTACACATAATTAATGTCCTTATAAACATAATGCGCCTTACACATTATGACAACCTTTATTAATGCACTTTTACACATAATGTCCCTTACATATATGCCGCACATTATTAATGCCCTTATACACATAATGACACACATAGTGCCCCCTACACATTTGCTGCACATTATTAGTGCCCCTATACACATAATGACACACATACAGTAGTACCCTGTTACACATATGCCGCACATTATTAATGCCCTTATACACATAATGACACACACAGGTGGTCATTCCGAGTTGTTCGCTCGGTAATTTTCTTTGCATCGCAGCGATTTTCCGCTTATTGCGCATGCGCAATGTTCACACTGCGACTGCGCCAAGTAAATTTACTATGAAGTTTGGTATTTTACTCACGGCATTACGAGGTTTTTTCTTCGTTCTGGAGATCAGAGTGTGATTGACAGGAAGTGGGTGTTTCTGGGCGGAAACAGGCCGCTTTATGGGTGTGTGTGAAAAAACGCTACCGTTTCTGGGAAAAACGCGGGAGTGACTGTAGAAACGGAGGAGTGTCTGGGCGAACGCTGGGTGTGTTTGTGACGTCAAACCAGGAACGACAAGCACTGAACTGATCGCACTGGCAGAGTAAGTCTCGAGCTACTCAGAAACTGCACAGAGAAGTCTTTTCGCAATTTTGCTAATCTTTCGTTCGCAATTTTGATAAGCTAAGATTCACTCCCAGTAGGCGGCGGCTTAGCGTGTGCAATGCTGCTAAAAGCAGCTTGCGAGCGAACAACTCGGAATGAGGGCCATAGTGCCCCTTACACATATGCCGCACATTATTAATGCATTTTTACATGACACACACAATGCTCCTTACACATATTCCGAACACTACTGCACAACCAACCCACTCACATGCACACAGCAATCACACTGCCACTAACACTGTGACCTCTACCTCTGCTTGGATACAGATGCATACCTCCCAACATTGAAGTAGAGGAAGGAGGGACATCTTGGCGCGCGTAGCGCGCCCACGACCGAAAAGGGAGCGTGGTCTGTGTATAAGGGGCGTGGCTTCGTGGGAGGGCCCGCGATCGCCAGCCACACCCCCGTTTTCGTCACTGAGGGGGCATGTCCAGCGCTCTGTGAGCTGCTGGCATGCCCCCTCTCCCTCACTGGAATAGACGCTGTGCGCGTGCGCACAGCGTCTATTCAACTCTGCTCTCAACTGAGCAGAGCAGTGCGTGCTCAGGAGCCTCCTAACTGCCCTCCCCCACCACGGGACACTGCGGCCCGCGGGAGGGACAGCGGGACAGACCCAAAAAAACGGGACTGTCCCGCGAAAATCGGGACAGTTGGGAGGTATGCAGATGTGTCCTCACAAATCTTGCCTCAATGCTAACGTTGGGCACCTTTTTTTTATGAAAATTAATCGTATTTGCATTGCTATGTGGCTAGGATGCACAAGCAGATTCTGCTGATTAAAATGATATGCAGCATGCCTGTATATTGTGTGAGACTGTGGCTGTATCTGCATATGAAATGCTACACACAGAATATAGGCATCAGGGACGTCTTTTCGTATGGGCTCAATGGGCACTTGCCCAAGGGCCACAGGAGTATAAGGGCCCTAGGCTGATAGCTGAGGGTCCCCTCTTTCCAGGGGTACCAGATTTTTGAAAATCGGCCGTGGGGAACCAGAGATATCGGACTTCAAAGCAGTGGTCCCCATCCAAGCCTGTAAATTGCTCTTCCCAGCCAGATATCTCGGGATCTGTCTGACTTAGAGTTTTTCTGAGAGTATACTCCAAAAGCTGGGACTTTCTCCTTTTATTGGACACTGGCAGCTTTACTCTACTATTGCCAGAACGAGAGATATCAGCATTCAAGCAGCTGGTCCCTGCTCCAGCTCCACACGCCTAATATGCAGTTTTATATTTTTGTTGGTGGATTACTCTGGCTCTTGAACTCTTATCCCCAAGTCCCCAGCACCTCCTGAAAGGGGGGCTCTATAGTGTTTTTTTTTTTTTTTTTTTATCCAATTCAAAGCTAAGAAATCTATATCCAGGAACTGAAGATATCTGTGGTCAAGCAACCTGCCCTCCCACCAGAAAATGATGAGTATTATTAAGACCACTCCACTATCCACCCCTCACCTACGTATTAAACACCCCCTACGACCCTGAAGTCATGCACCAGGGCTTCTTCATTCAGCCCAATGCCCCCTTCTACAGTTTAGTGTTCTCCCTCCCGCCCCATCTGTGCAGTAAAGGAGTAATTAGCAGAAATTATGGCTCCAGGTCCTACACGCTGAATGGAAGACAAAACACCCCCTAACGCCCGCGGGACATCAAAGCTGCCACTTGTTAGCACCCCCCACCCCTACCACTGGAGGAAGGTAGGGGCCCCAGTGCATTGCTGTGCCCAGGGGCCTACACTGCTGTTAAGACGGCCCTGATAGGCATGCCGCATATCATTTTAATCGGCAGAAGCTGCTGATGCCCCTAGGCATATCAAATGCCCTAGGCAATTGCCTAGTTTGCCTATGCCTATGGCCGGCTCTGTGTATGTGCCTTTCCCAATATGCAGTCTGTAAATGCCAGAGCTTGAGAGAGTTCCTAGATTGTAAGCTTGCGAGCAGGGCCTTCCTATCTCTGTCTGTCTGTTTTTACCCAGTTTTGTTCTATTACTGTTCTAATTGTAAAGTGCAACGGAATATGCTGCGCTATATAAGAAACTGTTAATAAATAAATAAATAAATAAGAATACACACATGGATTGTAACAATGATCATATACTGCAAATCTAAAATACAACCTTTAGTAGTTTTTATTTAAAGCCGTATCAGTGAAAATAAAAACAATAGTGCACAATAGGCTAAGAAAATGTGAGAATAAAGGGGGTCATTCCGAGTTGATCGATCGCTGCCGATTTTCGCAGCACAGCGATCAGGGAAAAAGACAGCAAAACTGCGCATGCGTATGCACCGCAATGCGCAGGTGCGTCATACAGGTACAAAGTGGATCGTTGCTGGGTGATGTATTTAACGAAGAATCCATTCGCACAGCCGATCGCAAGGAGATTGACAGGAAGAGGGCGTTTATGGGTGTCAACTGACTGTTTTCCGGGAGTGTTTGGAAAAACGCAGGCGTGTCCAGGCGTTTGCAGGGCGGGTCTCTGACGTCCATTCCGGGACCAGACAGGCTGAAGTGATCGCAAGGGCTGAGTAAGTCCAGAGCTACTTTGAAACTGCAAAAAACTTTTTCGTCCTGCTCGGCTGCACAGGCGATCGCACACTTGCAAAGTGAAAATACACTCCCCCGTGGGCGGCGACTATGCGTTTGCACGGCTGCTAAAAGTAGCTAGCGAGCGATCAACTCGGAATGACCCCCAAAGTTAGAAACGTGAAATAAAAAGTTGTGACTCGCTGTTCTGTCAGCGGGTGCTGTCATAGTGTATTATAGGAATCATAGCTATAGCTTCTCCCTCAATGATTGGCACTTCTTATTTGGGGTAATAAAAATGGGTCTTACATATGTAAGGTATACTAATAGCTCAAATAGGAATAGTATGCCATTAACTGTCCGCACTTTACTGGAGTTTCAGTCAGGTATTATCTTTCAGACTGACTGTCACTATTAATACCGTGCTGTGACAAGGATTAATACCTTCAATTGACAACCGTATAGTGATTCCACCAGATCCAGTATGACATATCATTACGAATAACAAAGCACCACTTCTGTTACATTAGAATCCCTATACAACTCCCCTGGTTTATCAGATACCTAAAAGTATCTTTACTATGGGGGTCGTTCCGACCCGATCGCTCGCTGCAGTTGTTTGCAGCGCAGCGATCGGGTCGGAACTGTGCATGCGCCGGCCGTGAGCCGTCGTTCCCTAGCGATAACCTCTGCCGATTGACAGGCAAAGGCGGTCGCTGGGCAGGAGGGGGTTTTGGGGACGCGGTCCGGCCAATGTAGGCGTGGCCAGACCGTGCAGGGGGGGCCGCAGCGGCTGCATGACGTCACACGCAGCCGCTGCGACCAGGGGCAGCGACGAGCAACTCTCGGTCAGCTACAGGAGCTGCGCTGGCCGGGAGTTACTCAACAAGTACAAAAGCATCGCCGCTGTGTGATGCTTTTGTACTTGTGTGGGGGGCCGGATAGACATGCAGGGCGGGCTAGCCCTGTTCTGGGTGTCCCCCCGCATGTCTGGGAACATGATCGTAGCCGTGCACAGCTATGATCAACTCGGAATGACCCCCAATGTTCAGTTGCAAACCTCATTTAAGTGGGATCTGCTCAGGTTCCTGGAGGTCGGGATCCCGGTAGTCAAAATACCGACGCCAGAATCCTGACACTGGTCGAAATGCCAGCGGCGGCAACCTGACAAGGAACACAATCCTGGTGCCGAAATCCTGAACTAGCGTGGACCGGTATGCCAAGCAGCCTACTAAGCACTTTGGGGCTTATATAGAGTTGGATGAAATCGCAGTTGGTGTCTTTATTCTCTTGCAAATTGTATTTAATATTTTAAACTGCACATACACAGCAATAATTCTTGTGCTCTAGGGCATAGTTGCCTACCCTCTCTCATTCTGCAGGAGACTCCCTGAATGGGATCATCAGCGTCATTTCCCTGCATTGGTTATAAGGCATGGCCGCAACTAGGGGGGGGGGGGAGGAAATCTGGCTAAGGGGGCATGGGCCCCGGGTGCAGAATCTGAGAGGGTGCAGAGATGGGTACTCTGCCTCCCCTCCTTCCTCTCAGCCCTAAGGGGCTACCTTCTGCCGGGTCCAAGAACCCTCACTGTAGGTACCTGCTGGTCCATGGCCGCTCACACACTCCTGTGCATGTGTAAGCAATGTCTGCCCTCAGGCCTGTTATCCAGCGCCCCCCCCTCTCCCGCACGCAGGTCCTCCAGAGGAAGACAGGGCCCTAAGAAGCTACCTACTGCCGGGTCCCAGAACCCCCACTGCAGGTCCCCGCTCCCCAATACTACCATTGTGGACTCCTGGGAAACCAACCCCCCAGCAACTAGAACACTTATGAATGGGGTGGGGATGGTCTTTCACACACTCCTGTGCCTGTGTAAACTATGTCTGCACCCAGCCCTGTTCCTCAGGGCCTCCCCCATCCTGCACGGCGGCTCCACCAGAGGAGGACATTGCGAGAGGAAGTAGCAGCAGCTGATAATTAGTCAGGGCACTGAGGTGAGGTCTCTATACGTCGGGACAGCTGCTGCCTCCCAAAGTATGGTCCTAGGTCCAATTTTCATGCAGGGCTTTGTAGTCCTACAGCAGTTGGCCAGTTGGAGTCCTCCCCCCAGGGTGTGTGATACAGTGATTGCATGACTTATAGCAGGTATGTAACACCAGCCAGTCCTATGGACTCTTCTCTGCAGTCAAGATAACCCACATTGTGTGTCCCCCCTCACCAGAAGGTTGGTACTCCTCCTCTTTAATTGGTTGTAGGACCTGACTGGCATACTGGGCTTTGTATTCCTACAGCAGTTGGATAGTCAGAGTCCCCCACAATACTGTATCTGAGGTGCATGTTAGTTTTCCTGTGTTCCGATCCATTTTCCTAGGGAATGTGTACTGGATGCACCCTGACGATGCTGGTTGTCACTGTGCCAACTGTTTATTAATGTGTTTTTGACATGGTTCCAAAGTGTGGGTGTGTGTGTGTGCGCGCATGGGGGGGGGGGAGGGCGCGCCAAATTACTGCCTTGCCCCGAATGCCAAAAATCCTAGTTTCGGCCTTGTATAAGGCACAATGATCCCTATGGCTACATGCATTTTAAGTAAGGTTTCTCGTGGCCACTTACAGTATATGGAACCTCTTGTAAAATACAATACATGAACAATTCCTGCAAAATATCAGTCTTTTCTTCAACAAATAGATATTACTAAGATTGGGGATCATTTACATTTGGATGCAAGTCATTTTTATAACACGCCTCTCCGATGTAGCAGTACGTGCCCGCGCATTTAGTTGTTACTTTCACATCTCCCTGAAATGCTTTTTCAAATTTAGGCAAGTATGCTCTAGGGGCCTAATTCAGACCTGATCATACAGTGCATCCGGAAGGTATTCACAGTGCTTCACTTTTTCCGCATTTTGTTATGTTACAGCCTTATTCCAAACTGGAATAAATTCATTTTCTCCCTTAAACTTCTACACACAATACCCCATAATGACAACATGAAAAAAAAAATATTTTAGATTTTTGCAAATTTTATTAAAAATAAAAAACTAAGAAATCACATGTACTTAAGTATTCACAGCCTTTGCCATAAAGCTCAAAATTGAGCTCAGGTGCATCCTGTTTCCACTGATCATCCTTGAGATGTTCCTACAGCTTTATTGGAGTCCACTTGTGGTAAATTCAGTTGATTGGACATGATTTGGAAAGGCACACACCTGTCTATATAAGGTCCCACACCTGTCAGTGCATGTCTGCGCATAAACCAAGCATGAAGTCAAAGGAATTGTCTGTAGACCTCTGTTACAGGATTGTCTCGAGGCACAAATCTGGGGAAGAGTACAGAAAAATATCTGCTGCTTTGAAGGTCCCAATGAGCACAGTGGCCTCCATCATCCGTAAATGGAAGAAGTACGGAACCATCAGGATTCTTTCTCCAATACCATCCCTACAGTGAAGCATGGTGGTGGCAGCATCATGCTGTGGGGATGTATTTCAGCGTCAGGAACTAGGAGACTAGTCAGGATAGAGGGAAAGATGAATGCAGCAATGTACAGAGACATCCTGGATGAAAACCTGCTCCAGAGCGCTCTTGACCTCAGACTGGGGTGACTGTTCATCTTTCAGCTGGACAACGACCCTAAGCACACAGTCAAGATATCAAAGGACTGGCTTCAGGACAACTCTGTGAATGTCCTTGAGTGGCCCAGCCAGAGCCCAGACTTGAATCCGATTGAACATCTCTGGAGAGATCTGAAAATGACTGTGCACCGACGCCTCCCATCCAACCTGATGGAGCTTGAGAGGTGCTTTTTTTTGCGTTGTCATTATGGGGTATTGTGTGTAGAATTTTGAGGGGAAAAATTAATTTATTCCATTTTGGAATAAGGCTGTAACATAATAAAATGTGGCAAAAGTGAAGCGCTGTGAATACTTTCCGGATGCACTGTAGATGTGCTACATGCGGGAGGAAGCCCAGCACAGGGTAGTCCGCCCCGCATGTCAGGCCCTACCCCACCACACAAGTACAAAAACAATGCACAGTGGCGATGCTTTTGTACTTGAAGAGTAGCTTCCAGCCAGCACTGGCAGGGAGCTACTCGTCGCTGTCCGGGTCGCAGCGGCTGCGTGATGTCACACGCAGCCGCCGCGGCCTGCCCCCCGCATGGTCCGGGCATGACTGTGTTGCCCGGATCGCGCCCCTAAAACGGCGACCAAACTCCTCCGGCCTGCCCCCTCCCGCCCAGCAACCACCTCTGCCTGTCAATCAGGCAGAGGCGATCGCAGGGCTGAGACGGCCATCTCTCTCTCTCTCTCTCTCTCTCTCTCTCTCTCTCTCTCTCTCTCTCTCTCTCTCTCTCTCTCTCTCTCTCTCTCTCTCTCTCTCTCTCTCTCTCTCTCTCTCTCTCTCTCTCTCTCTCTCTCTCTCTCTCTCTCTCTCTCTCTCTCTCTCTCTCGTGTTCTCTATTAGTACTTAGGAATTCAATTATGAGCAAAGATTGCAGATTAGCTGTTTCAGTAATGGCAGCCCAATTCAATCCCTTCGCACAGCCGGGCAAAAGTGGAACTCGCCAGCACTATGGGACAGCAAGCACTTTTTGAGCGAGATCCCCACTGCGTACAGATATGCTGGACTAATCCACTGTCGACTAATTAGTGGTGTACGCACCCGTATTCATTTTGGCGGTCGTGATGAATGTTAGGGAGTGTGTATTGCTGGCTTATCATTGGTCTGTACAGTAACAATGTGCATTATCATTGGTCTGACCAGAGGGGGAGGTGGGCAAAGTGTTGCAAGGTTCTTTTTTTATTTACTTCAGTCTCTGGGGCAAGTCTGCTTTCTGCACATTAGGGAGGTCATTCCGAGTTGTTCGCTCGTTATTTTTTTGTCGCAACGGAGCGATTAGTCGCGCATGCGCAATGTCCGCAGTGCGACTGCTCCAAGTAAATTTGCTATGCAGTTAGGAATTTTACTCACGGCATTACGAGGTTTTTTCTTCGTTCTGGTGTTCGTAATGTGATTGACAGGAAGTGGGTGTTTCTGGGTGGAAACTGGCTGTTTTATGGGTGTGTGCGAAAAAACGCTACCATTTCTGGAAAAACGCGGGAGTGGCTGGAGAAACGGAGGAGTGTCTGGCCGAACGCTGGGTGTGTTTGTGACGTCAAACCAGGAACGAAACTGACTGAACTGATCGCAGATGCCGAGTAAGTGTGGAGCTACTCAGAAACTGCTAAGAAGTGTCTATTCGCAATTTTGCTAATCTTTCGTTCGCAATTTTGATAAGCTAAGATTCACTCCCAGTAGGCGGCGGCTTAGCATGTGCAAAGCTGCTAAAAGCAGCTTGCGAGCGAACAACTCTGAATGAGGGCCTAGGTGCATTGTGCACGGGTGCAAACATAATGATGTAATTTCCATCAGCAGCCAGCTTTATTATATAGGTTAATAATAATAATGTCAGACCTTATTATTTATTGTGTGCTTTAACTTTAACATTCATTACTAGCACTATGAAACCACATGAGCTGTCGTAAACCAGACTCGTATACTATCTACTCACGTGGATGACAGATAGGTAGATGACAGGGTCACTAGAAACTGACTCAGCGTGACACTCAGGTAGGTATTATAGCTTTTCAGTGCCTCAGAGGGTGTCCACTCAGAGAAACTCCTATTGTATGTGTATGTATTTCTTTATTTGTACAGTTCCTCAATCTGTGCTTTAATTCCCATTGTAGATGCACAGAGTATTTGGAAACAGACTGCGAAATTCCCGCCAAAATATTTCCTGGCAATGACTAAGCCCATGGTTGATAAAGAAGATTAATGCTGGAGACGTATTTGCAAAAAGTAATGTATTCTATTTATGGTTTGTGTTGATATAGAAGTCTTCGGGGCATATTTATTATACAAGTTGGCCAGCCCCTGGTCCAGATTTATCAAGCCTTGGAGAGTGATAAGTACCAACCAATGAGATCCTAGCTGTCATTTTCAAACACATCCTGTAACATGGCAGGTAGGAGCTGATTGGTTAGTACTTTATCACCGTGCAAAGTGGCACCACCTGTCCATTTCAGAGTGGGGGCACACAAAGCATTGGCCCCAGTGTGAGGAGGGGGATGCTGTTGTTACAAGCCACTGGGAATACCTATGAGGGATACAATGCAAGGGCCCAGCCCCCCCCCCCCCCATTTGCCGTCATCCTCTCCCGGCACTGACTGGGGTTCCCTCATAGCCCAGCTCAGACAGGGCCCAGGAGATCCAGTCAAACATGGCAGGTTTGGGGGTCTGTAGATGGTGCTGGCCCCCTCAAGTTGCAGGTATTACTCCTCTACCAGCCACTTGTTCCATGACACGATGATGAATGAGCTGGTCTATGCTGGGGACCAGGTCATGCCCTGGCAGGTGGTGGAAAAGGACACTGAAGGGGGGAATTACAGAGTGCTGCCACCCCCCCCCCCCCTTGTGTACGTCTGGAAGTGACGGATGGGGTGCACGACCGTGGCCCGCACAACTGAGGGGCCGGCTGGGGGTCAGGGGGAGCGCTGGATGGTCCAGGCAGGAGAGAGATGGGGACAATCATGGCACTGTCTGTTGGACCGAGTTCTGTCACATAGAGCTTCTCAGCGTCCGTTCAAATCTAGCATATGCATAGTATACAATAGTGGTTTAAGAAATAAGATAACAACCTCTCATTGCTTAAATTTATCCTATCCTTGCCTTTCTGCTCCACGGGAGGTTTCTGTCCTCCTTGAGATCACCTTAGGACACCTGCGTTACGGTTTGACAGGTGTATCGCCCCAGTCCAACTACCACCTGCCACTGTTCCCGGAGCGGGTCGCAGTGTACATAATTTATCAAAAAGTGTGATGCGCTCTGCTTTTATTGGTCAAACCAGAAAATAAAAGTTCCAAAAGAGCACTGAAGGGAGCCGCGCTACTGCAGCTGCAATGTGACCATCACTGTTTTGGTGTCCTTTTACAGGGTATTTAAATCACTTTTTTTTTTAATTACTTGAACATTATTTGCTCAACTTCCTGGAGATCTGTATAACATTGTCCCTGAACGAAATACATTAGTTAGGTATAGCCACCGTTGATGGTTTTGCTGCCGATGTCATAGAGTCAAATTTTATATGTATGTATGTATGTGTGTATATATATATATATATATATATATATATATATATATATATATATATATATATATATATATATATATATATATATATTACACTGCTCAAAAAAATAAAGGGAACACTAAAATAACACATCCTAGATCTGAATGAATGAAATATTCTTATTAAATACTTTGTTCTTTACATAGTTGAATGTGCTGACAACAAAATCACACCAAAATTATCAATGGAAATCAAATTTATTAACCCATGGAGGTCTGGATTTGGAGTCACTAAAAATTAAAGTGGAAAAACACACTACAGGCTGATCCAACTTTGATGTAATGTCCTTAAAACAAGTCAAAATGAGGCTCAGTAGTGTGTGTGGCCTCCACGTGCCTATATGACCTCCCTACAGTGCCTGGGCATGCTCCTGATGAGGTGGCGGATGGTCTCCTGAGGGATCTCCTCCCAGACCTGGACTAAAGCATCCGCCAACTCCTGGACAGTCTGTGGTGCAACGTGGCATTGGTGGATGGAGCGAGACATGATGTGCTCAATTGGATTCAGGTCTGGGGAACGGGCGGGCCAGTCCATGGCATCAATGCCTTCATCTTGCAGGAACTGCTGACACACTCCAGCCACATGAGGTCTAGCATTGTCTTGCATTAGGAGGAACCCAGGGCCAACCGCACCACATATGGTCTCACAAGGGGTCTGAGTATCTCATCTCGGTACCTAATGGCAGTCAGGCTACCTCTGGCGAGCACATGGAGGGCTGTGCGGCCCCCAAAGAAATGCCACTCCACACCATTACTGACCCACTGCCAAACCGGTCATGCTGGAGGATGTTGCAGGCAGCAGAATGTTCTCCTTGGCGTCTCTAGACTCTGTCACGTCTGTCACATGTGCTCAGTGAGAACCTGCTTTCATCTGTGAAGAGCACAGGGCGCCAGTGGCAAATTTGCCAATCTTGGTGTTCTCTGGCAAATGCCAAACATCCTGCACGGTGTTGGGCTGTAAGCACAGCCCCCACCTGTGGACGTCGGGCCCTCATACCACCCTCATGGAGTCTGTTTCTGATCGTTTGAGTAGACACATGCACATTTGTGGCTTGCTGGAGATCATTTTGCAGGGCTCTGGCAGTGCTCCTCCTGTTCCTCCTTGCACAAAGGCGGAGGTAGCGGTCCTGCTGCTGGGTTGTTGCCCTCCTACGGCCTCCTCCACTTCTCCTGATGTACTGGCCTGTCTCCTGGTAGCGCCTCCGTGCTCTGGACACTACGCTGACAGACACAGCAAACCTTCTTGCCACAGCTCGCATTGATGTGCCATCCTGGATGAGCTGCACTACCTGAGCCACTTGTGTGGGCTGTAGACTCCGTCTCATGCTACCACTAGAGTGAAAGCTCCGCCAGCTTTCAAAAGTGACCAAAACATCAGCCAGAGAGCGTAGGAGCTGAGAAGTGGTCTGTGGTCACCACCTGCAGAACAACTCCTTTATTGGGGGTGTCTTGCTTATTGCCTATAATTTCCACCTGTTGTCTATTCCATTTGCACAACAGCATGTGAAATTGATTGTCAATCAGTGTTGCTTCCTAAGTGGACAGTTTGATTTCACAGAAGTGTGATTGACTTGGAGTTACATTGTGTTGTTTAAGTGTTCCCTTTATTTTTTTGAGCAGTATGTATGTATGTGTATGTATGTATGTATGTGTATGTATGTATGTATGTATGTATCTCCGATGAGCGGACGTGGACAGGTGAGTTCCAATAAGGTATTTAAATGTGTGTTTGTGTCTGTTTTAACTGTGATTGTCTGTTGAACCTGACGAAGGGGCTGTGTCCCCGAAAACGTTTACGTTTGATCTGACTACAATACATGTCTTTGCATATATGATAGTCCCTGAGTGCCGTTTATTTTGGATATATATATATATATATATATATATATATATATATATATATATATATATATATATATATATATATATATATATATATATAATTTTTTTTTTTTTTTTGCCAGCAAAGCAGTAAGTAGAACTTGGCTCCACCCCCCAATGTAACCCTATGAACACCCACCTCCTTCCCTGATTGGCCCGTTTAGTCCCTCCTCCGATGGCGTTAACATTTATGGTGTCCTGCAATCGATCAATCACTGATGTCATCATCAATGATTGGCCCATCAATAACCAACCCTAGCATTAGTGTGTGTTTGCTGATCTTATCATAGGCAGTAACAGGACAGATTACTAATTCCTGGGATTCCCTTCTAGTCTATACCTGTGTTTTAAAATGGCATTTAAAACTGTTGCAATTTCTAGCTATGAAAATGAACGTTCAATACCTTCCTTTGAAGGGTCATGTGATTTGTAGCCAATCCAAACTATGATGTATATTGTTTGCCTATTAAAAGATTGTCCCTTCAAAACATCAGGTAATCTTTCCGGGAATTTGTCGGGTGTGGATTATTAGATCTACACTAAAAAGGTCTACAGCAGTGGTTCTCAAACTGTGTGCCGTGGCTCCCTGGGGTACCTCGGGACACTTGCAGGGGTGCCTTGGATTGGTGGTCCAGGACCAATTAAAATTACTTATGGTCAATGTAATAGTAGTGATGAGCGGGTTCGGTTCCTCGGGATCCGAACTCGCCCGAACTTCACCCTTTTTTGCACGGTTCCGCGCAGACTCTGATCCTCCCGCCTTGCTCGGTTAACCCGAGTGCGCCCGAACGTCATCATCCCGCGGTCGGATTCTCGCGAGATTCGTATTCTATATAAGGAGCCGCGCGTCGCCGCCACTTTTCACTCGTGCATTGGAGATCGTGAGAGGACGTGGCTGGCGTCCTCTCAGTTTCTATTTATTATTATTATTATTAGCAGTTTCTTATATAGCGCAGCATATTCCGTTGCGCTTTACAATTAGAACAACAATGTTCAGTGTGCTGCAAATATCTGTGCTCAGTGTGCTGCAAATATCTACGTTCTCTGCCTGAAAAACGCTCCATATCTGTGCTCAGTGTGCTGCAAATATCTGTGCTCAGTGTGCTAATTGCTTTATTGTGGTGACTGAGGACCAGCAGTATTATATAGTAGGAGGACAGTGCAGAGTTTTGCTGACCAGTGACCACCAGTATTATACGTTCTCTGCCTGAAAAACGCTCCATATCTGTGCTGCATTGTAGTATATAGTAGGAGGACAGTGCATAATTTTGCTGACCACCAGTATATAATATATAGCAGTACGGTACAGTAGGCCACTGCTCTACCTACCTCTGTGTCGTCAAGTATATTATCCATCCATACCTGTGGTGCATTTAAGTTTTGCACAGTATATAGTAGTAGGCCATTGCTATTGATATATTACTGGCATATAATTCCACACATTAAAAAATGGAGAACAAAAATGTGGAGGGTAAAATAGGGAAAGATCAAGATCCACTTCCACCTCGTGCTGAAGCTGCTGCCACTAGTCATGGCCGAGACGATGAAATGCCATCAACGTCGTCTGCCAAGGCCGATGCCCAATGTCATAGTAGAGAGCATGTAAAATCCCAAAAAACAAAAGTTCATTAAAATGACCCAAAAATCTAAATTAAAAGTGTCTGAGGAGAAGCGTAAACTTGCCAATATGCCATTTACGACACAGAGTGGCAAGGAACGGCTGAGGCCCCCTCCTATGTTCCTCATGACTAGTGGGTCAGCTTCATATGAGGATGGAAGCACTCATCCTCCCACTAGAAAAATGAAAAGACTTAAGCTGGCAAAAGCACAGCAAAGAACTGTGCGTTCTTCTAAATCACAAATCCCCAAGGAGAGTCCAATTGTGTTGGTTGCGATGCCTGACCTTCCCAACACTGGACGGGAAGAGGTGGCGCCTTCCACCATTTGCACGCTCCCTGCAAGTGCTGGAAGGAGCACCCGCAGTCCAGTTCCTCATAGTCAAATTGAAGATGTCACTGTTGAAGTACACCAGGATGAGGATATGGGTGTTGCTGGCGCTGGGGAGGAAATTGACAAGGAGGATTCTGATGGTGAGGTGGTTTGTTTAAGTCGGACACCCGGGGAGACACCTGTTTTCCGTGGGACGAATATGGCCATTGACATGCCTGGTCAAAATACAAAAAAAAATCACCTCTTCGGTGTGGAATTATTTCAACATAAATGCGGACAACAGGTGTCAAGCCGTGTGTTGCCTTTGTCAAGCTGTAATAAGTAGGGGTAAGGACGTTAACCACCTAGGAACATCCTCCCTTATACGTCACCTGGAGCGCATTCAACAGAAGTCATTGACAAGTTCAAAAACTTTGGGTGACAGCGGAAGCCGTGCACTGACAACTAAATCCCTTCCTCTTGTAACCAAGCTCCTGCAAACCACACCACCAACTCCCTCAGTGTCAATTTCCTCCTTACACAGGAAAGCCAATAGTCCTGCAGGCCATGTCACTGTCAAGTCTGACGAGTCCTCTCCTGCCTGGGATTCCTCCGATGCATCCTTGAGTGTAACGCCTACTGCTGCTGGCGCTGCTGTTGTTGCTGCTGGGAGTCGATCGTCATCCCAGAGGGGAAGTCGGAAGACCACTTGTACTACTTCCAGTAAGCAATTGACTGTCCAACAGTCCTTTGCGAGGAAGATGAAATATCACAGCAGTCATCCTGCTGCAAAGCGGATAACTCAGGTCTTGGCAGCCTGGGCGGTGAGAAACGTGGTTCCGGTATCCACCGTTAATTCACAGGGAACTAGAGAATTGATTGAGGTACTGTGTCCCCGGTACCAAATACCATCTAGGTTCCATTTCTCTAGGCAGGCGATACCGAAAATGTACACAGACGTCAGAAAAAGAGTCACCAGTGTCCTAAAAAATGCAGTTGTACCCAATGTCCACTTAACCACGGACATGTGGACAAGTGGAGCAGGGCAGACTCAGGACTATATGACTGTGACAGCCCACTGGGTAGATGTATTGCTACGCTTTGTATCACCGCTTTCCAGAAGAGGCACACAGCTGACAACCTCTTACGGAAACTGAGGAACATCATCGCAGAATGGCTCACCCCAATTGGACTCTCCTGGGGATTCGGACAACGCCACCAATATTGTGCGTGCATTACATGTGGGCAAATTCCAGCACGTCCCATGTTTTGCACATACATTGAATTTGGTGGTGCAGAATTATTTAAAAAACGACAGGGGCGTGCAAGAGATGCTGTCGGTGGCCCGAAGAATTGCGGGCCACTTTCGGCATTCAGCCACCGCGTGCCGAAGACTGGAGCACCAGCAAACACTCCTGAACCTGCCCTGCCATCATCTGAAGCAAGAGGTGGTAACGAGGTGGAATTCAACCCTCTATATCGCGCTTTTTCAACCAGTGTGCCGTGGCACACTAATGTGCCGCGACCAGTTGCAAGATGTGCCGCGGAGTCAGAGCCGCTTCCTGCACCTTCAGAGCGATCTGTTGGCCCAGGCTCTTCTTAGAGGATCAGTCATGCCCCGGTCGTGACGTATGCCTTGAAGACGCAGCAGTGTGACATCATAGGTCACAGCCACCACGTCTCACCACCCAGCCAGCCCACACATACACACACACACACACACACACACACACACACACACACACACACACACACACACACACACACACACACACACACACACACATCTTCCAGTTCCCACCCGCATAAAAAACTTTCCCTGCTCACCACATCCACTCCTGCCCGACCGCCCACTGCTCAGTATTCGCTCTCCACTATGAACAACCCCCGCAACTAAAGGACAGGGAGGAGGACAGCTGACAGATAGGGGCTAATATTAGTTATCTTATTTCTCCTGTGGGGAGCAATAGGATTTATGTGGGGAGCAAAAGGATTTATGAGGGGGAACAATGTGAATAATTTAACAAGATTTATGTGGTTAGCAATGTGATATATTTTTCTGTGTAGGCCAATGTATGTGTGGATTTTTATTTGCTGTGAGGGCCAATGTGTGTGTGTGTGTGTGTTTTTTCTGTGGAGAACTGATGGTGTGCCTTGGCAATTTTCAAATATTGTTTGGTGTGCCGCGAGTTAAAAAAAGGTTGAAAATCACTGACCTAGGTCCTAAATACATAAAAATAGAAAAATCACATAATTTGGTGAGAAAACCAGAAATACAGTGTAATTACTTATATGTTTACAGCTAAGCAGCTGGTCCTCATCATACTACCATGATGATGGGTCTATTTTTATGTGGAGGCCTGGAGCTCCATCCAGCCCATTGCTAATCTGGCCCAGTGTGTGTCTATGTGGTAAGTAATATGGGGGAGACTTATCAAAGCTTGGAGAGAGATTAAGGGCAGGGTGCATCAAGCGGTCATGTTATAAAAGGTCAACAATGTCTAGGTTGACATGATAAAAAGGTCAACAGGGTCAAAAGGTCGACATGAAAATGATCAACACGTGAAAAGGTCGACATGACTTTTTCTGGTGTTAAATTTTAAGGGCAGGTTACCGTTCCCAGTTGTAGTGCACGTGGAAGGTAAAGTATGAAGAAGAAAAAAAACACGTCAACCATTTTGAACCTGTCAACCTTTTGACTATGTCGACCGTATGCATGTCAACTATTTGGTGTTGACCTGTTGACTTTCAAACTTGTAACTGTCGACCTATCATCTGGATACCGCATCAAGCATCACATGTTGCATGAGATACATCGCGCCACTGATGGCAAGCACAGCGTCGATTAGTCGCGACGTAGGCTGTGCTTGTATAATTGCCCGTAAAATCACAAAGGACATCTCTCCCAAAACCAGCTGCCTGTTGAGATATGAGGACTTTTGGGTTTATGACCCGGGAGTCCTTCTGGCCATGCGCGAGTCGCTGGGAACACTGGGAGGGATAAGTCTCAGGGATCAATATGGAGAGAAGCCCATAGGCTTCTATTA
Organism: Pseudophryne corroboree; assembly: GCF_028390025.1. Taxonomy (NCBI): domain Eukaryota; kingdom Metazoa; phylum Chordata; class Amphibia; order Anura; family Myobatrachidae; genus Pseudophryne; species Pseudophryne corroboree. The sequence continues at coordinate 60,600,669 of NC_086445.1, read as the reverse complement.
TGCAGATGGTGTTGTCTGTTTGGGTCCAAGCTCTGGAAAGTTTAGCTTTCCGGAGCTTGGTGCATATGGGCAGGGCTGCCATCAGAAATTATGGGGCCCAGCACTGTCAAAATAGACAGGGCCCCTTCCTCCAAAAAAAAAAAATGTGATGTCATACATTGTGACGTTACATATAGATGGAGTGTTTCGTACCTACAGGAATGATTTACAGATAGCTGATGCACAGATAAGGCTTGTGTTAAGAAGTCCTCCCTGCTCATCAGCCTGCTGCTGATTCATAAACTGGTGCAGCTCTACAGGCAGAGGCGGATTGGCCATAGGGTTCACAGGGAAGATTCCCGGTGGGCCGACGCACTTGTGGGGCCTGTTTTGTTTGAGGACATGTGGTCCTATTTATAGACAGACATAATGAATAAGATGCAAAATTATTTGCATATATGAAAATGACTTTGCCACTTAGCCTGTGATTGCAGATGATCTAGTGTATGCTCTGTCTGCCTGCTTGATTGAGTGAATAGTGATTGGGATACGCGGTTGGTGTAATAAGCAAGAAAATATATCTTTCTAGAGAATGATATAGTTTCCTAAATTCTGAAGGTGTATCCTATAATGTGCTCATAATATTTAATTGTATTTATTTTTAACTTCTCTTGGTGCTGGACATGCCCACTATCTGGAAAGTCTTGGGGGGAGGGTGCTACTGCCATGGCCCATGGCTAGACTTTACACCTCTGGTGCTGCCCATGTGGGGCCACTAGTACAAATTTTTCCAGGGCCGCTTTTTGTTCCCAATCCGCCCCTGTATACAGGTATTGGCGGTAGAAGCCAGGGGTGGGCCCTCCTCTCTGTTAGGACCCAGGACACCAGTCCTCCCCTGATGGCTGCCCTGCATATGGGGAATATGGTCAAACCTCAAAAGCCGTCAGGTGTGACCACGTTTTTTCTGTGATGCCCAAAGTACCCACCAAACCACTTCTGTCATTTTTCAAACACAGCCTGTTAGAAGCTGATTGGTTGGTACCATGGGCGTAGCTACCATAGGTGCAGGGGATGCGGCTGCTATGGGGCCCGAGTCATCTCTGGGACCCGAGCCTTCCCCTGCACCCAGCTGCTAAGCCCCGGCACTGGCACTTTTTACATTAAAAGTGTGCTGCTGTACCGTGTACACACCTGCTCACCCGGCCGGCTCCGCCTCCCTTGGGAACTAAATAATGCTGGGAGGAGGCGTGGCTGAGTATGCAGGGTCATCCCCGTACCACAGCCACGCCTCCTCCCAGCATCTGTGAGGAGACCAGAGCTGGAGCCGGGCCGGCCGGGAGAGCGGGCGTCTGTGAGGAGATAGGAGCCGGAGCCGGGCCGGCCGGGAGAGCGGATATGACAGCAGTGCAGACGGTGAGTGCTGCTGATAGGCCATTGGGGAAGGGGATCTTTAAGTGGATGGGGGGGGGGGGAGATCTTTGATTAATCCATATGGGGGCAGATGGTCATGGAATTATGCTATGGGGCCCCAAATGAGACAGCTACGCCCCTGGTTGGTACTTTATCTCTCTCCAAGCTTTGAGAAATCTCCCCCATAGATTGTAAGCTCCAAAGGGGCTGCTTAGTATGTGTGCTTATATATAACTGTTAATAAATAGTAAAAAAAAAAAAAAAGCACTCCATACTGTTAGCTAAAAACATCAGTATTTACGATATTATTTATATATTTTGATTTGCACACATAATTGTAACTTTTTTTTTTTTTTTTTCCTTTTTTTTTTTTTCTAGTTGTTTCAGATCCTGTGGTTTCAGGCAGCGAGATATTCATCACATTTTTCAAGAAATTACAGTTGGTAGGTGGCTCCAGTGTATATTATGCTGGTGTTATTTGTAAAGATTAAATTAAATAAAAAAATAAAAATCCTGAAACAAAATGTTATTTAGGGTATTCGCATACTGGGAATAATTAATTTTATTTATACAAATTATTTATTTTGTTTATTACCAGTTGTTTATATAGCGCACACAAATTCCGCATCGCTTTACAGAGAATATTTGGCCATTCACATCAGTCCTGGCCCCAGTGGAGCTTACACTCTATGGGGCTAAGTCAGTAAGGAATTCAGAATTTGCAGTCCTTCTGAACGCATACTGGGAGCCGCCCATCGCAGGGCAAGGCCGCCCAGCACGCTGACCGCCCCCTTGGTAGCAAAAAACACAGGAGGGCCGCCGCCATGTTTCCGATCGCAGCAGCTGCGCGTGATGTGATGTCACACCCCCGCCACGGCCCACCAACCTGGTTTGTTACATGTATATTATGGTACTGCTGATTTTTATTATGTCTTAGAAGTACTGTATTTAATAAAAATACAAACGTGTAGTAAATATGTAAGCTGACTGGGGAATCCTAATGTCTTTTTAGGACACATTTAAGGTGTCCACAAGAAAACTGATCATCGGAATGTACTTGCCAGATGGCAGACAGGTGAAAGTTGACACCCAGATGTCAGACACTGCGGACAGAGTGCTGGAGGTAACCTGGGCGCCATCTTTTACTTGGGCGCCCGCCCTTCCCTGTTTGTGTATTCCCATAGTACAGGGGTGGGGAACCTTTGGCCCTCCAGCTGTTGTTGAACTACACATACCAGCATGCCTTGCTACAGTTCTGCTATTTGGCCTTGCTAACACAGTCGCAGGGCATGCTGGGATGTGTAGTTCAACAGCTGGAGGGTCAAAGGTTCCCCATCCCTGCCATAGTAAAAAAAAAAAATATAGCTTAAGGGCCGAAACAGACGAGGTGACTGGCGACGCCCGGCAAACACCCGGCCGGCTTTAAACCGCTGCCGTGATGTAAAGACGCATGCAGCGCAATGTGTCCTTACACACGGCACGGTCCCGGTCCGGCTGCCGGGTTGCAGCCGGGTCTCGCCACTGGAAGGTCCGGCTGCCGGGCGGGCGCCTGGCCGTCTTTGCAGCCAGTAAACCATGTGTGTGAAGGGGAGCTTTCACACACAACGGTTTTTTCCCAAGCCGTGTCTAGCATGCGCACAGCATCACACATGGCTCAAAGCCGTCCTGTGTGACAGACTCTGCCGGTTTCTCCCGGATGGCAAAAAGCCGGACAAAGTTTGTCCGGCTTTTTGCCATCCGGGAAAAACCGGAGTGTGTGTTACAACCCTAACATTAAACAAAAACAGAGAATGAATATGTTGAGTTAATTTGGTTACAGTCAAGGGCTGTCCTCCTTGCCCGTAGTGCTGACATTTTCATAGCCTTTGAGAACAATGCGGGGCAGGGATGATATAGAAGTGTGTGGCCAATTTGGGAGGTGTGGCCATGCACCTCCTAGAAGAAAAAGTCAATGCATTTGTCTCCTGTCAACAGTTGGCTCGGGCGCCTGAAACAAGCCTGGATCCCTGTGCCCCCCTTACCGCATGGAATAAATATATATATATATATATATATATATATATATATGTACCCCCTCACCGCACCGAATATTTTTAGTTACAGCTCTATATACTTACACATTACTGCATCTTGTACACTCCTCTAGTGATGCAGGGGGCGCCATGATGAAACAATTCACTGTCAATCTCCTCTTCGCTATTGGTTATCAAACCGTTCAGATACCTAGCGCTTATATATTAGGGAGACAGAAGTAATGTCTGTGAAATATTTTTCTCTAACGTCCTAGTGGATGCTGGGAACTCCGTAAGGACCATGGGGAATAGCGGGCTCCGAAGGAGGCTGGGCACTCTAGAAAGATCTTAGACTACCTGGTGTGCACTGGCTCCTCCCACTATGACCCTCCTCCAAGCCTCAGTTAGATTTCGTGCCCGGCCGAGGTTGGATGCACACTAGGGGCTCTCCTGAGCTCTTAGAAAGTTATAGTCTTAGAATTTGTTCTTTTCAGTGAGACCTGCTGGCAACAGGCTCACTGCAGCGAGGGACTAAGGGGAGAAGAAGCGAACTCGCCTGCTTGCAGCCGGATTGGGCTTCTTAGGCTACTGGACACCATTAGCTCCAGAGGGATCGACCGCAGGCCCAGCCTTGATGTTCGGTCCCGGAGCCGCGCCGCCGTCCCCCTTACAGAGCCAGAAGCAAGAAGATGGTCCGGAAAATCGGCGGCATGAAGACTCAGTCTTCACCAAGGTAGCGCACAGCACTGCAGCTGTGCGCCATTGCTCCTCTCACACACTTCATACTCCGGTCACTGAGGGTGCAGGGCGCTGGGGGGGGGGCGCCCTGAGGCAGCAATAAAAACACCTTGGCTGGCAAAAATACCTCAATATATAGCCCCAGGGGCTATATATGAGGTAAATACCCCTGCCAGAAGTCCATAAAAAACGGGAGAATAGGCCGCGAAAAAGGGGCGGAGCCTATCTCCTCAGCACACTGGCGCCATTTTCCCTCACAGCTCCGTTGGAGGGAAGCTCCCTGGCTCTCCCCTGCAGTCTACAAGGGTTAAAAAAAGAGAGAGGGGGCACTAAATTTAGGCGCAGTATACATTATATATATAGATATAAAGCTATAGGGGACATAACTCAGTTAGTCCCTGCAGTATATAGCGCTCTGGTGTGTGCTGGCATACTCTCACTCTGTCCCCCCAAAGGGCTTTTGTGGGTCCTGTCCTCGTTTAGAGCATTCCCGGTGTGTCTGCGGTGTGTCGGTACGGCTGTGTCGACATGTTGAATGAGGAGGCTTATATGGTGACGGAACAGAGGCCGATATATGTGATGTCGCCCCCTGTGGGGCCGACACCAGAGTGGATAGAGAGGTAAAAGGTATTAACCGACAGTGTCAACTCCTTACATAAAAGGGTGGATGACGTAACAGTTGTGGGACAGCCGGCTTCGCAGCCCGCGCCTGCCCAGGCGTCTCAAAGGCCATCAGGGGCTCAAAAACGCCCGCTCTCTCAGATGGCAGACACAGATGTCGACACGGAGTCTGACTCCAGTGTCGACAAGGTGGAGACATATACACAATCCAATCCGGGACTTGATCCCGGCAATAAAAAATGTGTTATACATTTCTGACTTTAACCTCTATAAATGGGTTTTAGGTTTGGGGAGAAAAAACAGGCAGTGTTTTGTTCCCCCATCAGATGAATAAATTAAGTGTGTGAAAAGCGTGGGTTCCCCCGTTAAGAAACTGGTAATTTATAAAAAAGTTACTGATGGCGTACCCTTTCCCGCCAGGAGGATAAGTTACGCTGGGAGATATCCCCTAGGGTGGATAAGGCGCTCACACGTTTGTCAAAAAAGGTGGCACTGCCGTCTTAGGATACGGCCACTTTAATAGGTACCTGTTGATAAAAAACAGGAGGCTATCCTGAAGTCTGTATTTACACACTCAGGTACTAGACTGAGACCTGCAGATAGTGCTGCTGCAGCGTGGTTGGTGACCCTGTCAAACAGGGATAATAGTTGGCAAACATAAAAACATATTAAAGACGTTGTCTTATATATGGGGGATGCACAGAGGGATATTTTGCCGGCTGGCATCCAAAATAAATGTAATGTCCATTCTGTCAGGAGGGTATTAGAGACCTGTCACTGGACAGGTGATGCTGACTTAAAAAGCGCATAGAGAGCCTTATAAGGGTGAGGAATTATTTGGGGATGGTCTCTGGGACCTCGTATCCACAGCAACTGCTGGGAAGAAATAATTTTACCTCAGGTTTCCTCACAGAAAAAGGTACAGTCCTTTCGGCTTCAGAAAAGCAAACGGGTCAAATGGCGCTTCCTTTCTGTACAGAGACAAGGGTAGAGGGAAAAAGCTGCACCAGTCAGCCTGTTCCCAGAATCAAGATTCTTCCCCCGCCTCCTGTGAGTACACACCATGACGCGGGTGCTCCACAGGTGTAGCCAGGTACGGTGGGGGGCCGCCTCAAAAATTTCAGCAATTAGTGGGCTCGTTCACAGGTGGATCCCTGTTTCTTCCAAGTAGTATTTCAGGGGTACAAGCTGGAATTAGAGATGTCTCCCCCCAGCCATTTCCTAAAATATGCCTTGCTGACAACTCCCTCAGGCAGGGAGGCTGTGCTAGAGGCAATTAATAAGCGGTATTCCCAGCAGGTAATACTCAAGGTGCCCCTACTTCAACAAGGACGGGGTTACTATTCCACACGGGTTGGGGTACCGAAACCGCATGGTTCGGTGTGACCCATTTTATATTTAAAATCCTTGAACATAAAAAAATTCAAGTTCAAGATGGAATCGCTCAGGGCGGTTATTGCAAGCCTGGACGAGGGGGATTACATGGTATCCCGGGACATCAAGGATGCTTACCTGCATGTCCCCATTTACCATCCTCGCCAGGAGTACCTCAGATTTGTGGTACAGGATTACCATTACCAAGTCCAGACACTGCCGTTTGGACTGTACATGGCACCGAGGGTGTTTTATCAAGGTAATGGCCGAAATGATGATACTCCTTCAAAAAAAAAAGGGAGTTGTAATTATCCCGTAATTGGACAATCTCGTTATAAGGGCGAGGTCCAAGGAGCAGTTGGTAGTCGGGGTAGCACTATTTTGGAAAGTGCTACAACAGCATAGGTGGATTCTAAACAGTCCAAAGTCACAGCTGGTTCCTATGACACGTCTACTGTTCCTGGGGATGGTTCTGGACATAAACCAGAAATAGTGTTTCTCCCGGAGGAGAAAGCCAAGGAGTTGTCATCTCTAGTCAGAGACCTCCTGAAACCAAAATAGGTAGCGGTGCATCATTGCACGCGAGTCCTGGGAAAAATGGTAGCTTCTTACGAAGCAATCCCATTAGGCAGGTTCCATACAAGAACTTTTCAGAGGGACCTGTTGGACAAGTGGTCCGGATCGCATCTTCCGATGCATAGGCTGATACCCTGGTCCTTGGAGACAGGGTTATCTCTACTGTGGTGGCTGCAGAGTGCCCATCTTCAAGAGGGCCGCAGGTTCGGCATACAGGACTAGGTCCTAGTGACCATGGATTCCAGCCTTTGAGGCTGGGGGGCAGTCGCATAGGGAAGAAACTTCCAGGGACTTTGGTCAAGTCAGGTTATTTCCCTACACATAAATATTCTGGATCTGAGGGCCATTTACAATGCCCTGAGGCCAGCAAGGCCTCTGCTTCAAAACTAGCCGGTACTGATCCAATCAGACAACATCACGGCAGTCGCCCATGTAATCAACAGGGCGGCACAAAAAGCAGGATGGCGATGGCAGAAGCCACAAGGATTCTCCGATAGGCGGAAAATCATGTGTTAGCACTGTCAGCAGTGTTCATTCCCGGAGTGGACAACTGGGAAGCAGATCTTCTCAACAGACACGACCTCCACCCGGGAGAATGGGGACTTCCTCCAGAAGTCTTCCAATAGGATTGTACACCATTGGAAAAGGCCACAGGTGGACATGATGGCGTCCCGCCTTAACAAAAAGCTATAAAAGATATTGCTCCAGGTCAAGGGACCCTCAGGCGATAGCTATGGACGCTCTGGTAACACCGTGGGTGTACCAGTCGGTTTAGGTGTTCTCCCCTCTGCCTCTCATACCAAAGGTACTGAGAATAATAAGAAGGCGAGGAGTAAGAACGATACTCGTGGATGGCCAAGAAGAGCTTGGTACCCAGAACTTCAAGAATTTATATCAGAGGACCAATGGCCTCTGCCACTCAGTCAGGACCTGCGGCAGCAGGGGCCCTGTCTGTTCCAAGACTTACCGCGGCTGCGTTTGACGGCATGGCGGTTGAACGCCGGATCCTGAAGGAAAAGGGTATTCCGGAGGAAGTAATTCCTACGCTTACTAAAGCCAGGAAAGAGGTTACAGCAACTCATTATCACCGCATATGGCGAAAATATGTTGCATGGTGTGAGGCCGAAAGGGCCCCAACAGAGGAATTTCAACTAGGTCGATTTCTGCATTTCCTGCAAGCAGGAGTGACTATGGGCCTTAAATTGGGTTCCATTAAGATACAGATCTCGGCTCTGTCGATTTTCTTTCAAAAAAGAACTAGCTTCAGTACCTGAAGTTCAGACATTTATAAAAGGAGTGCTGCATAGTCAGCCCCCGTTTGTGCCTCCTGTGGCACCTTGGGATCTCAACGTGGTGTTGAGTTTTCTTAAAATCACTTTGGTTTGAACCACTAAAAACCGTGGATCTGAAATATCTCACATGGAAGGTGGTTATGTTATTGGCCTTGGCTTCTGCCAGGCGAGTATCAGAATTGGCGGCTTTGTCTTGTAAAAGCCCTTATTTGATTTTCCATATGGATAGGGCAGAATTGAGGACTCGTCCCCAGTTTCTCCCTAAGGTGGTGTCAGCGTTTCACCTGAACCAGCCTATTGTGGTGCCTGCGGCTACTAAGGATTTGGAGGACTCCAAGTTGCTAGACGTTGTCAGGGCCCTGAAAATATATGTTTCCAGGACGGCTGGAGTCAGAAAATCTGACTCGCTGTTTATCCTATATGCACCCAACAAGCTGGGTGCTCCTGCTTCTAAGCAGACTATTGCTCGTTGGATTTGTAGTACAATTCAGCTTGCACATACTGTGGCAGGCCTGCCACAGCCAAAATCTGTCAATGCCCATTCCACAAGGAAGGTGGGCTCATCTTGGGCGGCTGCCCGAGGGGTCTCGGCTTTACAACTTTGCCGAGCAGCTACTTGGTCAGGGGCAAACACGTTTGCAAAATTCTACAAATTTGATACCCTGGCTGAGGAGGACCTGGAGTTCTCTCATTCGGTGCTGCAGAGTCATCCGCACTCTCCCGCCCGTTTGGGAGCTTTGGTATAATCCCCATGGTCCTTACGGAGTTCCCAGCATCCACTAGGACGTTAGAGAAAATAAGAATTTACTCACCGGTAATTCTGTTTCTCGTAGTCCGTAGTGGATGCTGGGCGCCCATCCCAAGTGCGGTTTATCTGCATTACTTGTACATAGTTATTGTTAACTAAATCGGGTTATTGTTGAGCCATCTGTTGAGAGGCTCTATTGTTTCATACTGTTAACTGTGTTTCATATCACGAGTTGTACGGTGTGATTGGTGTGGCTGGTATGAGTCTTACCCGGGATTCAAAATCCTTCCTTATTGTGTACGCTCGTCCGGGCACAGTACCTAACTGAGGCTTGGAGGAGGGTCATAGTGGGAGGAGCCAGTGCACACCAGGTAGTCTAAGATCTTTCTAGAGTGCCCAGCCTCCTTCGGAGCCCGCTATTCCCCATGGTCCTTACGGAGTTCCCAGCATCCACTACGGACTACGAGAAACAGAATTACCGGTGAGTAAATTCTTATTTTTTTTCTTTTTCAGGCGGCTTTGTATAAATTACACGTGTCCAGGGAGCTAATGGAATATTTCTGTCTCTTTATTACGCACAAAGCAAGCAACGGCGACTTCACAGGTACCCTCTGTCTCTGCCATCATGTCACTAACACTGCAGAGCACAAATGTTGCTAAATAACGATGCAGCACGTTCCCTGCCCTGTGTTGCAGAGTGAAGGTAGCTATGTGACCGGAAGTCAGGAGACCGCCGGTTACAATACCTCCCCCAACATCCCGAAGCCTGACAATCCCGCAAGTCGGCATGCCGACTGAAAGAGACTATTCCCACTCACTCACGGGATCCCGGCCACCGGTGAAACATACTCGACACCTGTCAGAGTCGGGATTCCTGCGAGCAAAAGGCGCGAGTGCCCGAAAGGGTGTGGCCTCATCGAAGGGGGCTTCTCGTGAATGCTGCGATCGCGAGCCATGCCCCCCATGTTCTGTCACTGTGGGGGCATGTCCAGCACTCTTCCGTGAATAAATGTTAAGCAGAGTAGTGAGTGACAGGGGGCTTCCCAACTCCCTCCTTCCCCCTGTACCCACTGCGGAACACTGCGGCCCGTGGGTAAGACAGCGGAACGGTGCCTGAGAAAGAATCTGGACAGTTGGGAAGTATTGATGAAGCCGTTTGCCTGTTATTATAATTACAGTCGTTCTATATCGTACATTCTTTTTCTCTGCAGTGGTGAAGCGGCTTGCACACTTTGAAATCCCATTTATGACTATTTGGAACATACATGACGACCGGTTTCAGATTGACATACGCAAGAGGTGAGTGCTGTAGATATTTAATTTTTGCACATTCTAAATCCAATCCACTAATTTAAGTCCTATTTTAAGCAGAACCTAATGGAAATCACTGTGATGTCTGATTTTAATATTCTAAAATCTGTCTTATTTTCATTATTTATTTTTTTGGGCAACAAAGGAAGTCTAACAATCTGATTCTGTGCCGGCATTCTCGCAAATGGTCAATATTTTTAAACTGCGCATGCGTCCAAGTCGCACAACTCGTGTTAGAAGTAGAACAAGAGTTTTACAGCGCTACATAAAAGTATATATTGTAATATTAGAGGCATCAATAGTAAATACATAGGGGTATATGCAAATAGCGGCGAATCGCGGCAAATTATCGCCCGTTTTTCAATTCGACAGGCTAATTTCGGCAAGTGGGTGCCGAAATTGACCATATGCAATAAAAAACGGATTCGACAGTCCCGCTGCCGAAAAACGGCCGATTTGACGGATTTGTTCCGTTTTTTTAAAAACGTGTAAAAATGGGAAAAAACTCTGAAAAAAATGGCGTGGGGTCCCCCCTCCAAAGCATAACCAGCCTCGGGCTCTTCGAGCTGGTCCTGGTTCTAAAAATCCGGGGGGGAAATGGACAGGGGATCCCCCGTATTTTTAAAACCAGCACCGGGCTCTGCGCCTGGTGCTGGTGCAAAAAATACGGGGGACAAAAAGAGTAGGGGTCCCCCATATTTTTTACACCAGCATCGGGCTCCACTAGCTGGACAGATAATGCCACAGCCGGGGGTCACTTTTATACCGTGCCCTGCGGCCGTGGCATTAAATATCCAACTAGTCACCACTGGCCGGGGTACCCTGGGGGAGTGGGGACCCCTTCAATCAAGAGGTCCCCCCCCCAGCCACCCAAGGGCCAGGGGTGAAGCCCGAGGCTGTCCCGTCCGTCCCCCCATCCTAGGGCTGCGGATGGGAGGCTGATAGCCTTGAGAAAATGTAAAGAATATTGTTTTTTCCTGTAGTACTACAAGTCCCAGCAAGCCTCCCCCGCAAGCTGGTACTTGGAGAACCACAAGTACCAGCATGCGGGAGAAAAACGGGCCCGCTGGTACCTGTAGTAGTACTACTGGAAAAAAAATACCCAAATAAAAACAGGAGACACACACCTTGAGAGTAAAACTTTATTTCACACCTGCCGACACACACATACTTACCTATGTTGACCCGCCGACTGCCACGTCTCCTGATCCGACGATCCGGGGTACCTGTGAATCAAATTACTCACCTCAATCCAGTGTCCAGATATAAATCCACGTACTTGGCAAAAAAACAAATTGCATTTACCCGAACCAGCGGACTGAAAGGGGTCCCATGTTTACACATCAGACCCCTTTCCCCGAATGCCGGGACCCCACGTGACTGCTGTCACCGAGGTCCCTTCAGCCAATCAGGAAGCGCTACTTCGTTGCACTCACCTGATTGGCTGTATGCGCGTGTGACCTCAGACAGCGCATCGCACAGCTCCCTCCATTACTTTCAATGGTGGGAACTTTGCCGTCAGTGGTGGGGTTACCCGCGGTCAGCCGCTGACCGCGGGTGACCTCACCGCTGACGAAAAGTTCCCACCATTGAGTATAATGGAGAGGCTTTGCGAGACGCTGTCTGACAGCTCAGACGTCCAGCCAATCAGCAGAGTGCCAGGACGTTGCGCTCGCTGATTGGCTGAAGGGACCTCGGTGACAGCGGTCACGTGGTGTCCCGGCATTCGGGGAAAGGGGTCTGATGTGTAAACATGGGACCCCTTTCAGTCCGCTGGTTCGGGTAAATGCGGTTTGTTTTTTTGCCAAGTACGTGGATTTATATCTGGACACTGGATTGAGGTGAGTATAATTTTATTCACAGGTACCCCGGATCGTCTGATCAGGAGACGTGGCAGTCGGCGGGTCAACATAGGTAAGTATGTGTGTGTCGGCAGGTGTGTAATTAAGTTTTACTCTCAAGGTGTGTGTCTCCTGTTTTTATTTGGGTATTTTTTTCCCAGTAGTACTACAGGTACCAGCGGGCCTGTTTTTCTCCCGCATGCTGGTACTTGGTGTTCTCCAAGTACCAGCTTGCGGGGAGGCTTGCTGGGACTTGTAGTACTACAGGAAAAAACAATATTCTTTACATTTTCTCAAGGCTATCAGCCTCCCATCCGCAGCCCTTGGATGGGGGGACAGCCTCGGGCTTCACCCCTGGCCCTTGGGTGGCTGGGGGGACGACCCCTTGATTGAAGGGGTCCCCACTCCCCCAGGGTACCCCGGCCAGGGGTGACTAGTTGGATATTTAATGCCACGGCCGCAGGGCGCTGTATAAAAGTGACCCCCCGGCTGTGGCATTATCTGTCCAGCCCGATGCTGGTGTAAAAAATACGGGGGACCCCTACTCTTTGTCCCCCGTATTTTTTGCACCAGGCGCAGAGCCCGGTGCTGGTTTTAAAAATACGGGGGATACCCTGTCCATTTTCCCCCCGGATTTTTAGAACCAGGACCGGCTCGAAGAGCCCGAGGCTGGTTATGCTTTGGAGGGGGGACCCCACGCCATTTTTTCCCGGGATTTTACCATTCCATCTAAAAAAAAAAATATTTTAAAAAATATATAAATAATACTTGTGCCTCCCAAAAAGACAAACCAAGTACCTAATCCCTTCTAATATAAATAGATATGCTATTACCAATAAAAAAAAAACACCAAAAAAAAACATGTTTTAATTTTTTTTTATTAGTTTCACCCACCAAAGTGTGGCGGATTGAAAATGACGAATTTACTGTCTGAAAGCACTGTTGTCGAATTTCCAAACTTCAATTGAATATACTTTTGTCGAATTGCCGCATTTGTACCATTGCAGAAAAGTCGAATTTGACAAAAGTAGAATTTCAAAAAGTCGAATTTGGAAAGTCCGTTTTTTTGACGGAAAGTACTGTATTGCATTGTCGATTTTTTTTTTTTTTTTTTGCGAAAAAGTCCCGTTTTTCGACAATTTCGGGAATTCGACCGCAATTGCATATACCCCATAGTGGTAGAGGTCTGCAGACTGTTTTATATAATGCACATACAGTAGAACTCCATTTGTGTCTCCTAGGTATATGAATCCCTACACTGATGTGATGTTAATGGGGTGCATAGCTGCTGTTGATCTACTGTATGCACAGGTAAGACGTCATTGCAAATTCTCCCATAGTCTGGTTTGCAGTGTAAGAGCCAATAACTGATGACCACAACCTAGTCCTGGCCTGATGCGTGGTGTATCTCTGTAGTCTCCATAATAAGGCTAAGAAATGACCACTTTAGAACCACAGCCTGTAACCCAGTGGTAGCCAACCCTGGTCCTCAAGAGCTACCAACAGTTCACATTTTCCAGCTCACCTGGCAGGTGCACATGTGAAGTTATTACGAATACGAACTGTCACATTTTAAAAGATCCACAGGTGGACTTTGTGAGGAGACCTGGAAAACTGTTGGTAGCTCTCGAGGACCAGGGTTGGCTACCCCTGCTATAACCTGTTATGGAGAAGACCCATTTAAGAGCCTGGTTTGCTGAAGGGTAATGTTAGATCCTAACAAAGAGGGGTCTTAGATTCACAATAGATCGGATTGGTTCAGTGAGTTAATTTGGTAAAATTACAATAAGGCCTAGACCTGGTTAAGACTGGCATATTTATTGTGTAGGTGATGCATCGTCTTTTTTTTTTTAATTTTTTTTTCATGCAACGATGGACATAAAAGAGGAGAAGAGAGAGAAGCATCATACAGTATATCTTGTCACTCCCAGAATTTGGTTAGGAGTCAGTTGGCAGCGGAAAAAATGTATAAGGCTAATTTGGCAGAGTGTTTGTCAGCTTCTTCTAAAGCAGAGGTTCTCAAACTCGGTCCTCGGGGGCACACACAGTGCATGTTTTGCAGGTCTCCTCACAGAATCGCAAGTGAAATAATTAGCTCCACCTGTGGACCTGTTAAAATGTGTCAGTGAGTAATTAATACACCTGTGCACCTGCTGGGTTACCTGCAAAACATGCACTGTGTGTGCCCCCGAGGACCGAGTTTGAGAACCTCTGCTCTAAAGAATGGTGTAATAGGAAGGGCCATTGGTTCATTAGAGACTGAGCAGAGGAAGAAGAGAGGACAGGAGATTGGATGTCATTCCAGGAGATAGAGATTGTTGAACAGAAACCACAATCTTTGAGGAACAATCCTACGTGGCCACAATCTCTACCACATAGCCTTTCAAAATTTGGGGTTAATATTGGAAAGCTTAAACTTCTTCAAGGTGTCTCGATGGTCAGCATTTTGATGTTAAAGTTCTCAAATATTTATAACATTGGCTTCATACAAACGCCTTCAGACCAAAACACCCATATAAACAAATATACCCAAATCAAATAAAAATTTAACAAATAAATAAAAGCAAAGGATAGGTGATGCTGGAAATTGTTGTCCTGATATCTCTGCTTAATATAAAGAGTTGGTGTCTGACATGCTGGGAGCGGTAGTTCTTGCAGCTGTGTTTAATTTAGAGACGAGATCATGGATAGCCTGGAAGCTGCAGTTATTGTGAAGTGTGTTGACAGATTAAGATTGACCTTGTAAGGTGTGGTTAGTCGGACATTAGTCTTTTCTTTTGCTGAATGGGGGGCTTCCATGTTTGCTTTTCCCAAATCTGTATCCTGCGAGGTGAACATTCTGTGAGAGAAAAGCTGTCATTGGGGGTAATTCCAAGTTGATCGCAGTAGGATTTTTTTTTAGCAATTGGGCAAAACCATGTGCACTGCAGGGGAGGCAGATATAACATGTGCAGAGAGAGTTAGATTTGGATAGGGTGTGTTCAATCTGCAATCTAATTTGCAGTGTAAAAATAAAGCAGCCAGTATTTACCCTGCACAGAAACAAAATAACCCACCCAAATCTAACTCTCTCTGCACATGTTATATCTGCCTCCCCTGCAGTGCACATGGTTTTGCCCAATTGCTAAAAAAAATCCTGCTGCGATTAACTTGGAATTACCCCCATTGTCTTTTCGTGACTGTGATTTGTGAATAGGTAAGTGATTTCAAACTAAAGATTCATGTTGTCTGCGAACTTAAGGCCAATGTTTTACACCGAAACATGGTAATGGGTAGTTGGCAACTTCTTACGTATCCTTTTTTTTTATTGATAGGAGTTCATTATAAAGACTTATCCAATTAGAAGTGTTAATTTACTACTGCTACTGGATTCCCCTGCGGCTTTACTACTGGACTTGATGCCGGCACACTTATCCCCTGATGCCGGCACTTATAGGGGATTATGCTTCAGGTTTCTCAGGCACACGAAACATAATCCCCAATCGACAACTCTCAGAGCCGTGATAACTCATGGGTTCATGTGTTATCACCCGAAAACGGGACATTTTTAGTCCGAAAAAAAACTGGGCTACAATTCGACAGCCTGATAATCACCATCGGGCTAAAATTGTGATATTAACCCGTTGGTTTTTTTTTCCGGGTGAAAAAATTAATGGGGCTAATAGGATATGTCCCCATAGAAATCTTTATCATATCTTTTATTATTATTATTATTATTATTATTATTATTGTCATTATGTTAGTTGCCCCTTGCAGTTATTTTTATTCTTGCATGCTCAACTATCTTGAATAGAATAACACAGTTGCTTTCGTAACACACAAATGAATCAGCAGGTGGGTTTAGCCCACAGAGAAACACTACAGTCTGTCAAGATAAGGGAAAAAGTGGTTAGGGTAGGCGAGGGACAGAGTACACACAGTTCATTGTATTGTTTCAGTTCAATAAAGGAAGCAATTTTAGACGTCTTCTTAAAGAACCTAGTTTATATGCTGACCGCATGACCAACTACAGGTCAGTATCAAACCTTCCTTTTTGGCTAAGGTTATGTAGAAAGAGTTCACAGCTCCACTGGAAACTTGTCTGTCAACCCAAGACATTTCTGATCCATTTCGGTCAGGATTCAGAAGACATAGCACTGAAACTGCCCTGGTGTGTGTGCTTAATAACCCTCCGATGGCAAGAGACAGTGGTGACTGTGCAATCTTAAACCTTCTGGATCTCTCTGCAGCATTTGATACCGTGGACCATGGGATTCTGATTGAGCATCTGAAAAATTTCTGTGGACTGGACGGCACAGCCCAGACCTGGTTCACATAATTTCTCACATGGACAGACCTTCTTCAGGAGTATACTCAATGTCGCCAGTGCCACTGCCATGTGGTGGTCCAAAGGTTCATACTATCTCCCATGATGTTTGCAGTGGTCATGCTACCACTGGGTGAAATAATTAGACGTCATGGCTTGGTCCACTACTGCTATGCAGATGATACACAGCTGTACCTGTCCTTTGCTTCAGCAACAGCCTTAAAATGGCTGTCTAGCCGAGCTCCAGGAGTGGATGAGTGCCAGTTGGCTGCGACTGAACCTTGATAAAAACAGAGGTCCTTATGCTAGGTCACAGGACTACAGCATAGCCAACCAACAGGACTTGCTCTTGGGGGTTCGGAACTACAGAACACTGAACATGTGTGGAATCGTGGCATTGTCCTAGATGATGGCTTGACACTTAAACATCTGGTATCAGCCACAATCAAATCATCATTCTTTAATCTGGGGAACATAACCAGAGTCTAGCATTTAATTCTATCAGGACATCTACAATACCTAAAGCCGTACATGCATATATTTCTCTAACGTCCTAGTGGATGCTGGGAATAGCGGGCTCCGAAGGAGGCTGGGCACTCCAGAAAGATTTAGGACTACCTGGTGTGCACTGGCTCCTCCCACCATGACCCTCCTCCAAGCCTCTGTTAGATTTCGTGCCCGGCCGAGGTTGGATGCACACTAGGGGCTCTCCTGAGCCCTTAGAAAGAAAGTATAGTTTTAGGTTTTTTATTTTCAGTGAGACCTGCTGGCAACAGGCTCACTGCAGCGAGGGACTAAGGGGAGAAGAAGCGAACTCGCCTGCTTGCAGCCGGATTGGGCTTCTTAGGCTACTGGACACCATTAGCTCCAGAGGGATCGACCGCAGGCCCAGTCCTTGGTGTTCGGTCCCGGAGCCGCGCCGCCGTCCCCCTTACAGAGCCAGAAGCAAGAAGAGGTTCGGAAAAACGGCGGCAGAAGACATCAGTCTTCACCAAGGTAGCGCACAGCACTGCAGCTGTGCGCCATTGCTCCTCATGCACACTTCACACTCCGGTCACTGAGGGTGCAGGGCGCTTGGGGGGGGGGGGGGCGCCCTGAGCTGCAATAAAAACACCTTGGCTGGCAAAAATACCACAATATATAGCCCTAGAGGCTATATATGTGGTAAATTCCCCTGCCAGAATCCAGAAAAAAGCGGGAGAATAGGCCGCTGAAAAGGGGCGGAGCTATCTCCCTCAGACACACTGGCGCCATTTCTCCTTCACAGATCCGCTGGAAGGAAGCTCCCTGGCTCTCCCCTGCAGTCTACACTTCAGAACAGGGTAAAAACAGAGAGGGGGGGCACTAAATTTGGGCGCATTACATATATATATAATATAAAAAGCAGCTATAGGGGACATAACTCAGTTAGTCCCTGCATTATATAGCACTCTGGTGTGTGCTGGCATACTCTCACTCTGTCCCCCCAAAGGGCTTTTGTGGGTCCTGTCCTCATTCGGAGCATTCCTTGTGTGTGTGCGGTGTGTCGGTACGGCTGTGTCGACATGTTTGATGAGGATAATGATGTGGAGGCGGAGCAGATGCCTTTAGAAGGGATGTCACCCCCTGCGGGGCAGACACCTGAGTGGATGAGCTTATGGAAAGTAATGAGTGCACGTATAGACTCCCTATATAAGAAAATCGACGACATGCCAAATGTGGGACAGCCGTTTTCTCAGCTCGTGCCTGCCCAGGCGTCGCATGGGTCGTCAGGGGCTTTAAAACGCCCGCTACCACAAGCAGACCCAGATGTCGACACTGATACTGACGCCAGTGTCGACGACGATGAGTCTAACCTGATGCCCACTAAGGCCATTCACTGTATGATTGAGGCAATGAAAGAGGTGTTAAACATTTCTGATATAACTACTGGTACCACTAAAAAGGGTATTATGTTTGGAGAGAAAAAACTACCCGTAGTTTTCCCCCCATCAGATGAATTAAATGAAGTGTGTGAAGAAGCGTGGGCTTTCCCTGATAAAAAATTGGTAATTCCTAAGAAGGTACTAATGGCGTTCCCTTTCCCGCCAGAGGATAGGTCACGTTGGGAAACACCCCCTAGAGTGGATAAAGCGCTCACACGTTTGTCTAAAAAAGTGGCACTACCGTCTCAGGATACGGCCGCCCTCAAGGAACCTGCTGATAGAAAGCAGGAGGCGATACTGAAGTCTGTATATACACACACACAGGCATTATACTTAGGCCAGCTATTGCGTCAGCTTGGATGTGCAGTGCTGCCGCTGCTTGGTCAGATAAACTGTCAGAAAATATTGACACATTAGACAGAGACACGATCCTGTTAACCATAGACCATATAAAAGATTCAGTCTTATATATGAGAGATGCACAGAGGGAAATCTGCCGACTGGCATCTAAAGTAAGTGCATTGTCCATTTCTGCTAGGAGAGGCTTATGGACTCGCCAGTGGACAGGAGATGCAGATTCTAAAAAGCACATGGAAGTGTTGCCTTATAAGGGTGAGGAATTATTTGGGGATGGTCTCTCGGACCTAGTTTCCACAGCAACGTCTGGGAAGTCAGCATTTTTACCCCATGTCCCCTCACAGCCTAAGAAGGCGCCGTTTTATCAGGTTCAGTCCTTTCGGACCCAGAAAAACAGGCGTGGAAAAGGCGGGTCTTTTCTGTCTAGAGGCAGAGGTAGGGGGAAAAGGCTGCAACAAACAGCAGGTTCCCAGGAGCAAAAGTCCTCCCCCGCTTCTTCTTCCAAGTCCGCCGCATGACGGTGGGGCTCCACAGGCGGAGCCAGGTACGGTGGGGGGTCGCCTCAAAAATTTCAGCGATCAGTGGGTTCGCTCACAGGTGGATCCCTGGATCCTGCAAATAGTATCTCAGGGGTACAAGCTGGAATTCGAGGCGTCCCCACCCCACCGGTTCCTAAAATCTGCCTTGCCAATTGCTCCCTCAGACAGGGAGGCGGTGCTAACGGCAATTCACAAGCTGTATTCTCAGCAGGTGATAATCAAGGTACCCCTACTTCAACAAGGCCGGGGTTATTATTCCACACTATTTGTAGTACCGAAACCGGACGGTTCGGTGAGACCCATTCTAAATTTGAAATCCTTGAACACATACATAAAGAAATTCAAGTTCAAGATGGAATCGCTCAGGGCGGTTATTGCAAGCCTGGACGAGGGGGATTACATGGTATCCCTGGACATCAAGGATGCTTACTTGCATGTCCCCATTTACCATCCTCACCAGGAGTACCTCAGATTTGTGGTACAGGATTGCCATTACCAATTCCAGACGCTGCCGTTTGGACTGTCCACGGCACCGAGGGTATTTACCAAGGTTATGGCGGAAATGATGATACTCCTTCGAAGAAAGGGAGTTTTAATTATCCCGTACTTGGACGATCTCCTAATAAAAGCGAGGTCCAAGGAACAGTTGTTGGTGGGAGTAGCACTATCTCAGGAGGTGCTGCACCAGCACGGCTGGATTCTGAATATCCCAAAGTCACAGCTGGTTCCGACGACACGGCTACTGTTCCTGGGTATGATTCTGGATACAGTCCAGAAAAAGGTGTTTCTCCCGGAGGAGAAAGCCAGGGAGTTGTCATCTCTAGTCAGAGACCTCCTGAAACCAAAACAGGTATCAGTGCATCACTGCACGCGGGTCCTGGGAAAGATGGTGGCTTCTTACGAAGCAATTCCCTTCGGCAGGTTCCATGCCAGAATCTTTCAGTGGGACCTGTTGGACCAGTGGTCCGGATCGCATCTTCAGATGCATCGCTTGATAACCCTGTCTCCAAGAACCAGGGTGTCGCTACTGTGGTGGCTGCAGAGTGCCCATCTTCTAGAGGGCCGCAGGTTCGGCATACAGGACTGGGTCCTGGTGACCACGGATGCCAGCCTTCGAGGCTGGGGGGCAGTCACACAGGGAAGAAACTTCCAAGGACTATGGTCGAGTCAGGAGACTTCCCTTCACATAAATATTCTGGAATTAAGGGCCATCTACAATGCCCTAAGTCAAGCAAAATCCCTGCTCCTACACCAGCCGGTGCTGATCCAGTCAGACAACATCACGGCAGTCGCCCATGTAAATCGACAGGGCAGCACAAGAAGCAGGATGGCGATGGCGGAAGCCACAAGAATTCTCCGATGGGCGGAGAATCATGTACTAGCACTGTCAGCAGTGTTCATTCCGGGAGTGGACATCTGGGAAGCAGACTTCCTCAGCAGACACGACCTACACCCGGGAGAGTGGGGACTTCATCCAGAAGTCTTCTAGATGCTGGTAAACCGTTGGGAAAAACCACAGGTGGACATGATGGCGTCCCGCCTCAACAAAAAGTTAAAAAGATATTGCGCCAGGTCAAGGGACCCTCAGGCGATAGCTGTGGACGCTCTAGTGACACCGTGGGTGTACCAGTCGGTTTATGTGTTCCCTCCTCTGCCTCTCATACCAAAGGTATTGAGAATTATAAGAAAGCGAGGAGTAAACACCATTCTCGTGGTTCCGGATTGGCCAAGACGAGCGTGGTACCCGGAACTTCAAGAGATGCTCTCGGAGGACCCGTGGCCTCTACCGCTCAGACAGGACCTGCTACAACAGGGGCCCTGTCTGTTCCAAGACTTACCGCGGCTGTGTTTGACGGCATGGCGGTTGAACACCGGATCCTAAAGGAAAAGGGTATTCCGGAAGAAGTAATTCCTACGCTTATTAAGGCCAGGAAAGATGTTAAGGCAAAGCATTATCACCGCATATGGCGGAAATATGTTGCATGGTGCGAGGCCAAAAAGGCCCCAACAGAGGAATTTCAACTAGGTCGATTTCTGCATTTCCTGCAAGCAGGAGTGAATATGGGCCTAAAACTAGGCTCCATTAAAGTACAGATCTCGGCTCTGTCGATTTTTCTTTCAAAAAGAACTAGCTTCAGTACCTGAAGTTCAGACATTTGTGAAAGGAGTGCTGCATATTCAGCCCCCATTTGTGCCTCCTGTGGCACCTTGGGATCTCAACGTGATGTTGAGTTTCTTAAAATCACATTGGTTTGAGCCACTAAAAACCGTGGATCTGAAATATCTCACGTGGAAAGTGGTCATGTTATTGGCCTTGGCTTCAGCCAGGCGAGTGTCAGAATTGGCGGCTTTATCATGTAAAAGCCCTTATCTGATTTTCCATATGGATAGGGCAGAATTGAGGACTCATCCCCAGTTTCTCCCTAAGGTGGTGTCAGCGTTTCACTTGAACCAGCCTATTGTGGTGCCTGCGGCTATTAAGGACTTGGAGGACTCCAAGTTGCTAGACGTTGTCAGGGCCCTGAAAATATATGTTTCCAGGACGGCTGGAGTCAGAAAATCTGACTCGCTGTTTATCCTGTATGCACCCAACAAGCTGGGTGCTCCTGCTTCTAAGCAGTCTATTGCTCGCTGGATTTGTAGTACAATACAGCTTGCACATTCTGTGGCAGGCATGCCACAGCCAAAATCTGTAAATGCCCATTCCACAAGGAAGGTGGGCTCATCTTGGGCGGCTGCCCGAGGGGTCTCGGCTTTACAACTTTGCCGAGCAGCTACTTGGTCAGGGGCAAACACGTTTGCAAAATTCTACAAATTTGATACCCTGGCTGAGGAGGACCTGGAGTTCTCTCATTCGGTGCTACAGAGTCATCCGCACTCTCCCGCCCGTTTGGGAGCTTTGGTATAATCCCCATGGTCCTTACGGAGTTCCCAGCATCCACTAGGACGTTAGAGAAAATAAGAATTTACTCACCGGTAATTCTATTTCTCGTAGTCCGTAGTGGATGCTGGGCGCCCATCCCAAGTGCGGATTGTCTGCAATACTTGTAAATAGTTATTGTTAACTAAAGGGTTATTGTTGAGCCATCTGTTGAGAGGCTCGGTTGTTTTCATACTGTCAAACTGGATATAGTATCACGAGTTGTACGGTGTGATTGGTGTGGCTGGTAAGAGTCTTACCCGGGATTCTAAATCCTTCCTTATTATGTCTGCTCGTCCGGGCACGGTGTCCTAACTGAGGCTTGGAGGAGGGTCATGGTGGGAGGAGCCAGTGCACACCAGGTAGTCCTAAATCTTTCTGGAGTGCCCAGCCTCCTTCGGAGCCCGCTATTCCCCATGGTCCTTACGGAGTTCCCAGCATCCACTACGGACTACGAGAAATAGAATTACCGGTGAGTAAATTCTTATTATCCCTATCATCACGCCTGGACTACTGCAATGCCCTCTACCTGGGTCTCCCAGCAAAATAATTGCCCCACTTGCAGTTGCCACAAAATGCAGCTGCCAGGACGTAAATAATCAGTTCCGTTCCAGCCACATAACACCCATTCTCTACTCCAGTCACTGGCTGCCTGTAAGATGGTGAATCTATTTCAGGATTGGCTTACTGACTTTCAAAGCCTACATGACTTGGGCCCCAAGGCACCTGAAGCAGCTTCTGATTCCTAAAGGGGGGTACTCACGGAGCGAAAATCTAAGCAATCTGACTAGATTGCTTAGGGTGTGTACACACGGTGAGATATTTTCTTTCGATTTTGACTATATAGTCAAAATCGCAAGAAAAGTTAGTGCAGAACGCAAGGTGAAAGTCAACTTGCGATCCCGATGCGCGGTCCCGCCAGGTCGGCAGCGCAAGAAAAGATAGACTGTGCAGGCAAGTCAATCCCTGCTAGATCGGTGTACTATCTAGTTCATCTCACATGTCAATGACATCTCACATAAGCCAAAATCTCACATAAGCCAAAATCGTAAGCACACATAGTCCATATCTCAAGAAAAGTTAGTAAAAATCTGTGCTATCTGAGCTCCAGGGAGTTCAAGGGAAATCGCAAGTTTAAAAAGGGCATAGCAAGGATCTCACCGTGTGTACACACCCTTAGATTTTCAGCAAGATCTCTACGCGTGTACCCCCCACAGCGATAGCGATGTGTGGCCCCGTGCATCGCTATCGCTGGTGCTAGATTAGCCAGCATGCAGGCTAAATCTAGCAGGTCGCTCATTTCACCCACTGGGTGAAATGAGCGCCCCCCCCCCCGCACGCTCGGCACACATCGCGCTGTGCTGAGTGGGGGGAGAGATGTGTGCTGAGCGGTTCGCTCAGCACACATCTCTCCCCTGATATGCCGGTGAGTGCGGGCCATTACTCTCCCACTCTATTACTGCGATCTGTAGATGAAGGCCTATTAGTAGTACCTAGAATCTACCGTAATTCATTTGGGGGTCGAGAGTTTAGCTTTGTGTCTCTGACTCTATGGAACTCTCTTCCCCGCACAGTGCGAGAAGCCCCCGTTCTAGAATCCGGTTTACTCAGCATTTCACGAATGTACATTTTAGTTCCTAGAAAAAAAATACTGCCCAAATGCTTACAGTACAGTAGGTCTCTTTCTACTAAGCTTGTTTGCTGTATTAATAATAATAATAATAATAATAATAATAATAAATAATAATAATAATAAAAAATAATTATTATTTTCAATCCTTTTTCTTTTAAAGGCTGTTCAAGAACTTGAAATGAAATGGTGCAGACCGACCGAAGAACAGATACAGAAACTTCAGAATTTCATAAAAATAGATAATAAAGTGCAGGTAAAGAATGCATTGTTTTCAGATATGTCATCTACATTAATTAGGCTAAGACAGCATAATCAATGATAGCTACTTTGATTGCGGTAAGACAAACAGAGGCTCATTCGGCAGATTTGGAAGCATACTGTATGCATACAAATCGCAGGCGTGAAATAGTCCAATGTAAAATAAACATACAAATGCATTCGCATGAAGATACTGTATGATCAAGGCACAATAGGATACATATAAACCCCCCCCCCCCCCCCCCTCTAACAGAGTGGCAGTAACTTCCATGATGCCCGTGACATTTCTTCTTAGCCTTTTTATGAAAATTGTAAACGCAACAAAAGTCTTACAGAATGAAAATATATAATGTGGAGCAGAAGGTAAGCCACGAACATCTGCCTTTAAAGTTGTCAGTGCAGATCCACAGGGCTTCCAGTTGTTAACCATTCACGCAGACAATAGGCTGGGGTGTGGTGTTTCGGTAGGAAGCCGTATGGGTGTGTCACCAACACATAGATGGAGTAAAATCCAACACACTTTATTTTGACCTCAGGCAGGATACATCTTCTCATGCATGTTTTTGAAGGTCAGGTTTACAGCCAGTGCATATTCCAAATACCTCCTAACGTAACCCCAGAACCCCCAAAACTATCACTTGCCCACTTGCTGGCATTCACACGGAATTGATACATTGAGCAAAAGTGGATATTTTACTCTATCTTTATTTGCAATCGGTCTGGAGGCCTTTTCTGCTTTGATTGACACAGTGCACAGATACAGGCATGATAATGCATGGGCAATACTACGCATAATGGTGAATAAGGGTTTACCCTCTTATCCATGGTATGAAACTACAATTAGCTACTGCACTGTGTGTGTGTGTGTGTGTATATATATATATATATACACAGTATGTATGTATATGTGTGTATGTATGTATATGTGTGTGTGTGTGTATATGTGTGTATATATATATATATATATAATATTAGTGTGTGTATTTTCTTTGTGATTTGCTTTGAAGCTAATTAGCGTGTCGAGGCACGGCATTCTTTGTTGCAAGAGTACATGGTATCTTTACTGCACAGCTTGTTAGTGGAATTATATCCCCATGGGGATGCATTATTATAACCTCATTTCTGGATGTCGTGGCATTCTCTCAATTCCTACTTTTGAATTTCAGGACTCTCATTGGTGATTCCGTGAACCCTGACAGGTCTTCACTGTCTAACGCCAACAGCAGATCCACTTGTCTCTCCATTTTTACTTTATTCTTCTTTACCTACTTCCTAATTTTCATATTTACGAACTCTCATCAACGATTCTGGTGCTAGACACAGCCTATCTGCTACCAAACCACATTTAAATTGCCCAATCTCGTCCGATCTTGGAAGCGATAGTGTTGGGCCGGACCAGTATCTGGTGGGGGACCCCCAGAGAATATTCGGTGTAGTAGGTGTATTGGAACAAGCAATCTGGTCTAACGTTGACAGCAGATTCATACATTTTGTCTGGTTTTCCCAACCTTTTCCTATATATTTTCAACCACATTACCACAAATATCAATTTTGAGTGGACACTAACTACAAACAAGAAGTATTTTCCAACTATGTGTGTGTGTAAATAATTAATTGTACACGATTTATGACGTTGTTGAGTGGTTCATAACCGCAAACAAGAAATTATTTCCCAGTATAATTTGGGTGTATGATATTAAATACCTCTCGAGGACGCTTTTGTCCAAACTCTCTAATACTGAGTAATAACTAGTATCCTGCTGCACATTTTGCCTCAATTTTTAATTTTGGAGTATTATCTCTTTTTTATTATGTGACCTACCCTGTGCATTTAATGGACCAGGGGGCATGTTACTTTATCTAGGGGGTCATTCCGAGTTGATCGTAGCTGTGCTAAATTTAGCACAGCTACGATCTTCTTCCCTGACATGCGGGGGGACGCCCAGCACAGGGCTAGCCCGCCCCGCATGTCAGTCCGGCCCCCCCCTCGCAGAAGTGCAAAGGCATCGCACAGTGGCGATGCCATTGCACTTCAAGAGTAGCTCCCGGCCAGCGCATCTTTGGCGTGCTGGCCGGGAGCTACTCATCCCTCCCGGCCCGCAGCGGCTGCGTGTGATGTCACGCAGCTGCTGCAGTCCGCCCCCCGTTTGGTCCGGCCACGCCTGCATTGGCCGGACCAAGTCCACGGAACGGCGGCTAAACGCTGCCGTTCCGCCCACTCAGCGATCGCCTCTGCCTGTCAATCAGGCAAAGGCGATCGCATACTTGCTACGGCCTTCGGCCATCTGGCATGCGCCAGGCCATGCGCAGTAGGGACCCGTTCGCTCTGCTGCGTTAAAACGCAGCGAGCGAACGGATCAGAATGACCCCCATAGTATGTATAGGAAGGATCACCACAATCTGTGACATTTTGTTTTAGATAGATTTCAATAAAAGTTATATTTTAAGATGATTAGACAGTAACATTAATTGATATATTGTTTTCTCTGACGTCCGAAGTGGATGCTGGGACTCTGTAAGGACCATGGGGAATAGCGGCTCCGCAGGAGACTGGGCACAACTAAAAGAAAGCTTTAGACTACTGGTGTGCACTGGCTCCTCCCACTATGACCCTCCTCCAGACTTCAGTTAGATTCTTGTGCCCGCCTGAGCTGGATGCACACTAGGTGCTTTCCTGAGCTCCTAGAAAGAAAGTATATTTTAGGTTTTTTATTTTACAGTGAGATCTGCTGGCAACAGACTCACTGCAGCGAGGGACTAAGGGGAGAAGAAGCGAACCTACCTAACTGGTGGTAGTTTGGGCTTCTTAGGCTACTGGACACCATTAGCTCCAGAGGGATCGACCGCAGGACCCGACCTTGGTGTTCGTTCACGGAGCCGCGCCGCCGGCCCCCTTACAGAGCCAGAAGCAAGAAGTGTTCCGGAAAATCGGCGGCAGAAGACTTCTGTCTTCAACAAGGTAGCGCACAGCACTGCAGCTGTGCGCCATTGCTCCTCATGCACACCTCACACTCCGGTCACTGATGGGTGCAGGGCGCTGGGGGGGGGCGCCCTGAGGGCAATATAATACACCTTGGCTGGCAAATCATCACAATATATAGTCCCAGGGCTATATATGTGATAA
Source organism: Pseudophryne corroboree (assembly GCF_028390025.1). NCBI lineage: Eukaryota > Metazoa > Chordata > Amphibia > Anura > Myobatrachidae > Pseudophryne > Pseudophryne corroboree. Next base: position 60,573,726 of record NC_086445.1, on the reverse strand, counting down.
ATTACCCCTGCCAGAATCCATGAAAAAGCGGGAGAAAAGTCCGCCGAAAAAAAAGGGGCGGGGCTATCTCCCTCAGCACACTGGCGCCATTTTATCTTCACAGTGCAGCTGGAAGATAGCTCCCCAGGCTCTCGCCTGTAGTTTTCAGGCTCAAAGGGTTAAAAAGAGAGGGGGGGCACTAAATTTAGGCGAAATATGTGTATACAAGCAGCTATTGGGGGAAAAATCACTCAGTTATAGTGTTAATCCCTGCATTATATAGCGCTCTGGTGTGTGCTGGCATACTCTCTCTCTGTCTCCCCAAAGGACTTTGTGGGGTCCTGTCCTCAGTCAGAGCATTCCCTGTGTGTGTGCGGTGTGTCGGTACGGCTGTGTCGACATGTTGGATGAGGAAGGTTACGTGGAGGCGGAGCAGAGGCCGATAAATGGGATGTCGCCCCCTGTGGGGCCGACACCAGAGTGGATGGATAGGTGGAAGGTATTAACCGACAATGTCAACTCCTTACATAAAAGGCTGGATGACGTAACAGCTGTGGGACAGCCGGCTTCTCAGCCCGCGCCTGCCCAGGCGTCTCAAAGGCCATCAGGGGCTCAAAAAACGCCCGTTACCTCAGATGGCAGACACAGATGTCGACACGGAGTCTGACTCCAGTGTCGACAAGGTTGAGATATATACACAATCCACTAGGAACATCCGTTACATGATCTCGGCAATGAAAAATGTGTTACACATTTCTGACATGAACCCAAGTACCACATAAAAGGGGTTTTATTTTTGGGGAGAAAAAGCAGCCAGTGTTTTGTTCCCCCATCAGATGAGTGAATGAAGTGTGTAAAGAAGCGTGGGTTCCCCCGATAAGAAACTGGTAATTTCTAAAAAGTTACTGATGGCGTACCCTTTCCCGCCAGAGGATAGGTCACGTTGGGAGATATCCCCTAGGGTGGATAAGGCGCTCACACGTTTGTCAAAAAAGGTGGCACTGCCGTCTTAGGTTACGGCCACCTTGAAGGAGCCTGCTGATAAAAAGCAGGAGGCTATCCTGAAGTCTGTATATACACACTCAGGTTCTATACTGAGACCTGCAATTGCCTCAGCATAAATAGTGCTGCTGCAGCGTGGTCTGATACCCTGTCAGATAATATTAATACCCTAGACAGGGATAATATTTTTCTAACATAGAGCATATTAAAGATGTCGTCTTATATATGAAGGATGCACAGAGGGATATTTGCCGGCTGGCATCCAGAATTAATGCAATGTCCATTCTGCCAGGAGGGTATTAGAGACCCGGCAGTGGACAGGTGATGCTGCCTTTTAAAAGGCACATGGAGATTCTGCCTTATAAGGGTGAGGAATTGTTTGGGAATGGTCTCTGGGACCTCGTATCCACAGCAACAGCTGGGAAGAAATTTTTTTACCTCAGGTTTCCTCACAGCCTAAGAAAGCATTGTATTATCAGGTACAGTCCTTTCGGCTTCAGAAAAGCAAGCGGGTCAAAGGCGCTTCCTTTCTGCACAGAGACAAGGGAAGAAGGAAAAAGCTGCACCAGACAGCCAGTTCCCAGGATCAAAAATCTTCCCCCGCTTCCTCTGAGTCCACCGCATGACGCTGGGGCTCCACAGGTGGAGACAGGTGCGGTGGGGGCGCGTCTCGGGAACTTCAGGGACCAGTGGGCTTGCCCACAGGTGGATCCCTAGGTTCTGCAAGTAGTATCACAGGGATACAGGCTGGAGTTCGAGGCGACTCCCCCTCGCCGTTACCTCACATCAGCCTTGCCTGCTGCCCTCGGAGAAAGGTAGTACTGGCGGCAATTCACAAGCTGTACTTCCAGCAGGTGAAATCAAGGTACCCCTCCTTCAACAAGGCCGGGATTACTATTCCAAAATGTTGTGGTACCGAAACCAGACTGTTCGGTGAGACCCATTCTAAAATTGAAATCCTTGAACACTTATATACGAAGGTTCAAGTTCAAAATGGAATCGCTCAGGGCGATTATTGCAAGCCTGGAGAATTTCATGGTATCACTGGACATCAAGGATACTTACCTGCATGTCCCTATTTACCCTCTTCACCAGGAGTACCTCAAACTTGTGGTACAGGATTGTCATTACCAATTCCAGACGTTGCCGTTGGTCTGTCTCTGGCACCGAGGGTATTTACCAAGGTAATGGCCGAAATAATTATCCCGTACTTGGACGATCTCCTTATAAAGGCGAGGTCCAGGGAGCAGTTGTTCGTCGGAGTAGCACTATCTCGGGAAGTGCTACAACAGCACGGCTGGATTCTGAATATTCCAAAGTCGCAGCTGGTTCCTACGACGCGTCTACTGTTCCTGGGTATGGTTCTGGACACAGAACAGGATAAAAAGGGTTTCTCCCGGAGGAGAAGTCCAAGGAGTTGTCGTCTCTAGACAGAGACCTCCTAATACAAATACAGGTGTCAGTGCATCAATGCACGCGAGCCCTGGGAAAGATGGTAGCTTCTTACGAAGAAATTCCATTCGCCAGGTCCCATGCAAGGATCTTCCAGTGGGATCTGTTGGACAAGTGGTCCAGGTCGCATCTTCAGATGCATCGGCGGTGTCAAAGTCGGAAAAATATCATGCTACACGTTGCCATATATTCACCTCATGCGCTTGCCCGCTGCATGTACACATTCTCTCCCGTGCGTGCGGATACTCGCAGCTGCGTGATGGCGCCTCCTCGGCCATGCGCTCGAGCGCGTGGTATGTGCATTTACGGTAGAGTTTGTGTGCGTCTAGCGGGCGACTCAATCGTTAAATAATAAAACCAAGTAGTATGTTTTATAGATAATGTTCCCCTTAATAATGACTGTAAGTTTGTTTAATGTAACTGGTCGCTGGACAGAGAAATTCCTCTTTGCGTGGTACGAAGGGTCAGACAGGGTTTGAACAGTGGTGTCTGGTACCTAACTAAAGAACATTTTATTAGAAACAATCCGGTGCTGGTTAGGTAAAGATTAATCGCTCCTGCGTATAGTTATGTCTATTAGTAGTTTCTGGACATTTACTATATTTGCGGTTCATTATCCATGCGGCGGGAATTCTCAGATTCCCTCCCACCTGAGCAGTTTGATATAGTCACAGCCCACCTTTTCAAACTAACCTATGACCTTTTGTTATGATGCGAGGAGACATTCCTGTGTCCAATGAACAATGAGATTGTAGGTCCCTTTGTAGTATACTGTACGCAGTGTATATAAGGACAGCCAGCCTGGCCAGCTCAGTCTTCTCTCCACAAACGGTTTTCATCTTGACTAACTCGGAGCTGGTACCAGAGCTGCGCAGCGATCATTCCTCAGTGTGTGTAAGTTATTCTCTGTAACCATTCTAAATCTCTGACTGTATTTGCCATATTCTCTCTCTCTGTTTATTGTATAAGATTGTGACGCTATTGTATATTTATGTGTAGTTATTCTGCTTAGATATTGATGTTAGTTTGTAGTGTATGAATTGTTAACTGTTTTAACTTTTACATAGCTAGATATTGTTAGTAAAGGTGTTGGAACCTTAGCAAGGTATTGTGTGTTTATTACATTGCTGAGAGTATTCAGAGTGTCTCAATCGCTCAAGAGGCTTTCATACAAAAGAGGTTAATTAGCATTGCATTGTGCTCACATTACAAAACCAAGGTTTACAGTACAAACTCAATCTTTCACTGTGTTGCATACAAGGTTTACTGAGTGTCATCCCGTGAGCGTCTGCGCCGCTCGTGTTCTCCTCGTGGTCACGAGCGTACGCTACGCTAGTAGCGTAGCATTACGGTAGTCGGCCGCCTATAGCGTGCTCGACACCACGCGTTAAGTTGTGAGCGAGCGTGTCGCATGTGCGTCTCGACCACAACTAAGCGTCTGCTACGCTAAGTGCGTACCCTTACGGTACCCCATACGCCAATTGCATACTGAGTCTCTTACCCATTTTATAGTGAATGTAATAAGATAAATAGTTAGCTTTATCAATTGGCGGCTCGTCCGTCCTCCACATATCCGCACCAGCGAACACAGACTTTATCTGTCAGCAAGGGCGGGAAGGCAGTATCCCTTTGTATCAGGATACAGTAGTGCTGGCTAGATAAGCGTCTGTTTCGCTACGCTGTAGGAGTGCTGGTGGAATCCGGAACCGGAAGGTAAGAACAGTACGCTATTGTCTTTTAAAACTGTTTATTTCTGTTTTGCGTACGCACACACACACGCACGCACGCACACACCTGTATTTCTTTTCATTTGTGTATTTTCACACCTCACTTTCCTGTTTGCCATTTCACAATTGATAACGTGCTGAGAAAGATTTGTTGCTATTGGTAGTTAAAAGTAATATTAATACGTTAAGGAATAATTTGTAAAACACGCGCACGGCTTGCCTAAGATACATGGAAGTTCGGTGTGGTGTTCAGTAGATGATTACAGTTAAAGATCATCTACATTGATATAAACGTGTTAATTGTATTTCTGTGGATATACCTGGCTTGCGTACATGTGTCTCTAACAAAGGGCGGGACTAGCGTACGCGACGCAAGGGCCGACGCACGGAGCGTATATTACGCAACGGAGTGTCTGGGTACGCCCACATAATACAAATAACACGATAGTATTGTTTTAGTTAGGCAATAAGGAGGCAACGCGATAATAGCGCAAATCAATCTCAGTGTCCAAAATTTTAAGCTAATAGATCCTTCTCTAGTTGCAACTCCTCGGGATTAGCCTGCGATACTGAATGAAAGGGATTTCTGCGCAGAAACGAAAGTAAAGAGTATATGAGGTGAAAGAGTGTGTATACATATATATAAGTTTCTAAAATTTTGGGGTTGAACCACAGGAAATCGAGTTCTCGTGAGGTACATACGTGTAAGTGACGGCACGGTGGCTTGGGAGGCATCCCTTGTTAAACATTTAAAAAAAGAGCATTAGAGTATAGCAGACCAGGAGGTCTACTGTAGCACAGTCCAGGAGGTCCAGACAGACCAGGAGGTCTAGGTACAGCAGACTAAGAAGTCCGCTATAGATAAAGAGTAAAGGAGCACAACACCAGAAAGGGTTGGTGCGGTACCCATATAGGCCATTAAGGTCTGGCTGAAGGAATTCGCAGCCACAATTTTCGATTCCACTGGTCGCTCCGCACATAAGATTAGTTGCTTATGTGCAGAACGATTGTACCGCACGTAATTGTGTGCATTAGTTAGTAACTTGACCCAGTACCATTTGCGTACGCTAGAGGGGTCATAAACGCTATTTGTACATTCTAACGTGATTTGTGTAATTTTTTTTATTTTAAGGAAGGTTCGCTGGTCACTCGGGAATTCTCTAACAACCAATAGTTACTGGGAAGGGTTAAGTGCTCTTCGGATCACACCCACATGTTCCAGTAAATAGAGGTTCAGGTCGCAGGGGTCCTAGGTTGAGTACGCCAGCGCTAAGGCAGTGTGTGGGCGTATTGGTCGACGTGGGCGAGTGAGTGGAGGTACTCGGTAAACTTCCGCCGCCGGCCTACCCCGGACATCTTGGTTTTTGTAAGGGTTCGCTGAAGACCCTGATTTGAAGGTCAGAGGTAGTGAAAGCAACACTAGCAAAGATGGGGGCCAGTTGTTCAGGTAGGGGGCGATCAACCTCGGTTCGGGTTGACTTAGTAAACCGACCAATCGGGTCGGCAAGGTATGTCATGTGTGAGAAATACGGTTCTCACACACAGGTTTTGTGCGATGAATGGGAAAGAATGACTGTGCATGATGGGGAAAAGTTCCCACGGGTAGGCAGTTTTAGTCCCGAGGTGTTACAAAATCTAAGGAGAAGGATATGTCTCATTAAATCTGCAAAGAGACGGATCAAACATTATGATTATTTACAGTTATGGCAACAGGAAGGTGAAATACAAAGAGGATTGGCTCAAGCGGCTGGATCTAACCCTATCAGGAAACTGATAGCCACCGCTCCCCCACCACCATACATAACGGGAGAGAGAGTGGTTACAGAGAATGACACACTGGTGAATGATAAACATGCACTTAGTAACTGTATAAATGTTAAGAATAATGTAACCAAGATTGTTGATGCTAATATTAACCCGTGCAAGCTGTACCCTGTTTTAAACTTTCCCCAGGATTGTTACCAAGAGGATGAGCCAACAACAATATCGGCACTCTCTCTAGCAGCCACCATAGCAGAAACAACAGTGGGCACGTCCCAACCAGTAAGAGCAGTATCAAAGGCCCCTAGTGGAGGGACAGGTGAGGTCGTATCAACTGGTAAGTACGGCACCATACACTATGCTGAAACCATTACACCACATGTTGTAGAATCTACTCAGAATGATGTTATTGAACTTAATCCCGTTAGGGTAATTGCAGTGCCAAATGGGAAAACTGACGCTTCAGGAGTCACTCCTGTCAGACACATCGCCATGCACTGCCCCTTTTCCCGAATGGAATTAAGATCAATGGTGTCTGAATTCCCTGATCCTAGGAAAGATCTAGTTGCAAGCCAGAAATACATTAGAGAGCTAGGAAATACTGTGGAGCCCAATAAAGACTGGCAGATATTGCTGAGGGCATGTTTACCCTCCAATGTCGACTCAGCGAGATTTATAGCTGACTGTAAATTAGATGAAGAGGTACCCCTTACGGATGTGTACAACCAAGATAATGTAAAGAGAATAAATTTACAGTTAAAAGAGTATTTCCCAGCTGTTGCCAAATGGAACAAAATTTTCTCCATCAAACAAAAAGAGGGAGAAACAGCTGCTGATTATTTTCATCGGGCACTACAGGAAATGGCTAAGTATACAGGCATAGAAGACATTAAGACAAATGTGAATCATAGAGAAGTAGCAGTATCTGTGTTAATGGATGGTTTAAAGGAAGTATTGAGGACGAGGGTACAGACCACCCAACCATGTTGGCGAGGTCTGTCGGTGGCTACTTTGAGAGAGGCCGCTATTGATCATGATCGGAATATCACCAGACACAGGGAGTCACAAAGTGATAAGTTAATGGCCGTAAGTATACAGGCCCTGACCACAAGGCCACCTCTGCATAAATCTCCGACCCCTGTGGGTAAGTCAAATGTGGTAACTTGTTATTACTGTCATAAAGAGGGACATTTTGCACGAGACTGTAGATCGAAAAATGCACCAAAATCATATCAACCCCCTAGACAACGACATGACACACGAAATTGGGATCAAGGACCGCAGAGACGGAGTTATGAGCCACACGCAGGGGAAACAAAAAGGTATCCCCCAAAAAGAGACTGGCAAGTCACTGATAGTTCCCATTTACCCCCTTCACAGGTAATAGCTGCCAGCGCAATGCAGGGAGGTCACCACGCACCATAGGGGCGGGGCCACACCTGTAATCTGCAGCCAGTAAAATTAATTGCGAGCCTTGGAAGTGAACCCGAGGTCACAATTGATGTAGCTGGTAAATCTCTAAATTTCCTTGTAGATACGGGGGCGGCCAAGTCAGTGATAAATTTGACCGTGGGCATGAGAACCACTGGTAAAACAATTCCAGCCATGGGAGTAACAGGAGTAGTACGGCACTACCCTTTAAGCAAACCTGCAGAGATTACGATAGGGCCTTTGCATACCAAGCATTCTTTTCTGCTGGCTGCATCGGCTCCGACTAATCTCCTAGGGAGAGATTTACTGTGCAAAATGGGATGCGTCATATACTGTACTCCTGAAGGTGTGTTCTTGGACATACCCGAAAACCACGCTCAGGAAGCGCAGGATATGCTAGACTCCCCAACAAGATTAATGTCACACACTGTTGTTGTAAATAGGTGTCCGTCCAAGGTAGAGGAAATGATTTCCCAGATACCGGAATCACTTTGGACCAAGAATGGACAAGACACTGGATTGATGGCAAACGTAGCCCCAGTAGTTGTGCAAGTAAAAGATGGTAGGATAGCTCCAAAAATCCCACAATACCCTCTGAAGCCAGAGGTGGAGTTAGGAGTTTACCCTGTAATAGAGCGCTTGCTACAACAGGGCATTCTGGTAAGAACGTCCAGCACTGCCAATAGTCCCATCTTCCCTGTTAAAAAGAGTGGGGGGAGGGGTTACAGATTAGTGCAGGATCTAAGAGGGATCAACAAAATAGTTGAGTCAATTCCCCGTAGTGCCAAATCCAGCTGTCATCCTTATGCAAATCCCTCCCACTGCCAAATTTTTCACTGTGATTGACCTCTGCTCCGCCTTCTTCTCGGTACCTCTGCACCCTGACAGTCAATACTTATTCGCATTCACATACAGAGGAGTTCAGTACACTTGGACTCGATTACCACAAGGTTTCATAGACAGTCCAAGTATTTTCTCACAGGCCCTGCATGATTGTTTACAGTCTTTCCAACCAGAGAGTGGATCAATATTGATACAGTATGTGGATGATTTACTGCTGTGTTCAGATTCACTGGAAGCGTCCCTGAGAGATACTAAACAACTCCTGTTTCATCTTTCAGACACAGGACACAAGGTTTCCAAGGACAAGTTACAATTATGCCAAACCCGTGTGAAGTATTTGGGACACTGTCTAATACAAGGACTGAGACACCTTACCGCTGATAGAATTCAAGCAATTTGTGACATGACCCTGCCACAAACCCAGCAACAGATTAGAACATTTTTAGGAATGTGTGGGTAATGCCGTAACTGGATCCCAAGTTTTTCCATACTAGCCCTACCTTTGCAGGAGATGGTCTCCTCAAACAAACCTGATCGGATTTCGCACACAGACGAATTTGAGATAGCATTTGAGAGACTTAAAAAGTGCCTAACGCAGGCACCAGCATTAGGTATGCCTGACTATGGGAAACCCTTTGAGCTGTACGGAACAGAGAGTGCTGGGTGCGCAGCAGGTGTCTTAACCCAGAAGCATGGTGATGCCAGCAGGCCGGTAGCCTACTATAGCGCTCAGCTAGACACGGTAGCGCGATCCCTCCCCACGTGCTTGCGAAGCGTTGCAGCAATAGCATTGCTAGTCACAAAAAGCGAAGATGTAGTGCTAGGACACAACCTCACAATTCATACACCACATGCAGTGTCAGCCTTACTGAATTCGTCCCAAACCAGACACGTCTCATCAGCGCGGTTTACAAGATGGGAATTGGCATTGATGGCCCCCGTAAACATCACCATAAGGAGATGCAGCGCATTAAATCCTGCAACGTATCTCCCAGGTGTGCCTGGACAGGCACAAAGGGTGGAGGATGAGAGTGATGGTGAAGGAGGATTTAATACAGGGGATGACACGCATGATTGTATGGAATATTTGACCCAAAATTTCACGGCAAGGCCTGACATCAGTGACAACCCACTGGAAGATGTAGATTTTACTTTCTACACTGACGGTAGTTGTCACAGACAGACGGACTCGGGAGACTTGTGTACTGGATACGCAGTCGTAGATGACCAAGGTACCATAGAAGCGGAACCGCTAGGCCCACCACACTCAGCACAAGTTGCTGAACTGGTTGCCCTAACCAGAGCATGTGAATTGGCTAAGGGCAAATCAGCCAATATTTACACAGATTCTAGGTACGCCTTCGGAGTAGTCCATGATTTCGGGGCCCTATGGCGCCTCAGAAATTTAATGACGGCAGCTGGCACACCCGTAGCGCATGCAGCCCACATCAAAAGACTTCTAACAGCGATACAGGAACCCGACAGAGTGGCTGTTATCAAGTGTAAAGCTCACACATATAGCCAAGACCCGGTATCACTTGGTAACAGCCGAGCAGACGAAGCTGCTAAATCAGCAGCTGGTAACCCCATACAAACAGATAGTACACGACTGATGGTATTTAATACTGTAAACACACAGAAATTGTGTGAAATGCAAAATTTGTGTTCCCCACAGGAAAGGGCAGTTTGGAGGTCAAAAGGATATGGCCAGGAGTCCTCAGGACTCTGGACAGATGGACAGGGTAAGCCAGTGGCACCCAGAGCATACCTTCCAAGTCTAGCGGAAGCGGCACATGGGCTGACTCATCTAGGCAAAGAAGGAATGTGTAAGTTGGTAAGAGCTTATTGGTGCGCCCCAGGATTTTCTTCCCATGCGGGTAAAAGAGCGGTGACATGTCTCACCAGCTTGAGGAAGAATATCGGAAAGGCAATACCGACAGAGCCATCCCATATCCCTCCGACAGATGGTCCTTTCCAGGTAATACAAATTGATTTCATACAATTGCCACCTTGTAGAAATTTAAAATATGTATTGGTCTGTATTGATGTGTTCTCAAATTGGGTTGAAGCATTTCCCGCGGCCACAAATACCGCTGTATTTACTGCAAAGAAAATTGTGCAGGAATTTGTGTGTAGGTATGGTATCCCTAGAATCATTGAAAGTGATAGGGGTACCCATTTTACAGGTGAAGTCTTTCAAACAATGTGTAAGTTGATGGGAATTAATAGTAAGCTGCACACTCCGTACCGCCCCCAGGCGAGTGCGAAGGTGGAAAGAGTAAACAGCACTATTAAAAATAAATTGAGCAAGGTAATGACTGAAACAGGACTGTTATGGCCTGAAGCTTTGCCAATTGTATTATACAGCATCAGAACCCCTCCCAGGTCCCCTCTTAATTTGTCTCCTTTTGAAATTCTGTTTGGTCGACAACCCCATGTTATGATTAACCCCCAGGATGATTTGAAATGTAACAATGAAGTAACTGTAAAGTATTTGGTTAAGATGAGTAAGCAATTGAGGAATCAGAATGATAATCTAAAGTTGGTGATTCCTGATCTGCCAGACAGTAATTGTCATGACATTGAACCTGGGGATTATGTAATGATACGGAATTTTCTACGCTCAGGTTGCCTTATTGACAGATGGGAAGGACCATATCAAGTCTTATTGACCAGCACAACAGCATTGAAGGTTGCCGAGAGAGAGACTTGGGTCCATTCGTCGCATTGTAAAAAGGTCACTGACCCAGAGAGGTCCCGTGATAAAGAACAGACGGTAGAGGTTGTATCACTAGAGTGTCTGTTCAGGGAGGATTGAGATGACACCGGAGCGCTGAGAATAATAAGACCGGAAGCTTGTCGAGACAGAATTCTTTTTCCCATTTGTTATTTTCTCCAGTTCCCACCTCGCTCCTATTTCCTTTCCCCCTTCTTATTTTTCTCCTTTTACTCCTCTAAGATGGACTTGCCCCAAGAGACTGTGATCCGGATTTTCCTGTTGACCATGATGTTGACCAGAGCAGTCTGTTTCGGTGAGAGTACCATAGAGGTCGAGAAAGGATCGGGAATGGGTTCTGATGACCAGGATGCAGGCGTAAATTTCCAAGAGCAACATAATCACAGAGTAAAGGCGAGTATCAGAAAACGATCTGGTAGCATTGACAATAGAAGGAATTGTGAAGGATTGTTAGCTGAAGAGAACTGCATCTGTAGGCATTGTGACAATATAGTTGAGGATGGGTGCATAAAGAAATGTCAGTCCAGTTTTAATGTTCACATGGACCGGCATCCATTGAGTGACTATCACTCCTTAGTGGGTAAAGTGTTAAATCAGACAGACTGTTGGGTATGCTCTCAAGTACCTCAAGGTCATAGCAAATCAGGACTAGTACCATTCCCTTTAACTGTAGGAGAGGTACTTGAGCTAAGTGGTGGGAGGCCGGTGGACAAGAGGTTTAATATCTCTAGTCCTCCTAGTTTGAAGCTCCACCAATATCATGTGGATAGGTCCTTAGTGTGCTTTAACATTTCCAATCCCCGAAAGCCGGGAATTTGGGAAGTGTCATGGAGTAATCAAACCATGACCTTTTCATACAGAGCCGACAGAATGCCCATAGACACAGAACTTATACTCCAGATAGCCGACCATGGAAAATATTTCCGGTATAGGTACACTCTAGGAAGTAGGACCATGCGAGTTGGAGAAGTATCACCAGGATACTGTGCACATATCATACAACCTGATACGTGTACTAAACAGATGGGAGAATTAGGGTTAGGAGATTTCACATGGAAAATTTGTAACATGATAATGTCATACTCCGTCCCATATGTTCTCCCCGATGATGCATATTTCATATGCGGGATGAAGGCGTATAAGTGGCTTGCCCCAAACTCAGAGGGATTGTGCTATATTGGAAAAGTACTGCCTGAAGTAATGACTGTAACCCATAACAAAATGAAAGATATTCACCGCAGTGCCCAAGCTCCTTATACTCATACTCATTACGAGCACGTCGTTAAACGGCACCTGATAGAGAGGACAGAGCATTCAGCCTCTGATCTAATCCATGAATCCACCGGGATTCAATTCCTACTCGCGTTAGATATCACTCGTACCGCCAGAGGAGTGATAAATTATAAATATATATCTGCGCTTGCAAATTTATTAGACAATACCACCGAAATGTATGACGACACATTCAGGTACACTGGGAAAGAGTTACAGGCCTACAAAACAGAACTGGTTCAGCATAGGATGATTCTCAACTACCTCACAGCTGTGACAGGCGGGTATTGTGTTACCCTAGCAACTCAATATGGAATAAAGTGCTGCACGTACATTACAAACAGCACGGAGGACCCAGCCGAGGTCATAGACCAAAAGATGGATGACATTTTACAATTAAAATGGGAGTTTCGAAGGAAACACAATCTCACACTCGCTGCTGTGGGTAATGAGCTGACCAGTTGGGTGTCATGGTTGAACCCACGAAATTGGTTCTCGGGCTTAGGAGAATGGGCCCAAGGTATTATTATGGATGTAGGGAAATTTCTTTTGTGTATTCTGGGAGTCGTCATATTGGTTGGCCTGATATTTAGATGCGTCCGGGTTTTAACGAAGAGTAAAAGTAATACCAGGGTGATGAGTCTAAGGAGCGAGGACACTGTACTAACAACAACTAATCTGATTTATGACCCAACGATAGAGACAATGTTGTGATGAAAATGTGATTCCACGGTCCGTTTCTTTCACCCGTTTCTCCTTTGTTTTCCTCCAAGGTACAAAGACATCCGCTTGGAAGAAGAATTTGACAACCTCTTTTATACAGACCATTGATGAACTATGCTACAAGCCCCAATTTCCCTAGTGACTTTAACTTTTACGATAGCCCAATACTTTAGAGACTGTAACTTTATGGACAATGGAACAACTTTTGCTCGTTATTTATAGCAAAAGCACCGAGAGACATCAGACAACATGTACATCAAGACAAAACATCAGACAAGACCTCAATCGGCGAATGCATATTAAACTCACATAGTTTACGACTGCATTTATAATAATTGCTTCTTATCTTCACCTCTACAACCTTCAGGTAATGACACACATAGTCGATAGGGAATATAGATACAGATATCAGCACTCACATACCCCCCCCCCCCCATTCATGTATCATCAACTAAATGTGCTCCCCCATTTGTTGCAACCAAAAGCCGAAAAGAGCTCGGTAAAGTTTAACAGCCCATCCACAGACCCGTAATACGGGATAAGAAGGATTCAAATGTATACTTCGCAATACCTCGAAGCTTGATTTAAAACACGTACGGCACGATGATGCATGACCCCTCAAACATGGATTCATACACACATGCTTCTACTATCTCACTAGGTCATACTTTTTTCCCACCTGCTCCTCTCCTCCCTTTACCCAATCATAAAATTGTATTTACATTATGACATATATTTTTCTTTTTGAACTGTTTTAGGAAGTGGCAGTTATTGATGACTGCCAAAGGGTGGACTGTCAAAGTCGAAAAAAATATCATGCTACACGTTGCCATATATTCACCTCATGCGCTTGCACATTCTCTCCCGTGCGTGCGGATACTCGCAGCTGCGTGATGGCGCCTCCTCGGCCATGCGCTCGAGCGCGTGGTATGTGCATTTACGGTAGAGTTTGTGTGCGTCTAGCGGGCGACTCAATCGTTAAATAATAAAACCAAGTAGTATGTTTTATAGATAATGTTCCCCTTAATAATGACTGTAAGTTTGTTTAATATAACTGGTCGCTGGACAGAGAAATTCCTCTTTGCGTGGTACGAAGGGTCAGACAGGGTTTGAACAGTGGTGTCTGGTACCTAACTAAAGAACATTTTATTAGAAACAATCCGGTGCTGGTTAGGTAAAGATTAATCACTCCTGCGTATAGTTATGTCTATTAGTAGTTTCTGGACATTTACTATATTTGCGGTTCATTATCCATGCGGCGGGAATTCTCAGATTCCCTCCCACCTGAGCAGTTTGATATAGTCACAGCCCACCTGTTCAAACTAACCTATGACCTTTTGTTATGATGCGAGGAGACATTCCTGTGTCCAATGAACAATGAGATTGTAGGTCCCTTTGTAGTATACTGTACGCAGTGTATATAATGACAGCCAGCCTGGCCAGCTCAGTCTTCTCTCCACAAACGGTTTTCATCTTGACTAACTGGGAGCTGGTACCAGAGCTGCGCAGCGATCATTCCTCAGTGTGTGTAAGTTATTCTCTGTAACCATTCTAAATCTCTGACTGTATTTGCCATATTCTCTCTCTCTGTTATTGTATAAGATTGTGACGCTATTGTATATTTATGTGTAGTTATTCTGCTTAGATATTGATGTTAGTTTGTAGTGTATGAATTGTTAACTGTTTTAACTTTTTTTTTTTAAACAAAGTATTTTTATTTCGAAGGAGAGTAGTTTGCATACAGACATTGCACAACAGGAACACATTAAACACGTAATGACATGTCCTCATCAGGGAACAGCATTCACTTTCGACTTATTTTCAAACTGTCATTTGCTCATAGGCGCATAGGAATGTACAGTTATATATACCATTATTTTGCATTATCCGTACACTCTAGTATTCATGAAATCACATTATACTTTGTTTTGTTTCCCCCCCCCCCCCCCCCCTCAAATATAACTCTTACGGACAATCCGTCCGAGTAAAACCCTTTAAAAGAGAAGAAAACAATCAGAAACCAAACACAGAGAACCCCAGAAATAAAAAAATTAAAAAAACAAAGAGACAAAAAACATTATGGGGAAGAGGACGCATTGGGGGATACTAGCACTCTAAATCCTACACTGTCCAGATGGGCACATAGCCACTCTCTCATTCACAACCCATTGGGTGAGAGGGAAGCCTATGGCCCTAGAAGATCATAACTTGGCAAATCCAGGACCTGTTAGTAACCCTATCACCATTAAGTTGTAGGGTCTGGGACGGAGTATATGGATTCCAGCCATGGAGTCCAAATTCTTTCAAATTTAGCGGAGGCATTGTGTTTCATATAAATGTATCGTTCCTTAAAAACAGTGTCGTTTATTAGTGCCTTAAGAGCGGGGAGTGTAGGGCCCTTAGGGGCCATCCATAGCCTCGCAATGCTCACCTTAGCCATTGCACATATGTTGCGAGCATATAGGCCCTCTGGACCAGACACAAAGTCAGAGCTACCCATTCCCAGGATGCAAAATTGCGGAGTAAGCATGGCCTCGTCCACCCCTGTGTTCCCCAGAATCGATCCGACCCCCGCCCAGAAAGCCCGCAGCACCGGACAATCCCAAATGAGGTGCCAAAAAGTACCTGCAGTCATCCCACACTTAGGGCAGTCACCCACACGACCCGTCCCGAATTTGGCCAGTCTGGCCGGGGTCATATATATTCTATGCAAAAGGAAGTATTGTATCTGTTGATACCTGATGGATTTGGTAACCGTGCACGGAGTTTCCAAAGCAAGGGCCCAGTTCTCTTCATCTATGGGGCCCAGATCCTGCTCCCATTTGACACGGAGACGTGTCAAAGGATCTATATGGAGTTTGGCGAGTAGATAACCATAAGCATGGGAAATCATCTTAACTCGACCCAGCATACTTACAAAGGTCTTAATGGGAAATGGTATAATTTTAGGGGGGGAATTGGCGAATTGGGACTGCAAGGCATGTCTGAGCTGGAGGTATCTAAAAAAATAGGAGTTAGGCAAATTAAACTCATCTTTTAGTTGTTGGAAGGATTTGAGCGTATTATCCGTATAAAGGTGATTTATGGAAATCACTGATTTAGGGGCCCAAACTTCCCTCCCCTCGAGCGCATACAGTTCAGGGAGCCATTTAGAATACCAGAGGGGGGTGTCTGGGTCCAATCCATCAAATTTCAAAAGAATTTTTAGTGCCTGCCACACCTTCATGGCTTGGTATATAAGAGGAGGGAGGAACCGGGCCAAGCTCCCACTCAGCAACACCTGCAGGGGGGATAAGTCGGGGAAGTAGCATTGGACAAATACCCAGTGTAGAGAAGTGACGCCAGTATCCTGTACCCATGCACTAATATGAGACAGCTGAGCGGCATAGTAGTACATCTGAAAGTTTGGCAAGGCCAGACCTCCGTCGCTGCGCAGCCTGGTGAGAGTGTTCAGTTGTATTCTAGGACGTTTGCTAGCCCATATTAAAGAAGACAGGACACTATTCAATTTTCTAAAGAAGGATGGATGAATATATACAGGGGATTGCAGAACCACATATAGAATCTTAGGTAGTATTATCATTTTTACGAGGCTGACCCTGCCAGATACAGTCAATGGAAGCTTACACCAAGTCTTGGATTTATGAGTAATTTGTTGCATGATCGGATCAAGGTTCAAAGGTGTAAAGTCAGAGGGGTCATTGGTTACCTGAATCCCAAGATATTTAAATTTCGCCGTCCAACATAGCGGTAGGGAGATTTTAGGAGCAGCAGGGGGGGGGGCCAATCACAGGCATAATAGAGGACTTAGACCAGTTAATATGAAGGCCTGAATATACACCGAACTCCTCAATCAATTGCAACACTGTAGGCATAGACCTGGTGTAATCCTGCAGAAACAACAGCATGTCATCAGCGTAAAGGGCAATCCTATCCTCACGAGGGCCGGTATGAATGCCCACCACGCCTGGGTGGGACCTTATTAGACAGGCCAAGGGTTCGATGGCCAGGGCAAACAAGGTTGGGGACAGAGGACATCCCTGCCTGGTCCCGCGAAACAGGCGGAACGAGGGAGAGATATAGCCATTCACTGAGATCCTGGCAGTCGGGTGCTGATAAAGCAATTTAATCCATTTTATAAAATTAGGCCCGAAACCCATAGCTGTCATGACCTCCCATAGATAGGACCACTCGATACTGTCAAATGCCTTGGCGGCATCCAGTGAGACCACTACCGAGTCAGAGGGGGAAGTCATATGGGATTTGTAAGATGGTATATAATCTACGTAGGTTAATAGAAGTGGACATCCCTGGCATAAAGCCGGTCTGGTCGGAGTGGATAATGGAAGTAATTACGGTGTTGAGTCGAACTGCTAAAATCTTTGCCAGGATCTTAGCGTCAGTGGGAATCAATGATATCGGTCTATAGGATTCTGGGGATCTAGGGTCTTTTCCGGGCTTCGGGATCACTATAATAATCGCCTCCGCCATAGAGGGGGGAAGTTGATCATTAACAAAAATATCAGAATACAGGGCGTGAAGCCTAGGACCGAAGAAATCAATGTGGGTCTTGTATACCTCTGAGGGGATGCCGTCATAGCCCGGTGCCTTGCCGCTGGGAGACAAGCCAATAGCCGCCGTTACCTCTTCCAGAGTTAAGGGTGCCTCCAGCATCTCAGAGGCCTCCGGGGGGAGTGTGGGTAGGGGAATATTACTTAAATAAGCGGAGAGGTCTGATGTCGAGTCTACCAGTTGTGAACTGTAGACCTCAGCATAGTAGGAGCGGAATAGCTGCGCAATTTCCGGCGTGGTGTTCACAAGGGCGCCATCGCTACCGGTCATCTGAGCAATTGTAGAACCTGGGCGGTCACTGTGCACCAATCGAGCCAACAGGCCACCTGGCCTATCGCCCTGCATGTAAATATTAGTAGCCTGAAATAGAAGCGAGCGCGAGTTTTTATCAGACAGATGAGCCACCCATGCCGACTGGGCCGCCAGCCAGCGTACCTTCAGCGCAGGGGTGCCATCCACCAAGTATCTAGATTCCAAATCCGTGGCGTCACTCTCAAGGGCTCGCTCTCTCTCCCTGCAGGACATTTTGAGGGCAGAAATACGTCTAATATACGTTCCCCTTAGGAATGCCTTAAATGAATCCCAAACCACTGTTCCGGGGGCCGAGCCTACATTGTCAGTAAAGTATCCCTCCCACTGAGTCACCTGGTCAGAGCAGTCACCTATTTGCAGCAGCCAGGAAGGATGCAGTTTCCA
The DNA here is from genome assembly GCF_028390025.1 of Pseudophryne corroboree. Classification (NCBI taxonomy): domain Eukaryota; kingdom Metazoa; phylum Chordata; class Amphibia; order Anura; family Myobatrachidae; genus Pseudophryne; species Pseudophryne corroboree. Next base: position 60,555,531 of record NC_086445.1, on the reverse strand, counting down.
ATAAGATTGACCCCTCTGGCTCACCATAGCGAGAGTTAACACCATAGGGGAGTGATCAGATATACCCCGGGCCTCGTATTGGACGTCAACCACCCTAGGGAGAAGAACGGGGGAGAGTAGGGTCAGATCGATCCTGGAGAACGAACCATGCGTGCCAGAGAAGCATGAAAACTGTCTAGTCATAGGGTGCCGAGCTCTCCACACATCCACCCACTGCAAATTATTCAGAAAATCAGCAAATTTAGTAGGACTAGAGCGGACCCCAGCAGCCTGCGGAGAGCGCCATCTGTCTAAAGCTAAATTCATGACATTGTTAAAGTCACCCAAGCAGATTACCGGGGTGTCCGGAGAGGAGGCTATGAATGAAGCGGCTTGCTGTAGTACATCGTACGAGAATGGGGGGGGGATATAAACCGCCAGTATGTAGTAGGGTTGGGAACTTAGTCTACATTCAAGGAACACAAATCGACCGTATTTGTCAGTCTTGACCGATATCAGCTCAAATTGGACCGATTTCTTTATCAGGATTGACACACCCCTGGAGGAAGAGGAGTGAGAAGCGTGATAGGCCCAGCCCACCCAGGGTCTTCTAAGTGACAGTAACCTATTCCCCTCCAAGTGAGTCTCGCAGAGACATGCAACATCCGGGCCATATTTCCGAAGTGTAGTTAATACTAAGGAACGCTTTATCTTATTATTTAAACCTCGAACATTCCATGTCAGAAATTTCAAATTAGCCATAGATCTGGTAATATTCTATGTAGTAACCTAAAGATACAGTCCAGCGAATATTCCTGGAAATTGTTAGTGAGGGTAATAACAGTGCTATACTACTCAATCCCTGATTCTTAATCGACAGTATCCAAAGCATCAGACATACTTCCCACATCAAAATGAATGTACTCCAAAACAAATTTAAGCATGAGAAAAATAACAAACTATAGAAAGAAAAAAACTTGTGTAAGGCACAGCAACAAGCTGTTCGCTGAACTCTCCCCCCCTCCCCGTATACCACCCCTAACTTCGGCATACTTAAATCCCAAACTATCGTTTCTATCTCTCAAGGGCTAAATACTAAACAAAACCCTTAACCAAAGTCAAGCGATCAAGAGAAAGAAAAGAAAAGTCCTGAGCCACCAACGCCAAGGGGGGGCTCCCTGGACAATGGGTAGATGCCTCTGGTGGTCCCAACCGATCATTAGACAGTGCAGGGCCTCAATCCGGGGCCATCTGGCGCGCTCCCGGAGCATATCTGTCCAGCCATTGGGCCGCCTCTCTAGGGGAATTGAAGAATTTGGTTTCCCCGTCCGCTACCACCCGGAGTCGGGAGGGGAATAGCATAGAGTAGGAGACGTTCAGGTCTCTGAGGCGCCTCTTGATAGGCATAAACTGGGCTCGATCCTTCTGGACTTCCGCGGCAAAATCAGGAAAAGCAGACACGGTAACCCCGTTTCTGGTAAGGGGGCCTTTTGTGCGTCCCAACCGGAGGACCGAGTCACGGTCCTTATAATGCAGAAATTTGGCGATGAAGGTGCGCGGAGGGGCGCCAGGAGGTAGAGGACGAGATGGTATCCGGTGTGCACGCTCCACCGTAAACTGTGCCGTGAAGGATTCAGCGCCGTACAGTTCCTTAAGCCATGACTCCAGGAAGACCTCAGGCTGGGAGCCCTCCTCCTTCTCCGGCAGGCCCACAAATCGCACATTATTTCTACGCAGCCGACCCTCCATGTCTAGTAATTTGAATTGAAGGGATGTTACTTGCTGGGTTACCGTGGAAATAGATTGTTTCATAGGACCGCACATATCCTCCAGATTCGAGACACGGGTTTCTGCCTCTCCCACTCTCTCTCGTATGCGCTGGACGTCCTGCCGAAGCAGTGAGAGATCACACTGCACTTTCTCCATCTTATCTGAAAGACGCTGTTCCGATCCAGCTATTGCCTCCAGCACTTGTTGAAGAGATGGAGCTGCGGGTGTGTTAGGGGATTCAGCAGCTGTTGCAGATGGGGAGTAGGAGTGGGACGGAGAGGCCCCCTGCGAAGCGGCCTGCGAGGCCCGTTGGTTTAGTGGGTTAGGTTGTCTGGCAAATTTCTCCAGCTTCGCCGCAGCCGTGCGCTGGCCGTCCCGAACCATGACGGACAATAGGTAGTAACAGACACTCCGGTATAATCTCAGGTCAAAAGCGTAGAAGGAGACTTCAGCAATGAGTGAATTTTAGGGTTGTAATAAGCAGAAACACATCCGCAGCTGGTCTCCAAAGTAGTAGGCAAATGTAAAAGAAAGTACTGGCAGCGTCCCAGAATATAGGTGAGAGCAGGAGCGATGCAGTTATTTAGTATGTAAAATAAGACAGCAACTGAAGTCAAAGTGTAATTTGATCCCAGGAGGTAGAAGTCACTCACCAGTTACATATCAGTCAGCCTTTAAGTGAGAGTGTTCCCTCTATGACTGGAAGCAGCAGTCCAGAGCAGAGGGGCCGGGAATCTCCAAAATTGAGGCCGGGGATCCGGAGGAGGCATAGGCCGCAAATCCGGAAGTATGTCTCCTCGGCCGTACAGACCCCGGGGAGAGCGGGGAAATCGCCTGCCGGTGCCCTGCAGCGTAGGGAAGAAAAGCAGGGTATTCAGGCACACCAAAGGGGCCAGGATATTACAGGAGGATGTTTAATCCAGGGAGCTCCCGGGATCTGCTTCCTACTCCTGTGCTGCCGTGGCCACGCCCCCCAACTGTTTTAACTTTTACATAGCTAGATATTGTTAGTAAAGGTGTTGGAACCTTAGCAAGGTATTGTGTGTTTATTACATTGCTGAGAGTATTCAGAGTGTCTCAATCGCTCAAGAGGCTTTCATACAAAAGAGGTTAATTAGCATTGCATTGTGCTCACATTACAAAACCAAGGTTTACAGTACAAACTCAATCTTTCACTGTGTTGCATACAAGGTTTACTGAGTGTCATCCCGTGAGCGTCTGCGCCGCTCGTGTTCTCCTCGTGGTCACGAGCGTACGCTACGCTAGTAGCGTAGCATTACGGTAGTCGGCCGCCTATAGCGTGCTCGACACCACGCGTTAAGTTGTGAGCGAGCGTGTCGCATGTGCGTCTCGACCACGACTAAGCGTCTGCTACGCTAAGTGCGTACCCTTACGGTACCCCATACGCCAATTGCGTACTGAGTCTCTTACCCATTTTATAGTGAATGTAATAAGATAAATAGTTAGCTTTATCAGCGGATAACCCTGTCTCCAAGGGCCAGGGTGTCGCTGTTGTGGTGGCTGCAGAGTGCTCATCTTCTAGGGGGCCGCAGATTCGGCATACAGGACTGGGTCCTGGTGACCACAGATGCCAGCCTTCGAGGCTGGGGGGCAGTCACACAGGGAAGAAACTTTCAAGGCCTATGGAAAAGTCAGGAGACTTCCCTACACATAAATATTCTGGAACTAAGGGACATTTACAATGCCCTAAGTCAGGCTAGACCCCTGCTTCAACACCGGCCGGTGCTGATCCAGTCAGACAACATCACGGCGGTCGCTCATGTAAACCAACAGGGCGGCACAAGAAGCAGGATGGCGATGGCAGAAGCCACAAGGATTCTCCGATGGGCGGAAAATCATGTGTTAGCACTGTCAGCAGTGTTCATTCCGGGAGTGGACAACTGTGAAGCAGACTTTCTCAGCAGACACGACCTCCACCCGGGAGAGTGGGGACTTCATCCAGAAGTCTTCCAAATGATTGTACACAGTTGGGAAAGGCCACAGGTGGACATGATGGCGTCCCGCCTCAACAAAAAGCTACAAAGATATTGCGCCAGGTCAAGGGACCCTCAGGCGATAGCTGTGGACGCTCTGGTAACACCGTGGGTGTACCAGTCGGTGTATGTGTTCCCTTCTCTGCCTCTTACCCAGGGTAATGGGAATAATAAGGAGAGGAGTAAGAACTATACTCATTGTTCCGGATTGGCCAAGAAGAGCTTGGTACCCAGAACTCCCAGAAATGATCTCAGAGGACCCATGGCCTCTGCCGCTCAGACAGGACCTGCTGCAGCAGGGGGCTTGTCTGTTCCAAGACGTACCGCGGCTGCGTTTGACGGCATGGCGGTTGAACGCCGGATCCTGAAGGAAAAGGGCATTCCGGAGGAAGTTATCCCTACGCTAATTAAAGCTAGGAAAGAAGTGAACGCAAACCATTATCACCGCATATGGCGGAAATATGTTGCGTGCTGTGAGGCCAGGAAGGCCCCAAAGGAGGAATTTCAGCTAGGTCGATTTCTGCGCTTCCTACAGTCAGAGGTGACTATGGGCCTAAAATTGGGTTCTATTAAGGTCCAGATTTCGGCTCTATCGATTTTCTTCCAAAAATAGAACTGGCTTCACTGCCTGAAGTTCAGACTTTTGTTAAGGGAGTGCTGCATAGTCAGCCCCCTTTTGTGCCTCCTGTGGCACCTTGGGATCTCAACGTGGTGTTGGATTTCCTAAAGTCACATTGGTTTGAGCCACTTAAAACCGTGGAATTGAAGTATCTCACGTGGAAAGTGGTCATGTTGTTGGCCTTGGCTTCGGCCAGGCGTGTATCAGAATTGGCGGCTTTGTCATGTAAAAGCCCTTATCTGATTTTCCATATGGATAGGGCAGAATTGAGGACTCGTCCACAATTTCTCCCTAAGGTAGTATCAGCCTTTCATCTGAACCAACCTATCGTGGTGCCTGCGGCTACTAAAGACTTGGAGGCTTCCAAGTTGTTGGACGTAGTCAGGGCCCTGAAAATTTATGTTTCCAGGACTGCGGGAGTCAGAAAGACTGACTCGCTATTTATCCTGTATGCGCCCAACAAGTTGGGTGCACCTGCTTCAAAGCAGACTATTGCTCGCTGGATCTGTAGTACGATTCAGCTTGCACATTCTGCGGCTGGACTGCCGCATCCTAAATCAGTGAAAGCCCATTCCACGAGGAAAGTGGGCTCTTCTTGGGCGGCTGAAAAAAGCAAGAATAGAGGATTGCGCTCGTTTGCCTTCCCTAATTAATTAAAGCTGCTAGGAGTATGTATGAGGATATCCACAATCCCCACAAAAATACTAATAGAGAGGAAAAAAGAGAAGATTTCTCCCAGCGCTAATGTAATTAGGTATATAGTAATACTTAGTGGCAATATAGGCTCAAATGAAAATATTCATAAAATCAATGAAAGTTAAAATATAATATTTTATTAACACATGAGAACACTTTTCCAAGGGTATACTTTTCCCTGAAGTGATCCTAATACCGGTATACACAAAACAAATACACACAACAATTAACATATAAGAATACCAGTGATACGCTAAAAAACGCGGTTTATTCACTGGATGGGAGTAATTATCCCTCAGATAAAAGCAAGCATATATATGTGTGGTAACTGTATAAATAAAAGTCCCTTATGAGAATGCAGATTTGTATATGCAGTTGCTGTATCACGATCCCTTATCGTATAGGGAATAAGTCCAGAATTCTGATTGATGTCAGCTAATTGCTATAAAATCCTTTCAGAGTGGAGATCAGCACATTGAACCAAAGTCCTGAACTCCTAAGCAAAAAATGTCCAGAAGTGTGTGAGGCACTTACTTCAAAGTAGCAGGATAGTTACTAGAACGAGTGTCTGCCGGCAGACATATCCAATAGCTCCGCAATCAACTAGTTTCACCTGACACCGCAGGCTTCCTCAGGATGGCTGAGCTATATCCACATCCCGTTCTTATATCCTATCCTGTGTGTTCGTTGTCATGGTGACTGATTTCTATCTTATGCGCATGCGTGTAGAGCCCGACGCTCCGTTCATGTCCTCCGTCTGTGAGTTTCTTGTTGTGGAGACCGTACGTGTTGACGTCTCTCCCTTCGTTTTCTTCCTCTGATTGGAGTTTCTCGTTGTTATGGAGACTGTACGTGCTGACGTCTCTCACTCCATTTCCTTCCTCTGACTGGAGCGCGTCTGTTGTCCGGGCAACCACGTCTCCGTCTAAGTCTTCTGTTTGTTGTTTGTCATGGGAACCGGACGTCATAATGTATATAGACTTCACTTCTCCCTCAGCCTGCTTCTCATACAGGGCTCTATTTTGTCATGAAAGACAGCACTTATATGGGTTTTGAATCCTCTCCTTCATATGCATATTCCTGTAGTCTCGTGCATAATGGGATTTATTCTTTATGTGTATATGTATATTCCATATTAGTTTGCCATAATTTTAGTTGCTCCTATATATCTAGAGGAGCAATTTTATACAATAAACTCCAAGTGTATAGTGTGTTATTGTACACTAATAATTAAACACAAAACACACTTCTGGACATTTTTTGCTTAGGAGTTCAGGACTTTGGTTCAATGTGCTGATCTCCACTCTGAAAGGATTTTATAGCAATTAGCTGACATCAATCAGAATTCTGGACTTATTCCCTATACGATAAGGGATCGTGATACAGCAACTGCATATACAAATCTGCATTCTCATAAGGGACTTTTATTTATACAGTTACCACACATATATATGCTTGCTTTTATCTGAGGGATAATTACTCCCATCCAGTGAATAAACCGCGTTTTTTAGCGTATCACTGGTATTCTTATATGTTAATTGTTGTGTGTATTTGTTTTGTGTATACCGGTATTAGGATCACTTCAGGGAAAAGTATACCCTTGGAAAAGTGTTCTCATGTGTTAATAAAATATTATATTTTAACTTTCATTGATTTTATGAATATTTTCATTTGAGCCTATATTGCCACTAAGTATTACTATATACCTAATTACATTAGCGCTGGGAGAAATCTTCTCTTTTTTCCTCTTCTTGGGCGGCTGCCCGAGGGGTCTCGGCTCTACAACTTTGCCGAGCAGCTACTTGGTCGGGGTCAAACACACTTGCTAAATTCTACAAGTTTGACACCCTGGCTGAGGAGGACCTAGAGTTTGCCCATTCGGTGCTGCAGAGTCATCCGCACTCTCCCGCCCGTTCGGGAGCTTTGGTATAATCCCCATGGTCCTTACGGAGTCCCAGCATCCACTTAGGACGTCAGAGAAAATAAGATTTTACTCACCGGTAAATCTATTTCTCGTAGTCCGTAGTGGATGCTGGGCGCCCATCCCAAGTGCGGATTGTCTGCAATACTTGTATATAGTTATTGCCTAACTAAAGGGTTATTGTTGAGCCATCTGTTGAGAGGCTCAGTTGTTATCATACTGTTAACTGGGTATTGTATCACGAGTTATACGGTGTGATTGGTGTGGCTGGTATGAGTCTTACCCGGGATTCAAAATCCTTCCTTATTGTGTCAGCTCTTCCGGGCACAGTATCCTAACTGAGGTCTGGAGGAGGGTCATAGTGGGAGGAGCCAGTGCACACCAGTAGTCTAAAGCTTTCTTTTAGTTGTGCCCAGTCTCCTGCGGAGCCGCTATTCCCCATGGTCCTTACGGAGTCCCAGCATCCACTACGGACTACGAGAAATAGATTTACCGGTGAGTAAAATCTTATTTTCTCAACGAGTGCGCCAACAAAGGGTTTTTCTTTTTCTATGTCAATTGACTCTCAGTAGTGCACGGCTGTACCCTCAGGTGCACCACCAACAAGCTACTACGAGCAATACCAGCGATTGGATACTTAGTTGGTTTTTAATTATTTTTGTTAATTCTGTATGTAATTATTTTCAGTGTGGAAACACACCTGTATTACAACGATCAGGAGCCATGTCTCTGTTCACTGAACACATAGTTAAAGGCAGATTACAGGTGCTGTTAATTAATTAAAACAATAGGATACACTACAAGTAATACTGGCGCTCACTGTACACAGAGCATAGATAAATGAAGAAATACTCAATAACATCCATATTTGGTATCCGGACCGATTTGTTCACAGTCCTTTTGTAAATGATCTTCAAAACGTATTCAATTCCTCGGCAGGTATTCCCAAATGCAAAAGAATAAATATGAAAAAATAATATAGTGTAGTATGTCCTTGAGGGGAGAAATAATACACCAAGTAGGTGTGCACTAGTCCACTTCTAACTCCACTAGTGTCCTAGATCACATTACAACGAAAGAATGGCGTACTGTATTCGCACAAGAATTGTGCATATTCTACCTATCAAGGTATCTTTAATACAAATCTTGTACAGAAGGACTGCCTTCTATTCTTACATCCACCCCTGAAAACGTTTGTTTCCTCAACGGGTGTTCAAGTATGCAAAAGATTACTAAAAAGAGGAGAATCTAGTGTAATATATCTTTTAGAGGGAGGATATAATACACCCCACATGTGTCCACTTGCCTACTTCAACTCCAGTGGTGTCCTCCACCTAATTAAAACAAGAGGATGGCATCCCGCACTTGCATAATAGTTATGCAAGTCTCCCTTATAAAGGTTTCTTTAACAGGAACTTTGCACCAGAGGATCACCTTTAATTCTTACATCCACACCACAACATGAGAGGGGACAAAGTATAAACGGGTGTACGCCACTTGCAGTTCCACTGACACCATGAATCCCGTAAAGGTATCTTTTGTCATTCCCTCCTGATGGAATCTCTCTGCTCTTCCTCCAGTTACTGGTGGGAGGTGTTTTCAAACAAAGGGAGATTCAATCAGGCTATGCTCATATACCAAATAGGTGTATTTTATTGTATAAAGATATTTTTCAGCATAAACCAGAAAAAAACTAGCTAAAATCAAGAATTTAATTATAAAAAAATATTAAGAGATCTGTCTTGTATTTTACAGTAAAGCTTGGTACACATTTGTGCGATGGCCAAACGTCTCGACGTCCCGGACGACCAAACTTACCTTCGGCCCGTACCAGGTGGGGATTGGTCGTACACATCAGAAGGCTGGTCCTCCTTCATTTGCATAGTACTGTTGCCCTGCAGCAGGGCCATCCGGAAAATATCGCTAGCGACCCGCAATCATGGGTACACACTGCCCAACGTAGGCCATTTGTCATGGGACACCGCGCTAATGTGTACCCGGCTTAGCTGTCTGGAACTGCACATTTATGGCCAGATGAACTGCGGTAATATTGGATTCAGTATGAATTCCCGACTGTCTGGATCCCAGCGGACAGGAGACCTATGCCGGAATCCCGACAGTCGAAATCCCGACATTGAGCACAGTGTGTCCCCTTGCGGGCTAGGTGGCAAGAATTCTCTCGCCACACTATTCTATTCCCTCTGGGGTGGTGGCGTGGACCACCACCCTAATGGGAATACTGGGCATCTGGCGGGATTTCGACCGCTGACATTGTTTCTGCTGTCAGGATTCCAGTGTCTGTATTCCAACCGCTGTGTCCCGACAGTCAGGAAATTAACTGCATACCGTAATATTCTATGAACTGTTTAACGCAACTGGGCAATATACAGCCCCAGATTTGTGGACATGACCTATACATACAGTAGGAAGAAAACTAATGGGATGTCTGACTTCTCCTTATATATGTTTTATGTATGTCTTTTTGTAATATAACATCCCTATTGTTTTTTATTGGTGGGTGTCACGGACCTGCCGGTCGCTTTTCCAGATATGCCAATCTGAGAAGCACTACTTGTGACGTGGGGGTCACTTTGGACATGCGGGGTTATACAAACACATTTGCCACCACCAGCAAGAGGGATTTTAGCGTCTAAACGCAATATAGCCTTCGTTTCTACCTGTCACACACACTGCAATACTCAGAAAAAGTAGGTAGATGTGGGCCACACGAGGCCTTAGGTTCTAAGAATCACAGAATCAGGAATAGAATTTGTAAGTTTAATTCCAAGAATACTTCAGAGCTTTAGTTACAAAAAGTGTTACAAAGATAAAGAAGATTTTAGAAATACATACAGAGTACGGTACAATCTCAAACAAAAATAAAAAGAGATAATAATTCCGAAGCCTAGACTTACACACAAATCTAGAATCCGGCTGTGGGGATGACACAGATGAATTGAACAGCCCACTTCTAGCAAATGCTACATCACATAAAGAATGAACACACACATTACTGAGAAGAGTGATGGTTATACTCTTCAGCTGCACTCACCCCCTCCCACCCTTGGTATTTTTAACCAGCTCAATGCTGGATTGCTGGACACAGAACTCCAGGCTGTTTGCTTTATGACCTCAGTGACCAGTTTGTTTGAAGGTGAGAGCTGAATGATGCAGTCTTCCACCACCAACATTTATGATAGGATGAGAGACCAGAAACTCGAACATAAATTTCTTCTCCCACTTTTGCTGGGTTTTGATTTTGTCACTACTAAAAACATTTATGGCCTCAGGACAGAGTGGCTTAGGGCAATGCACTCAGCGATAACCTCCTGCCCCTAGCCCTTCCCTGTGATTTCCTGCCTCATACTCCTGTGACATTCCATAGGGCCTCTGCATCTGCAGGTGGAAAGCTGTACTACCCATTGGTTTTACTCCGTCTGCCGCAACAGTCACTTGCACTAGCCCCATACTGGCTGCAATAGACCCAACAGACACCAGAAACAGGCTTCTCTTCCCCATACACCCGCCTCAGAATAGCAGAGTTTTAGATACAGGGCCACGGAACTCTCACAAGTCAGGGCGGTTCCCCATTGTTGCTGCCCTGTTCCCACCCTGAAACACCCAATGCCACTTGAAAAAAAATAGATCCACCCAAGTTCTACCCGACTCATGCATACGCTGACATGCATAAATTCACATCTGCGCATGCGCTATATGCAGACAATTGTCATCTGCCCCAGTGCACGGAGATCCGTTCCGTGCAACACGGAACCCACCCTGTTGTGTTCCTGCTAAGCTTGTTCACGTTGTGTTTCAGTTTTTGCAGCTGATGCAGCAAGTGGAGCACTACGGTCACCTGCAGTTGGGCCCTTGCACCACAAACCACCCAGAGACCAACACCACCGTTACAGTGTCTGTGGGGAGCCATGGATTATACTGCAGCTTTCAGACACCCAGCAACCAAACAGAAATGATCCGTCTCCCCATCAGTAATATCAGCTGCTGGCACGTCACCATGCTCCCAGTAAGTGATTGGCAGTGTGTGTGCAGAAATGCTTTGTGTTACACATAGGACTGATAACTCACTGTGACAATGTGCACTATATAATGATTATTCTATGTAGTGCTTTGGTGTATATCACACTTTCCTTAAGGGTCAGCTCCAAGGAAGGTGTGATACACACCAGATCGGCCGTTCTTAATGGGGCTCGTCATTACTATGCCTTATTGGACTTGAACTGTTTTAAGTAGGAGTTGATTGGTTAGTAGTTTATCTCTCTCCACTTTTACTTTTTAACGTTTAGCACACCTGCCCCGAAGTGGCAGAGTATAGAAATGATTTATTACATTTATTGTTACCGAAATAGTACATTAAAAATTTGTACTATTAAAATAGAAGCTTGTCTGAATATCCCCAGATAGGGTGTTTTTATTGGGATTGGTCCTTGCTTTTTACTGATAATACCTGGATAAATTGTATACAGTATGTCAGCATTAGTGATGTTAGGAACCCACCTGATAAAGTCTCACCGTGACTAGGTAGGTGGGCTCAAATATTTGGCCAAAAATTGTGCTAAGAACCTCAGTTTTACTCCAAGCTAAATGGTAGAGTTTATTACAATTGCATCAATTACCAGTGTTCTGAGTGCTTAGAGTGCGCACCTGCATTTTCTTTTTCTTGTCTGTGTGTCACTACAAGTCTCAGCAAGGTAGCACCGCTTATGTTTAAAATTAGGGTGTGCAGTCCAGCTCCATCCCCTCACCCCTTTTTTATTTTTTTAATGGTAACACTCCCTCTAAGATCAAACATTTGGAACACCCCCCTCTGGAAACCTGTGTTTACCATCGACTAGGCATGTGCCTACAGAGGACTTCTGTATTCAGCACTATGATGTTAGATTTCATCAGGTGTTATGAATGAATGGACTATGGGCCTAAATCAGACTGGATCGCAGTCTGTAGTAGTAGTAATAATAATAATAATAATAATAATAAATCCAAGTGGCGCTTAATAACACTGAGATATTTAAAACATTTATTAATGTAAAAAACAATATCAAGAAACCTCCTGGGGGGTATGATACAAATTAATTCACATGAGTATTAAAAACATAGAAAGAACAATGTTGCTAAAACTGTCTGGAGTAACCAGTTAAGCAATAAATGTTACAATATGTGACAATCAATGTGTGGAGGCTCTCTACATTTTATTTAAAAAAAAAAAAAAGTACCTCCAGGCACTGTGGTATAATATACGTTCCAATGGTGTAACGCGGATCGCAATCTGAAGCCCTTTGGAGAGTGTGTCTGCGCGCACCCCGGGAGACAGTGAGATGCTAAAAGCATCTTAGGGCAGCGATCGCCTCTGCCTGATTGACAGGGGTGGGAGGGGGCATGCCAACGGCGTTGGTGGGGCACGCTCCGGGCAACGCAGGCGTGTCCGCACCATTGCGGGGAGCTACTCGGTGGGTGCAAAAGCATTGCCGCCATGCGATGCTTTCTCACCCGGGTGGGGGCAGGGCCTGACATGCGGGGCAGACTAGCCCTGTGCTGGGTGTCCCCCTGCATGTCTGAGTAAATGATCGTAGATGTGCTAAATTCTACGATCAGATTTGAATCGCCCCCTATGTAATATCTGCTCTCTGTTCCTAAATCAGATGATGTCATTACTTTATTTTAGCAAACAGAAAAACAAAATAGAGCGCTAGAATTCAAGTTGGAGTACATGCAAGGACATTCGCTGAAACGGATCACATTATGGACAGAGCAGGTTTGTTGCCAGGGGTGAATACAGGGGATTAGCCGGGGGTGTGGCATAGGATTGTACATCACATGACATTACACAATCACTGTAAAGCATGGCAGAAACACTGCCCATATGATTTTATCAGTGTACACAATGCCAACGTAGCTAAAAGCTGCTCAAGTCTGTTGGGTGTTTGTTTGTTTGTCCGCCCCCCCCCCCCATTTGCCAATGGTTAAGTGAATTAAATCAAATCAATTGTTTACATCCAGTCCGGGATGTCATTACAATGCTGATGGAAATCTGTATTCCAGCGACAAAATACTGACTCCTGGACACTCTTTTAGTGGGACACGCTCGCATCCTGCCGCGTGTGGGGGGGGCGGATGTTTAGGCATTAAAAGGGGGGTTAGGGGTTGAGGTGCAGGGATGGAAAGGGGATGGTTAGGTACCGGGGAGGGGGGGTTAGAAACTTACAAGGGGAAGTTAGGTTTTGGCACCGACAAGGGAGGGTTAGGGTACTTTCCGGGTGGCTGTCTGGATTCTGACCGCTGGTATCCCATCCATCGGTATATACCGAATCCAATCCGATTGCTATGCCACTAAAAGGAAGATCTCCACTCCAATGCATTTTGACTAGAGTCCGGGCACCTTATTTTGTCCAATCTTTTTCTTCTGCATACCCATTAGTGTTAGAGGATGGTCAAAGAACACACAATAGTAAATCAGATCATTGGTGGCTTCACAGCAGCCCAGAGTATTTCAGGAGGTGGGTGCGCAGATTTAGGCAGTGACCTGTCCACTTGTGTAACTATGAGTGAGATCTCCTGGAGCTTGTGTTCAATAGTCAATACCATAATTGGATGTCATTGGCTATTGTAGCCTATGGGTTTCTTCACCATTCCTTATGTTACTGGATGGCCACGTCTGCGTATTTCAACCCCCAGGACAGCTGGTTATTGCACAGCTGTCCCTACAAGATGGTCTCGTTACATGACTGCATTGAGAAAAGGTTGAGAAGCCATATTTTTCATTGCATTTAATATGCGATTAATGATACATCTTGTGCTATGGGAGGACTGGTTTGGCCTTGGATAGCGGCAGGAGGGGGTTTCTCCACCAGCACAGAGTCATCCTGTCAAACTGATAGTGAAAGACTGAGATGTAAAACACATTTCTATACGGAACCAAGTTCATACATTCAATTTCTAGTTTACTTCTTTTTTTTTTTCTTTTTTTTTTCTAAATCTGCCTGCCTCCCTGTTTAATGACCATCGGGACTGTCCAGGAAACAGTAGGATTTTATGCAGCCTGAAATCCCCCCTCCCAAGATAAAAAATTTGGTTGCGTTACTTCTCATTTCATTTGGAAGTGACAGAGGAGTTGGCGGCCCATCCAAGGGAGACATCACTGGTTTAGCTCTGGCGCTTTGGAGCAGGCATCTCCGTTACCCATAAATTCACAACATCTCTGCTCTCTTTCAGGCGTTCCTGCTCAGTAGCTGTTTAGAAAAGATCCTCAGTGAGCAACCAGTGACTTTTATGAAGGAGGAGCTGGAGATTGTGAGTAGTGATGTTCCATCTGTTCTGCTTATGACAGTGCAAAAGCTAGATCTGTCCACCATGACTTTTAAAAAAAAAACAAACGATAAAATTATTTTAAGTCTTTTTTCTTACTAGCAGGCTGGGAAAAAGACATTGCCTAATACATTCACCAGAAAGCATAAACAGGTATGTATACTAAATTTGGTTATCTACAGTCTGGTTCCCCTTTTCCCCAGAACCACACTGTAAACTGACTTTGACAGCATGACAGCCCACTGCCCCCAATCTCTTGGCTGTGGATGGCAAATCAACCTGACAACCTGCTTGTTTGTTTAGTCTCTGATGAAGGTGCAACACTAGCACCGAAACGGCTGTCGACCCAGACTAACGGGCGGCATGTGATGAGGCTGTGCTCTTTTACATGACCTGACGAGTATATGTTATTGCATTTATTACCTCTTTGCCTCTTATGCTGTAAAAAAAACTTTTTGCACTTTATGGTCATATAAACTATTTGTCTATTTTTGCATTACCTGGATGTGCTGGTTTATCTAATCTGTCTAATCTATCTGTCTGTCTATCATGCATCCGGAAAGTAACATAGAAACATAGAATTTGACGGCAGATAAGAACCACTTGGCCCATCTAGTCTGCCCATTTTTTATCCTTTAGGTAATCTCAATACCCCATAATGATGTGATTTTTTTATTTTTTTTAGATTTTGGCTAATTTATAAAAAAAAAAAAAAAATCACATGTACATAAGTATTCACAACCTTTGCTCAATACTTTGTTGATGCACCTTTGGCAGCAATTACAGCCTCAAGTCTTTCTGAATATGATGCCACAAGCTTGGCACACCTATCTTTGGGAAGTTTTGCCCATTCGCTCCATCAGGTTGGATGGGAAGCGTCTGCGCACAGCCATTTTCAGATCTGTCCAGAGATCTTCAATCGGATTCAAGTCTGGGCTCTGGCTGGGCCACTCAAAGACATTCACAGAGTTGTCCCGAAGCCACTCCTTTGATATCTTGGCCATGTGCTTAGGGTCGTTGTCCTGCTGAAAGATGA
The DNA here is from genome assembly GCF_028390025.1 of Pseudophryne corroboree. Taxonomy (NCBI): domain Eukaryota; kingdom Metazoa; phylum Chordata; class Amphibia; order Anura; family Myobatrachidae; genus Pseudophryne; species Pseudophryne corroboree. The sequence goes on along the minus strand of NC_086445.1, from coordinate 60,540,196 downwards.
ACAGTTGCCCCAGTCTGAGGTTGAGCGCTCTGGAGCAGGTTTTCATCCAGGATGTCTCTGTACATTGCATCATTCATCTTTCCCTCTATCCTGACTAGTCTCACAGTTCCTGCCGCTGAAAAACATCCCCACAGCATGATGCTGCCACCACCATGCTTCACTGTAGGGATGGCATTGGCCTGGTGATGAGAGGTGCCTGGTTTCCTCCAAACATGACGTCTGACATTCACACCAAAGAGTTCAATCTTTGTTTCTTCAGACCAGAGAATTTTGTTTCTCATGTTCTGAGAGTCCTTCAGGTGCATTTTGGCAAACTCCAGGTGGGCTGCCATGTGCTTTTTTACTAAGGAATGGTTTGGATTGCTGCAGAGATGGTTGTCCTTTTTGAAGGTTCTCTTTCCACGGTGGAATGCTGTAGCTCTCACAGAGTGACCATCGGGTTATTGGTCACCTCCCTGACTAGGGCCCTTCTCCCCGACCACTCAGTTTAGATGGCCGGCCAGCTCTAGGAAGAGTCCTGGTGGTTCCAAAATTCTTCCATTTACGGATGATGGAGGCCACTGTGCTCATTGGGACCGTTAAAGCAGCATTTTTCTGTACCCTTCCCCAGATTTGTACCTCCAGACAATCCTGTCTCTAAGGTCTACAGACAATTCCTTTGACTTCATGCTTGGTTTGTGCTCAGACATGCACTGTCAAGTGTGGGACCTTATATAGACAGGTGTGTGCCTTTCCAAATCATGTCCAATCAACTGAATCTACCACAGGTTGACTCCAATTAAGCTGTAGGATCATCTCATAGATGATCAGTGGAAACAGGATGCACCTGCGCTCAATTTTGAGCTTCATGGCAAAGGCTGTGAATACTTATGTACATGTAATTTCTCAGTTTTTTTTTAATTTGCAAAAGTCTCAAAAAAACCTTTTTTTTCACATTTGTTATAATGGGGTATTGTGTGTAGAATTTTGAGAGAAAAAATGCATTTATTCCATTGTTGAATAAGGCTGTAACATAACAAAATGTGGAAAAAGTGAATCACTGAATACTTTCCGGATACACATCTCTATCTATCTATCTATCTATCTATCTATCTATCTATCTATCTATCTATCTATCTATCTATCTATCTATCTATCTATCTATCCTCTAAAAGTTAGCCAAGCCTCTGTGGTAGCTGGCCACACCCGCAGACAGTGGCCAGCCACACCCCTAAGCATGGGCCCATACAACTGCATTGTCCTTGTAGACTCTTCGTGCCCCAGTCTGACATTGGATGGAATAGGAACTCTTTGAATTGGTTTCGTTAATGATAGAGGAAATCTATTTGAGAAAGTCTTATCATAAATGTAATAAAAAAACAAAGTTCATCTTTTGAACATGGAGTTATATCAAGTTGATGTAAGTGCAGATATTTTCTGAGCAAATGAGGAACTGCTGCAATTTTAGATGCATTATACTGCTGTAATATTCTGCTTATTACTGTATGCGCACTGTAACCGGTAATCTGGGTCATGCTAAAATATTTTATGCATCGTTGGCGACATACACCTAAAACATTACATGTTATATATAGTAGGTCCAAAATACATCCGAGACTGTTCTGTTTATCACACACTGATTTTGCAAACTATTCAGTTTACCAATTGCCAAACTCCATTACAGCTGTTTATTAGATAAATGTGGCTCAACATAAATTAAAATAATTTGGGATAATTCAGAGTACTATTGGCCACAAAAGATGCAATATGCCAGCCATTTTCGCCAATATTGAATTGTGTGGCCCAATAACTAAATGTATGCCAGACGGCTGCATCCTGGAATGATGGGGCCGCAAGATGATTGACAGCGGCGGCCGTCGGGGGTGGGGGTTAGGGCGGCGTGAGGTATGCTCTAGAGAAAAAAAAAAAGACGCCGGTCCACCTGCCAGCATAGCCAAGCTGCGCAGGCAGGGGTCAACCACATATTGTTGCATCTACAATTACATTGCGGAAGCATAGTGAGGTGGCGCTACACATGCTAGGTGGCCTTGCCCTGTGCTGGACGGCCCCCAGCATGTAAGATGGACGCAGATCTTGCTGCGGATGCAACAATCTGCCTCCATCTCTGAATGAGGTCCTGTGTTCATGGTTTCTGTAGAGCACGTTGAGTTCCTCTGGAGAAAAGCTCTGTATAAATAAAGTTATTATTATTTGAATGCTGGTCTTGTTGCTGAGACCTGGGTAGCATGGTTAGGTAAATGAATGCTTTATCTGTAGCTGCAGACCATAGCAGTAGTAGCAGACATTAGGGTATTTCGCTAAGTGACTATTATGGAGAAATCTGTTCAATTTTTTTTATCAAACAAATGCCACATAGTCTTGTATATTGTAGAATATTCATTTATTAAGATTTATTCATAAGGGTTTGGGTCCGAAATACCAGCAGTTGGGATTCCGACAGTCAGAAGACCGACAGTGGGATCCCGATGGCCAGAACATCCCGGTAAGTATTTTATCCCTAGCCCACGTCTCCGGCAGCCTCACCCTGACCTCCACCTCCAGCAGCCTAACCCCAACCTCAGTGCTGAGGGAGTGATACTAACCATTACACCAACTGTGCTGCCTATATGTAAGAAAGGTCACTCTGTCACATATAAACTGTTTTATACAAGGGCTCTGTCAGGTTCTCACTTCGAATTTAGGCCCTCATTCCGAGTTGATCGGTCGCAAGGCGAATTTAGCAGTTACACACGCTAAGCCGCCGCCTACTGGGAGTGAATCTTAGCTTCTTAAAATTGCGACCGATGTATTCGCAATATTGCGATTACTAACTACTTAGCAGTTTCAGAGTAGCTCCAGACTTACTCTGCCTGTGCGATCAGTTCAGTGCTTGTCGTTCCTGGTTGACGTCACAAACACACCCAGCGTTCGCCCAGGCACTCCCACCGTTTCTCCGGCCACTCCTGCGTTTTTTCCGGAAACGGTAGCGTTTTCAGCCACACGCCCCTGAAACGCCGTGTTTCCGCCCAGTAACACCCATTTCCTGTCAATCACATTACGATCGCCGGAGCGAAGAAAAAGCCGTGAGTAAAAATACTTTCTTCATAGTAAAGTTACTTGGCGCAGTCGCAGTGCGAACTTTGCGCATGCGTACTAAGCGGATTTTCACTGCGATGCGATGAAAAAGAACGAGCGAACAACTCGGAATGAGGGCCTTAGTCTTCTACATAAGGATGGATGAGTACTGTGTACTGTTGTCTACAATGTCATTGTTCTTAAACGTTTACAGTGTCATGGTATTTTGGAATCCAGGGCCATTTCCAGGGTCGTGCAATTGCACGGGACACCTGCAGCCACTATGCAGCAGAAATGCATGCGGTCTGACCATCCACATGGAATACAGCTGAAAATGTCCCTCTCAAAATGGCCACCGCCTCAGGGGAGACAGATGCTACAGGTCCTACTGGACCTCTAGCATCTGTCAGGGAAAGGCACAGGCACGCAGTGTTAGTAACCGGAAGTGCCGGGACCGCTGAGCCGCCAAGAGAAGATGCTGTAGCCTGCATGGAATACGGGTGACCATCGACCGCAGGCAGCAAACTGGTGGAGGGGGTGGCATGAAACCCCTGACGAGGAGCAGGCAGTTTAAAAGTAGGTAGCAACCTTTACCATTTGGCATAATTTGTAAGAGGCATTACTGTGTAGGGCATAATTTGCAAGGGAAATTATGGTGTGGGGCATAATACGGTGTCTGGGTTCAGGGGCATAAATGTGGGGCATATGATGTCAGGGACATAACTGTGGGGCATTATTGTGTAGAGCATAATTGTATGGCATAATATGGTGTCTGGTCTCAGGGGCATATGATGTCGGGGACATAACTGTGGGGCATTATTGTGTAGAGCATAATTGTGGTGCATAATATGGTGTCAGGGCTCAGGGGCAGAATTTGTAGTGGACATTACTGTGTGGGGCATAATATGGTGTCAGGGGCATTACAGTGTGGGGCATAATATGGTGTCAGCTGCATTACGGTGTGGTGCATATTGTGTAGGGCATTACAATGTGATGCATAATGTGTAAGGGGCATTATGGTGCGTGGCATAATGTGTAAGAGGCAGTACTATAAGGGAGAATTACCATTTAAGGGGCATGATTTCCTGTGGTGGCCAATGTCATTACTGTGTGGGTGCAGAGTGCAGTACCGGGTGTAAGGTAGTCTTTTCCTGTGAGGCCACACCCCTTTTTGTGTGCGTGCCTTCTGCACACAAATGTTTTATTTTAAAGTGTCCATGGGGGTGGGGGGTATTACTGTTTGTGCTGAGAGCCAAATTGTCTAGAATGGCCCTGTGCGCCTCTTCCTGTAATTAAGACTCTCACACAATTGGAGCTATTAGGCTCTACCAAAAGGAAACAAATGGTGGATTTCAAATACTTACCATGGTTCATATGGTTCGTGGTTCCTGGATGTCTATCTATAAATAAATGAAGACACTATGGGGGAATTCAAATGTTTGAAAAGTCAGTTGGGGGTCTGTTTTTCTTATCTAATAGACAGGAATAAACACACCCAACTGACTTTTCAAACATTTGAATTCCCCCCTATAATTGGGAGAGATTCTGAATGTGATTTTCAGCAGGTGACTTAATTGGTGGTTCCAGGATTTCTGTTGTCAGCCCTATCTGTAATCACTGTAAATGTGCGCGATTTATGCTTGATAAGAAATGTGTTTTGTTCATTTTGATTTATTTCTGATTTTCCACACAGACTGCGGTCTCTAATGAGAAGGAATCCTTTTTATGCTACATGAAGCAAAGTGATGTGTTTGAGGCGACTGACTTCAACCTATAACAGCGTTTTAATATTAGTATGTTACCGGTTTTTGATAACATTTTCACCAATAACATTATTATGCATTGAATATTTGTACACTTTTTTTTAAATAAATCTAATATTAATTTTCTTATTACTCAACAAATGTTTTTTTTCTTCACACAACATAATAGGTTCACTTCACTATGGATTTATTAAATGTCTCATGTACTGTAAAGAAGTAAGCCTATAAATGTTTTATAATGTCTACTTTTCTACATATATTTGCTAACCATCTAAACTGTTATTTTAAAACTGAAATATATTGATTTGGTCTAAAGCCGTCCATTAATGAATGTTTGCAATTATTCTATTTACAAATGAATAAATGTCAGTTATGTGAATGCACCAGTATTGTGGCTACACTGCCAAACTTTGTCCATGGGGGGTTATTAAGAGATGAATGCAGATGGCTCCATACGCATTCTTTTATCAGAGTGGTTGCACGTGATGTCATGCAGCTGCCCCGCCCCCCTCCCCCCAACGCCGTGGCACCACATCAAAAATGCCCACAACAGCAGCTGGGTCTGAATAATCCCCCATATCCCAGCAATTAACGTCTGTAGATGATGAGGAGATTGCTTTGGTGATGATGCAAAATTTTACGCCTGAGTTTGATTTTTTTTTTGTTGGCAAACACAGCCAAATTATCTACAGAAATTGTCAGGACAAAACTGCTACGGTTCCAAGAATGTGTGCTAGTTGAGTTGAATGCTACATCACATACTAAGAATGAGAAGCACAGGCCATTCAAGTACAAGTTTTATATATGTCACAAAGCATTTGAATGTAAGCAAAACACTATAAATGTTATGCAGAATAATAAGTGCAACAGCAAAGATGAGTCTAGCAGGCAGTTATAGTGCACTCTGTGCACTAGGTGGGGCGCAGATCTCCTGGAAAATTACGTGGCAGCCATTTGGCCATCGCGCTCAGAGTCATTGTCACTGACGCAGGACTTCAGAGAGGTAAGTGTTGAAAAAATGGGTGCAGGTTGTGCTGTGTGGGCCCCTCTGGACCCAGGGGCCCATGTGCACCACACACACTGCACCCACCATAGTACCGATTAGTGGCGTATCTGTGTTACAGACAGCCGCAGAAAGGATTGCTGGTATATTGACTTAGGTGCTACCAGACATTTTAACTGCAATTAAAAGCGGCTCACTACATTAGCCACGTCTGAGTAGAAGAATGTGGAAAAGGCAGATAGAGTGGACAATCAAGGAGGAAAATTAGAGGGAGATTTCATGGGTAGGATAATGTGGTGAGAAGACTCCCATGCCACTACCTTGTTGGTCACTAGGATAAGGGTCGTGTGTGAAACCCCAGCTGGGAGAGCAGCCAAGTACCATAGTGTCAGATGTAAGTTTCATTAATGGTGAGGAGTTTGAAAGAGAGAGTTAAAACGGTCATGGATCAAAGCCAGACTGACCTAGCATTCCAGATACCAAAGGAGAAAGGTAGGTGGTGAGGGGGAGAGTGTGGGGGTAGGACAGGGGGTAGAGTGAGAGGGAATGAGTAGGTATTGAGGGAGAAAGCGGAATAGGGAATAAACAATAGAATCTATAGATAGTAATAGTAAGCAGAATATTTTATATATAATACATAGAAAAAGAAATAGGAGGTGCACAATAGTGCAGCACGTTTCAAATTCCAAATCTTTACTCAGAATGATTAAGAACCACTCACATTAAAAGTAGTGATATATGCAAATATCACAAACGGCGCATAGAATGAACAGATCCATCACACAGAAGCGGCCAGCCCTGGCGTCCATCTGCAGTCCACAATCGCTTCCTGGGCTGACCAACGTCACCACGTCTCCGTCACCATTAGCCACGTCCAGACGTGCTTCGTCCTTATGAATTTCCTCAATGGGTGTGTCTACCACCAGCCAAGTCAATACTCATATAGTGCATGATTTCATTATACAGGTTGAGTATCCCTTATCCAAAATGCTTGGGACCAGAGGTATTTTGGATATCGGATGTTTCCGTATTTTGGCATAAATGCATACCATAATGAGATATCAAGGTGATGGGACCTAAATCTAAGCACAGAATGCATTTATGTTACATATACACCTTATACACACAGCCTGAAGGTAGTTTTAGCCAATATTTTTTATAACTTTGTGCATTAATCAAAGTGTGTGTACATTCACACAATTCATTTATGTTTCACATACACCTTATACACACAGCCTGAAGGTCATTTAATACAATATTTTTAATAACTTTGTGTATTAAACAAAGTTTGTGTACATTGAGCCATCAAAAAACAAAGGTTTCACTATCTCACTCTCGCTCAAAAAAGTCTGTATTTCGGAATATTTGGATATGGGATCAGTACTAAATGCCGCTGGTCGGAATCCCGGCGGTCGAAATACCGACGCCGGAATCCCGACCACACAATGCCGACAGGGGTGGCGAGCGGAACGCAGCCCCTTGCGGGCTCGCTTCGCTCGCCACGCTGCGGGCACGGTGCCTCGCTGCGCTCGGCACACTATTATATTCTCCCTCTATGGGTGTCGTGGACACCCACGGAGGGAGAATATGTCTGGATTGTGGCGGTCGGGATTCCGACGTCGGTATTTCGACCGCCGGGATTCCGGCCGGCGGCATCTTGACCGGATCCCTTGGATATGGGATACTCAACCTGTACACATAACTAATCAAACAATCAGTGTGCCTCACATGACTCATTAGCATACATGCTTTACCAAACACAAGATTTATTGAAGACTAGCCTTATCTCCTATATAATAGCCCTGTGACTCGGTGCCTGGCCTTCTAACGCTGGGTGGAGTCACACAGCCCGCCCACCACATGTGCAGCAAGTCTCTGCTCCTGCTGTCTGCCCATCTACCCCCTCCGTCATCAGCAACTCTGACTCCCTGGCTGCGGCGCCGGGCGAACAACTGCTGCTGCCGCTGGCATTCGCGTTAGGAGGGACAGGTGGCGCAGTAGAAGGCTTCATAGCCCTCCCTGCGCCGCGTACACAGACCCGCCGCCTCCACGCTCACCCAGCCACGGCGACAGGGGGGTCAGAGGGGCCCCGGTGATGAAGTATACAGTATTACAATTGCTGCCCGCCGCCTCACCTTAGCCTGTCACTTCGTTCGGGTCGTGCCACTGCCCTTCACCACCGGAACTACCGCAGATGCAGTGGCTCATGCAGCGCTGAGCCAGCCCTGCAGTGTGCACACTACCCGCAGCATCCCGCCGGCGCCGAACACGGGGGGGACACACACACACCAAAGTACCAGCGTTTCTGCTGTGACAGGAGCCGAGTGAGATAATCCTCTGCAGCACTCGCCTTCTGTCACAGAGAAGAGCCGGCACACACACACACCAATCTCCGGGGGTAGCCAGCATCTACAGGCAAGCTGGAAACACCCCCGGAGCAAGAGAGAAAATACCTGTGAGGCCACGCCCCCTTTCAAATTAAGCCACACCCCTTTTCAGCCGTCGCACGGCACGAGTGTGGGGGGGGATGCATATATAAATGCATGTGTATGTATGTTGAGGAGGGGGGCTAGGGTGGTTTGGAGGGGAGGGCCCCAAGCTATCACTGTACAGGGCCCCAAGTATTCAGTTGCCGCCCCTGCGCATGCCACATTCCAACACTGCCTCCCTCCATCCCCAGAGGCTCTAACTCCACAACACAGGGCCGGCCCGACAGCCCAGAGACAGGGGATGAAACAGACAGAGTGCGTGATACTGTGGAGGGAGATATCTCTGGACGCTGCACCAATTTCACAGGTGAGAGTGCACCGCTGTGAGTGTCGGGGGCAAACTGGGAGCCAGGAGAGAGCTCTGCCACCCCGGTCTTCCCTTCTGGTGTCCACCCCCTCCACTACTTTCCATGTTCTCTTCATCAGCTTCCTCACTGGGGACTCCCCTCCCTACTGCCCTGCATTTCAGTATCCCCTCCCTACTGCCCTGCGTCTCTGTATGCCCTCCCTACCACCCCGCGTCTCTGTATCCCCTCCCTGCCGCCCAGCCTCTCTGTATCCCCTCCCTACCACCCCACATCTCTGTATCCCCTCCCTACCGCCCTGCGTTTCTGTATTCCCGCCCTGCGTCTCTGTATCCCCTCCCTACCGCCCTGCGTCTCTCTGTCCCCTCCCTACCACCCTGCCTCCCTGTATCCCCTCCCTACCACCCCGCATCTCTGTATCCCCTCCCTACCGCCCGCATCTCTGTATCCCCTCCCTGCGTCTCTGTATCCCCTTCCTGCCACCCCGCGTCTCTGTATCCCATCCCTACCGCCCTGCGTTTCTGTATTCCCGCCCTGCATCTCTGTATCCCCTCCCTACCGCCCCGTGTCTCTGTATGCCCTCCCTACCGCCCCGCATCTCTATATCCCCTCCCTACCGCCCCGCCTCTGTATCCCCTCCCTGCGTCTCTGTATCCCCTCCCTACTGCCCAGCCTCTCTGTATCCCCTCCCAACCGCCCTGCGTCTCTGTATCCCCTCCCTACCACCCTGCGTCTCTGTATCCCCTCCCTACCGCCCCGCGTCTCTGTATCCCCTCCCTGCCGCCCAGCATCACTCTATCCCCTCCCTACCGCCCCTCTGTATCCCCTCCCTACCGCCCGCATCTCTGTATGCCCTCCCTATCGACCCACGTCTCTGTATCCCCTCCTTACCGCCCTGCGTCTCTGTATCCCCTCCCTACCGCCCTGCGTCTCTGTATCCCCTCCCTGCCACCCTGCGTCTCTGTATCCCCTCCCTACCGCCCCGCATCTATGTATCCCCTCCCTACTGCCCCGCGTCTCTATATCCCCTCCCTACCGCCCCGCCTCTCTGTATCCCTCTCCCTGCGTCTCTGTATCCCCTCCCTACCGCCCAGCGTCTCTGTATCCCCTCCCTACCGCCCTGCGTCTGTATCCCCTCCCTACCACCCTGCGTCTGTGTCCCCTCCCTACCACACCGCGTCTCTGTATGCCCTCCCTACCGCCCCGCGTCACTGTATGCCCTCCCTATCGACCCACACCTCTGTATCCCCTCCTTACCGCCCTGCGTCTCTGTATCCCCTCCCTACCGCCGAGTCTCTGTATCCCCTCCCTACATCTCTGTATCCCCTCCCTGCCACCCTGCGTCTCTGTATCCCCTCCCTACCGCCCTGCGTCTCTGTATCCCCTCCCTACAGCCCCTCTGTATCCCCTCCCTACCGCCCAGCGTCTCTGTGTCCCCTCCCTACCGCCCTGCATCTCTGTATCCCCTCCCTACCGCCCCTGTTTCCCATCCCTGCCGCCCCGCATCTCTGTGTCCCCTCCCTAACGCCCGCGTCTCTGTATCCCCTCCCGACCGGCCCGCGTCTCTGTGTCCTCTCCCTACCCCCCTGTGTCCCATACACAGTCCATACCACCGGCTCCTGGATACCTCCCTGACAAACCCTCACCAGGAGGACAGGAGCCGTAACCCCCTGCGGTGCCCCCCGTAGTTACCGGTATATCGGTGATGCTCCGATTTGCCACCTCCTCCTTATCCCTCACACACCAAGCGCAGGGCCCTGGGAGCAGCGCCAGCCTCCGCACCCTCCTCCTACCGCACCTGAGGGGGGCGCACACATAGCGCATGCAGAGGGGACTGGTGCACCTGAGGCCTGCGGCCGCGTGCAGACTTTGCGTGCGCAACATGTCCGCATTGCTACACCTGAAGGATCAAACGGTGTAGACACAGCTGCCCCTGTTGCTCATTGTACCAGCACTCCCTCTGTGTCTAATTACACCATATACCTTTTCATGTGGGTGTGTCTATATCACATGCATCCGGATCTGTGTCCTATATATTGTTACACATACAATCACATAGTTATAGGTCCCGCAACCCCCCACCTGCATCCACCCCCCCCTCTCCAGCATCTACAGACTCCCTGCCTCATCTGCGGTCCCCCCCCACCCCCTGCTACATTCTGTACATCGTGCCCTGCAGCCACTCTTCACGCCATCGCAAGGGGCTACGCCCCCCTCACCATCGGACGCCCTTTCGTCGTGCAATTTTTAACCACTAACAAACCTAGGAATGCAGGTAATACTCCATATAATACAAATGTTGAACCCCAGCAAGGCGGGCTGGGGTTAAGGGGCGTAAGCCCTTTCGACGGTGTGAAGAGCGCCCGTAGGGCGCGATTAAGCACCTAGTATTCAATATACAGTATGATAACAATACCAATACTTATTAGCTTTACATTTAATATTATAAAAAAAAGTACATACAATAATAATAAGAATTTACTTACCGATAATTCTATTTCTCGGAGTCCGTAGTGGATGCTGGGGTTCCTGAAAGGACCATGGGGAATAGCGGCTCCGCAGGAGACAGGGCACAAAAGTAAAGCTTTTACAGGTCAGGTGGTGTGTACTGGCTCCTCCCCCTATGACCCTCCTCCAGACTCCAGTTAGGTACTGTGCCCGGACGAGCGTACACAATAAGGGAGGATTTTGAATCCCGGGTAAGACTCATACCAGCCACACCAATCACACCGTACAACTTGTGATCTAAACCCAGTTAACAGTATGATAACAGAGGAGCCTCTGAAAGATGGCTTCCTAAACAATAACCCGAATTAGTTAACAATAACTATGTACAAGTATTGCAGATAATCCGCACTTGGGATGGGCGCCCAGCATCCACTACGGACTCCGAGAAATAGAATTATCGGTAAGTAAATTCTTATTTTCTCTATCGTCCTAAGTGGATGCTGGGGTTCCTGAAAGGACCATGGGGATTATACCAAAGCTCCCAAACGGGCGGGAGAGTGCGGATGACTCTGCAGCACCGAATGAGAGAACTCCAGGTCCTCCTTTGCCAGGGTATCAAATTTGTAAAAATTTACAAACGTGTTCTCCCCTGACCACGTAGCTGCTCGGCAGAGTTGTAATGCCGAGACCCCTCGGGCAGCCGCCCAAGATGAGCCCACCTTCCTTGCGGAATGGGCCTTAACAGATTTAGGCTGTGGCAGGCCTGCCACAGAATGTACAAGTTGAATTTTGTTACAAATCCAACGAGCAATCGACTGCTTAGAAGCAGGTGCACCCAACTTGTTGGGTGCATACAGTATAAACAGCGAGTCAGATTTTCTGACTCCAGCCGTCCTTTAAATGTATATTTTTAAGGCTCTGACAACGTCCAACAACTTGGAGTCCTTCAAGTCGTCTGTAGCCGCAGGCACTACAATAGGCTGGTTCAGGTGAAACGCTGATACCACCTTAGGGAGAAAATGCGGACGCGTCCGCAGCTCTGCCCTATGTCGAATGGAAAATTAAATAAGGGCTTTTATAAAACAAAGCCGCCAGTTCAGATACTCTCCCGGCCGAAGCCAGGGCCAGTAACATAGTCACTTTCCATGTGAGATATTTCAAATCCACATTCTTTAGTGGTTCAAACCAATTGGATTTGAGGAAATCTAAAACTACATTTAGATCCCACGGTGCCACCTTAGGCACCACAGGAGGCTGTATATGCAGTACTCCTTTGATAAAAATCTGGACCTCAGGGACTGAGGCCAATTCTTTTTGGAAGAATATTGATAGGGCCGAAATTTGAACCTTAATAGATCCCAATTTGAGACCCACAGACAATCCTGATTGCAGGAAATGTAGGAAAACGACCCAGTTGAAATTCCTCCATCGGAGCACTCCGCTGCTCGCACCACGCAACATATTTTCGCCAAATACGGCGATAATGCTTCGCGGTGACTTCCTTCCTTGCCTTTATCAAGGTAGGAATGACTTCTTCTGGAATGCCTTTTCCTTTTAGGATCTGGCATTCAAACGCCATGCCGTCAAACGCAGCCGCGGTAAGTCTTGAAAAAGACAAGGACCCTGCTGAAGCAGGTCCCTTCTCAGAAGTAGAGGCCACGGATCGTCCGTGACCATCTCTTGAAGTTCCGGGTACCAAGTCCTTCTTGGCCAATCCGGAGCCACTAGTCTTACTCCTCTTTGCCGTATAATCCTCAATACCTTTGGTATGAGAGGCAGAGGAGGAAAAACATATACCGACTGGTACACCCAAGGTGTTACCAGCGCGTCCACAGCTATTGCCTGCGGATCTCTTGACCTGGCGCAATACCTGTCCAGTGTTTTGTTGAGGCGAGACGCCATCATGTCCACCATTGGTTTTACCCAACGGTTTAATAGCATGTGGAAAACTTCTGGATGAAGTCCCCACTCTCCCGGGTGAAGGTCGTGTCTGCTGAGGAATTCTGCTTCCCAGTTGTCCACGCCCGGGATGAATACTGCTGACAGTGCTATCACGTGATTCTCCGCCCAGCGAAGGATCCTGGCAGCTTCTGCCATTGCCCTCCTGCTTCTTGTGCCGCCCTGTCTGTTTACATGGGCGATTGCCGTGATGTTGTCCGACTGGATCAACACCGGTCTTCCTTGAAGCAGAGGTTCCGCCTGGCTTAGAGCATTGTAGATTGCTCTTAGTTCCAGAATGCTTATGTGAAGAGACTTTTTCAGGCTCGACCACACTCCCTGGAAATTTCTTCCCTGTGTGACTGCTCCCCAGCCTCTCAGGCTGGCATCCGTGGTCACCAGGATCCAATCCTGCATGCCGAATCTGCGGCCCTCCAATAGATGAGCCTCCTGCAACCACCACAGACGGGATACCCTTGTCCTCGGCGACAGGGTTATCCGCAGGTGCATCTGAAGATGCGACCCTGACCATTTGTCCAACAGATCCCTTTGCATGGAATCTGCCGAAAGGGATTGCTTCGTAAGAAGCTACCATTTTTTCCCAGGACTCTTGTGCATTGATGTACAGACACCTTTCCTGGTTTTAGGAGGTTCCTGACCAGGTCAGATAACTCCTTGGCTTTTTCTTCGGGAAGAAAAACCTTTTTCTGAACTGTGTCCAGAATCATCCCCAGGAACAGCAGACGAGTTGTCGGCATTAATTGGGATTTTGGAATATTCAGAATCCATCCGTGCTGCTTTAGCACCTCTTGAGATAGTGCTAAACCCATCTCTAGCTGTTCTCTGGACCTTGCCCTTATTAGGAGATCGTCCAAGTATGGGATAATTAATACGCCTTTTCTTCGAAGAAGAAATATTATCTCGGCCATTACCTTTGTAAAGACCCGAGGTGCCGTGGACAAACCAAACGGCAGCGTCTGAAACTGATAGTGACAGTTTTGTACAACGAACCTGAAGTACCCCTGGTGTGAGGGGTAATTGGAACGTGGAGATACGCATCCTTGATGTCCAAGGATACCATAAAGTCCCCTTCTTCCAGGTTCGCTATCACTGCTCTGAGTGACTCCATCTTGAACTTGAACTTCTTTATGTACAGGTTCAAGGACTTCAGATTTAGAATAGGCCTTACCGAGCCATCCGGCTTCGGTACCACAAAAAGAGTGGAATAATACCCCTTCCCTTGTTGTAGAAGAGGTACCTTGACTATCACCTGCTGAGAATACAGCTTGTGAATGTCTTCCAAAACCGTCTCCCTTTCTGAGGGGGACGTTGGTAAAGCAGACTTCAGGAAACGGCGAGGTGGCTCTGTCTCTAATTTCAACCTGTACCCCTGAGATATTATCTGCAGGATCCAGGGATTTACCTGCGAGTGAGCCCACTGCGCGCTGTAATTCTTGAGACGACCGCCTATCGCCCCCGAGTCCGCTTGCGAAGCCCCAGCGTCATGCTGAGGCTTTTGTAGAAGCCGGGGAGGGCTTCTGTTCCTGGGAAGGAGCTGCCTGTTGCTGTCTCTTCCCTCGTCCTCTGCCTCGTGGCAGATATGAATAGCCCTTTGCTCTCTTATTTTTAAAGGAACGAAAGGGCTGCGGTTGAAAGGTCGGTGCCTTTTTCTGTTGGGGAGTGACTTGAGGTAGAAAGGTGGATTTCCCGGCCGTAGCCGTGGCCACCAAATCCGATAGACCGACCCCAAATAACTCCTCTACGCATCGCCTGTCCACTGTCGTGTCCATAAAGCTCTTCTGGCCGAAATGGACATAGCACTTACCCGTGATGCCAGTGTGCAGATATCTCTCTGTGCATCACGCATATAAAGAAATGCATCCTTTATTTGTTCTAACGACAGTAAAATATTGTCCCTGTCCAGGGTATCAATATTTTCGATCAGGGACTCTGACCAAACTACCCCAGCACTGCACATCCAGGCAGTCGCAATAGCTGGTCGTAGTATAACACCTGCATGTGTGTATATACCTTTTTGGATATTTTCCATCCTCCTATCTGATGGATCTTTAAGTGCGGCCGTCTCAGGAGAGGGTAACGCCACTTGTTTTGATAAGCGTGTTAGCGCTTTGTCCACCCTAGGAGGTGTTTCCCAGCGCTCCCTAACCTCTGGCGGGAAAGGGTATAAAGCCAATAACTTCTTTGAAATTAGCAGTTTTTTATCGGGGCACCCCACGCTTCATCACACACGTCATTTAATTCTTCTGATTCGGTAAAAACTACTGGTAGTTTTTTCACACCCCACATAATACCCTGTTTAGTGGTACCTGTAGTATCAGCTAAATGTAACATCTCCTTTATTGCCAAAATCATATAACGTGTGGCCCTACTGGAAAATACGGTTGATTCGTCACCTTCACCACCGGAATCAGTGCCTGTGTCTGGGTCTGTGTCGACCGACTGAGGCAAGGGGCGTTTTACAGCCCCTGACGGTGTTTGAGGCGCCTGGACAGGCACTAATTGAGTGTCCGGCCGCCTCATGTCGGCAAACGACTGCTTAAGCGAGTTGACGCTATCCCGTAATTCCACAAATAAAGGCATCCATTCTGGTGTCGACCCCCTAGGAGGTGACATCCTCATATTTGGCAATTGCTCCGCCTCCACACCAATAACGTCCTCATACATGTCGACACACACGTACCGACACACAGCAGACACACAGGGAATGCTCTATACGAAGACAGGACCCACTAGCCCTTTGGGGAGACAGAGGGAGAGTCTGCCAGCACACACCAAAAAGCGCTATATATGACAGGGATAGCCTTATGATTAAGTGCTCCCTTATAGCTGCTTTTATATTAATATATTGCCATTTATTTTGCCCCCCCTCTCTGTTATACCCTGTTTCTGTAGTGCAGTGCAGGGGAGAGACCTGGGAGCCTTCCTGACCAGCGGAGCTGTGACAGAAAATGGCGCCGTGTGCTGAGGAGATAGGCCCCGCCCCTTTTTCGGCGGGCTCGTCTCCCGCTATTTAGTACATTTAGGCAGGGGTAAATATCTCCATATAGCCTCTGGGGCTATATGTGAGGTATTTTTAGCCTTTTTAAAGGTTTTCATTTGCCTCCCAGGGCGCCCCCCCCCCAGCGCCCTGCACCCTCAGTGACTGCCGTGTGAAGTGTGCTGAGAGGAAAATGGCGCACAGCTGCAGTGCTGTGCGCTACCTTAAGAAGACTGCAGGAGTCTTCAGCCGCCGATTCTGGACCTCTTCTTGCTTCAGCATCTGTGAGGGGGCCGGCGGCGTGGCTCCGGTGACCATCCAGGCTGTACCTGTGATCGTCCCTCTGGAGCTTCATGTCCAGTAGCCAAGAAGCCAATCCATCCTGCACGCAGGTGAGTTCACTTCTTCTCCCCTCTGTCCCTCGTTGCAGTGATCCTGTTGCCAGCAGGAATCACTGTAAAATAAAAAACCTAAGCTAAACTCTCTAAGCAGCTCTTTATGAGAGCCACCTAGAATTGCACCCTTCTCGGCCGGGCACAAAAATCTAACTGGAGTCTGGAGGAGGGTCATAGGGGGAGGAGCCAGTACACACCACCTGACCTGTAAAAGCTTTACTTTTGTGCCCTGTCTCCTGCGGAGCCGCTATTCCCCATGGTCCTTTCAGGAACCCCAGCATCCACTTAGGACGATAGAGAAAAGAATTTACTCACCGGTAATTCTATTTCTCGTAGTCCGTAGTGGATGCTGGGAACTCCGTAAGGACCATGGGGAATAGCGGGCTCCGAAGGAGGCTGGGCACTCTAGAAAGATCTTAGACTACCTGGTGTGCACTGGCTCCTCCCACTATGACCCTCCTCCAAGCCTCAGTTAGGTACTGTGCCCGGACGAGCGTACACAGTAAGGAAGGATTTTGAATCCCGGGTAAGACTCATACCAGCCACACCAATCACACCGTACAACTCGTGATATGAAACACAGTTAACAGTATGAAACAATAGAGCCTCTCAACAGATGGCTCAACAATAACCCGATTTAGTTAACAATAACTATGTACAAGTAATGCAGATAAACCGCACTTGGGATGGGCGCCCAGCATCCACTACGGACTACGAGAAATAGAATTACCGGTGAGTAAATTCTTATTTTCTCTAACGTCCTAGTGGATGCTGGGAACTCCGTAAGGACCATGGGGATTATACCAAAGCTCCCAAACGGGCGGGACAGTGCGGATGACTCTGCAGCACCGAATGAGAGAACTCCAGGTCCTCCTCAGCCAGGGTATCAAATTTGTAGAATTTTGCAAACATGTTTGCCCCTGACCAAGTAGCTGCTCGGCAAAGTTGTAAAGCCGAGACCCCTCGGGCAGCCGCCCAAGATGAGCCCACCTTCCTTGTGGAATGGGCATTGACAGATTTTGGCTGTGGCAGGCCTGCCACAGTATGTGCAAGCTGAATTGTACTACAAATCCAACGAGCAATAGTCTGCTTAGAAGCAGGAGCACCCAGCTTGTTGGGTGCATATAGGATAAACAGCGAGTCAGATTTTCTGACTCCAGCCGTCCTGGAAACATATTTTCAGGGCCCTGACAACGTCTAGCAACTTGGAGTCCTCCAAATCCTTAGTAGCCGCAGGCACCAAATAGGCTGGTTCAGGTGAAACGCTGACACCACCTTAGGGAGAAACTGGGGACGAGTCCTCAATTCTGCCCTATCCATATGGAAAATCAAATAAGGGCTTTTACAAGACAAAGCCGCCAATTCTGATACTCGCCTGGAAGAAGCCAAGGCCAATAACATAACCACCTTCCATGTGAGATATTTCAGATCCACGGTTTTTAGTGGTTCAAACCAATGTGATTTTAAGAAAACTCAACACCACGTTGAGATCCCAAGGTGCCACAGGAGGCACAAACGGGGGCTGACTATGCAGCACTCCTTTTATAAATGTCTGAACTTCAGGTACTGAAGCGAGTTCTTTTTTGAAAGAAAATCGACAGAGCCGAGATCTGTACCTTAATGGAACCCAATTTAAGGCCCATAGTCACTCCTGCTTGCAGGAAATGCAGAAATCGACCTAGTTGAAATTCCTCTGTTGGGGCCCTTTCGGCCTCACACCATGCAACATATTTTCGCCATATGCGGTGATAATGAGTTGCTGTAACCTCTTTCCTGGCTTTAGTAAGCGTAGGAATTACTTCCTCCGGAATGCCCTTTTCCTTCAGGATCCGGCGTTCAACCGCCATGCCGTCAAACGCAGCAAGTCTTGGAACAGACAGGGCCCCTGCTGCCGCAGGTCCTGACTGAGTGGCAGAGGCCATGGGTCCTCTGATATAAATTCTTGAAGTTCTGGGTACCAAGCTCTTCTTGGCCATCCACGAGTATCGTTCTTACTCCTCGCCTTCTTATTTTTCTCAGTACCTTTGGTATGAGAGGCAGAGGGGAGAACACCTAAACCGACTGGTACACCCACGGTGTTACCAGAGCGTCCATAGCTATCGCCTGAGGGTCCCTTGACCTGGAGCAATATCTTTTATAGCTTTTTGTTAAGGCGGGACGCCATCATGTCCACCTGTGGCCTTTCCCAATGGTGTACAATCCTATTGGAAGACTTCTGGAGGAAGTCCCCATTCTCCCGGGTGGAGGTAGTGTCTGTTGAGAAGATCTGCTTCCCAGTTGTCCACTCCGGGAATGAACACTGCTGACAGTGCTAACACATGATTTTCCGCCTATCGGAGAATCCTTGTGGCTTCTGCCATCGCCATCCTGCTTTTTGTGCCGCCCTGTTGATTACATGGGCGACTGCCGTGATGTTGTCTGATTGGATCAGTACCGGCTGGTTTTGAAGCAGAGGCCTTGCTGGCCTCAGGGCATTTTAAATGGCCCTCAGATCCAGAATATTTATGTGTAGGGAAATAACCTGACTTGACCAAAGTCCCTGGAAGTTTTCTTCCCTATGTGACTGCCCCCCAGCCTCAAAGGCTGGAATCCATGGTCACTAGGACCTAGTCCTGTATGCCGAACCTGCGGCCCTCTTGAAGATGGGCACTCTGCAGCCACCACAGTAGAGATACCCTGGTCCTTGAAGACAGGGTTATCAGCCTATGCATCGGAAGATGCGATCCGGACCACTTGTCCAACAGGTCCCTCTGAAAAGTTCTTGTATGGAACCTGCCTAATGGGATTGCTTCGTAAGAAGCTACCATTTTTCCCAGGACTCGCGTGCAATGATGCACCGCTACCTATTTTGGTTTCAGGAGGTCTCTGACTAGAGATGACAACTCCTTGGCTTTCTCCTCCGGGAGAAACACTATTTCTGGTTTATGTCCAGAACCATCCCCAGGAACAGTAGACGTGTCATAGGAACCAGCTGTGACTTTGGACTGTTTAGAATCCACCTATGCTGTTGTAGCACTTTCCAAAATAGTGCTACCCCGACTACCAACTGCTCCTTGGA
Organism: Pseudophryne corroboree; assembly: GCF_028390025.1. NCBI lineage: Eukaryota > Metazoa > Chordata > Amphibia > Anura > Myobatrachidae > Pseudophryne > Pseudophryne corroboree. The sequence goes on along the minus strand of NC_086445.1, from coordinate 60,520,745 downwards.
CCTCGCCCTTATAACGAGATTGTCCAAATACGGGATAATTACAACTCCCCTTTTTTTTTTTTGAAGGAGTATCATCATTTCGGCCATTACCTTGATAAAAACACCCTCGGTGCCATGTACAGTCCAAACGGCAGTGTCTGGACTTGGTAATGGTAATCCTGTACCACAAATTTGAGGTACTCCTGGCGAGGATGGTAAATGGGGACATGCAGGTAAGCATCCTTGATGTCCCGGGATACCATGTAATCCCCCTCGTCCAGGCTTGCAATAACCGCCCTGAGCGATTCCATCTTGAACTTGAATTTTTTTATGTTCAAGGATTTTAATATAAAATGGGTCACACCGAACCATGCGGTTTCGGTACCCCAACCCGTGTGGAATAGTAACCCCGTCCTTGTTGAAGTAGGGGCACCTTGAGTATTACCTGCTGGGAATACCGCTTATTAATTGCCTCTAGCACAGCCTCCCTGCCTGAGGGAGTTGTCAGCAAGGCATATTTTAGGAAACGGCTGGGGGGAGACATCTCTAATTCCAGCTTGTACCCCTGAAATACTACTTGGAAGAAACAGGGATCCACCTGTGAGCGAGCCCACTAATTGCTGAAATTTTTGAGGCGGCCCCCCACCGTACCTGGCTACACCTGTGGAGCACCCGCGTCATGGTGTGTACTCACAGGAGGCGGGGGAAGAATCTTGATTCTGGGAACAGGCTGACTGGTGCAGCTTTTTCCCTCTACCCTTGTCTCTGTACAGAAAGGAAGCGCCATTTGACCCGCTTGCTTTTCTGAAGCCGAAAGGACTGTACCTTTTTCTGTGAGGAAACCTGAGGTAAAATTATTTCTTCCCAGCAGTTGCTGTGGATACGAGGTCCCAGAGACCATCCCCAAATAATTCCTCACCCTTATAAGGCTCTCTATGCGCTTTTTAAGTCAGCATCACCTGTCCAGTGACAGGTCTCTAATACCCTCCTGACAGAATGGACATTACATTTATTTTGGATGCCAGCCGGCAAAATATCCCTCTGTGCATCCCCCATATATAAGACAACGTCTTTAATATGTTTTTATGTTTGCCAACTATTATCCCTGTTTGACAGGGTCACCAACCACGCTGCAGCAGCACTATCTGCAGGTCTCAGTCTAGTACCTGAGTGTGTAAATACAGACTTCAGGATAGCCTCCTGTTTTTTATCAACAGGTACCTATTAAAGTGGCCGTATCCTAAGACGGCAGTGCCACCTTTTTTGACAAACGTGTGAGCGCCTTATCCACCCTAGGGGATATCTCCCAGCGTAACTTATCCTCCTGGCGGGAAAGGGTACGCCATCAGTAACTTTTTATAAATTACCAGTTTCTTAACGGGGGAACCCACGGTTTTCACACACTTCATTTATTCATCTGATGGGGGAACAAAACACTGCCTGTTTTTTCTCCCCAAACCTAAAACCCATTTATAGAGGTTAAAGTCAGAAATGTATAACACAGGGGGTAATTCCAAGTTGATCGCAGCAGGATTTTTGTTAGCAGTTGGGCAAAACCATGTGCACTGCAGGGGAGGCAGATATAACATGTGCAGAGAGAGTTAGATTTGGGTGAGTTATTTTGTTTCTGTGCAGGGTAAATACTGGCTGCTTTATTTTTATACTGCAATTTAGATTGCAGATTGAACACACCACACCCAAATCTAACTCTCTCTGCACATGTTATATCTGCCTCCCCTGCAGTGCACATGGTTTTGCCCAACTGCTAAAAAAAAATCCTGCAGCGATCAACTTGGAATTACCCCCACATTTTTTATTGCCGGGATCAAGTCACGGATTGGATTGTGTATATGTCTCCACCTTGTCGACACTGGAGTCAGACTCCGTGTCGACATCTGTGTCTGCCATCTGAGAGAGCGGGCGTTTTTGAGCCCCTGATGGCCTTTGAGACGCCTGGGCAGGCGCGGGCTGCGAAGCCGGCTGTCCCACAGCTGTTACGTCATCCACCCTTTTATGTAAGGAGTTGACACTGTCGGTTAATACCTTTTACCTCTCTATCCACTCTGGTGTCGGCCCCACAGGGGGCGACATCACATATATCGGCCTCTGTTCCGTCACCATATAAGCCTCCTCATTCAACATGTCGACACAGCCGTACCGACACACCGCAGACACACAGGGAATGCTCTAAACGAGGACAGGACCCACAAAAGCCCTTTGGGGGGACAGAGTGAGAGTATGCCAGCACACACCAGAGCGCTATATACTGCAGGGACTGAGTTATGTCCCCTATAGCTTTATATCTATATATATATAATGTATACTGCGCCTAAATTTAGTGCCCCCTCTCTCTTTTTTTAACCCTTGTAGACTGCAGGGGAGAGCCAGGGAGCTTCCCTCCAACGGAGCTGTGAGGGAAAATGGCGCCAGTGTGCTGAGGAGATAGGCTCCGCCCCTTTTTCGCGGCCTATTCTCCCGTTTTTTATGGACTTCTGGCAGGGGTATTTACCTCATATATAGCCCCTGGGGCTATATATTGAGGTATTTTTGCCAGCCAAGGTGTTTTTATTGCTGCCTCAGAGCGCCCCCCCCCAGCGCTCTGCACCCTCAGTGACCGGAGTGTGAAGTGTGTATGAGGAGCAATGGCGCACAGCTGCAGTGCTGTGCGCTACCTTGGTGAAGACTGAGTCTTCATGCCGCCGATTTTCCGGACCATCTTCTTGCTTCTGGCTCTGTAAGGGGGACGGCGGCGCGGCTCCGGGACCGAACATCAAGGCTGGGCCTGCGGTCGATCCCTCTGGAGCTAATGGTGTCCAGTAGCCTAAGAAGCCCAATCCGGCTGCAAGCAGGAGAGTTCGCTTCTTCTCCCCTTAGTCCCTCGCTGCAGTGAGCCTGTTGCCAGCAGGTCTCACTGAAAAGAACAAATTCTAAGACTATAACTTTCTAAGAGCTCAGGAGAGCCCCTAGTGTGCATCCAACCTCGGCCGGGCACGAAATCTAACTGAGGCTTGGAGGAGGGTCATAGTGGGAGGAGCCAGTGCACACCAGGTAGTCTAAGATCTTTCTAGAGTGCCCAGCCTCCTTCGGAGCCCGCTATTCCCCATGGTCCTTACGGAGTTCCCAGCATCCACTAGGACGTTAGAGAAATTTATATAAAGCGCCATATCTGATAAATTAATAGACTTACTGTTGGCTGTTATCCACTAATCAAGGATTAAAACTTTTTATACTTACGGGGGGCCATTTTTACGGAGCCTGCCAATACTCTGCTTTTTAAAACTTAAACGTTTATCTTAGTTTATTTCTATATAAAGTGAACTAACACATACAATAATTTCTCGATTTAACGAACCAGCAGTGCCATTTTGTGTTAGACTAAAGCAATCCGCAATCGACTGGGGCAATTTGCAGACGACTGTATAAATAAATCTGCAATGTATGGGGTTCACAGGTTGCGGAATCAGACCAAAAATCAATTGGGATTATTAAATCAGATTGTCCAACATGTTGGATTTCAACAGCAGATGTAGATTGCTAGTGTATGGTAACAACCAGCAGATCTGCAGACTGTTTCTAGTAAACGGATGAGCCTTACAAGATTGTCAAATCGGTAGTTGCTGAAAATGATCTGCAAATCACTGAAAAATATCTGTAATGTATGGGCGCAGATGGAAAATGACAGTTAGGAGTTGATTGGTTGGTACTTTAGCTCTGTCCACTTCACTCTCCACGGCTTAATACACAGACCCCTGTATCCATCGCAGTGCCGCTGCAGTGTGCGCGCAGAGCTGCTCAGACGCATGTGTAGTATTAACCCCATCAGCCAGCTGTGTACGTTTAAGTGAAAGCAATATAGTGCTGTTTGTACTAGGTTGGTTCATATGACCATTAAGGGCAAATAGGCCCTCATGGCATAGGGGAAAATAAGAATTTACTTACCGATAATTCTATTTCTCGGAGTCCGTAGTGGATGCTGGGGTTCCTGAAAGGACCATGGGGAATAGCGGCTCCGCAGGAGACAGGGCACAAAAGTAAAGCTTTTACAGGTCAGGTGGTGTGTACTGGCTCCTCCCCCTATGACCCTCCTCCAGACTCCAGTTAGGTACTGTGCCCGGACGAGCGTACACAATAAGGGAGGATTTTGAATCCCGGGTAAGACTCATACCAGCCACACCAATCACACCGTACAACTTGTGATCTAAACCCAGTTAACAGTATGATAACAGAGGAGCCTCTGAAAGATGGCTTCCTAAACAATAACCCGAATTAGTTAACAATAACTATGTACAAGTATTGCAGATAATCCGCACTTGGGATGGGCGCCCAGCATCCACTACGGACTCCGAGAAATAGAATTATCGGTAAGTAAATTCTTATTTTCTCTATCGTCCTAAGTGGATGCTGGGGTTCCTGAAAGGACCATGGGGATTATACCAAAGCTCCCAAACGGGCGGGAGAGTGCGGATGACTCTGCAGCACCGAATGAGAGAACTCCAGGTCCTCCTTTGCCAGGGTATCAAATTTGTAAAAATTTACAAACGTGTTCTCCCCTGACCACGTAGCTGCTCGGCAGAGTAGTAATGCCGAGACCCCTCGGGCAGCCGCCCAAGATGAGCCCACCTTCCTTGCGGAATGGGCCTTAACAGATTTAGGCTGTGGCAGGCCTGCCACAGAATGTACAAGTTGAATTTTGTTACAAATCCAACGAGCAATCGACTGCTTAGAAGCAGGTGCACCCAACTTGTTGGGTGCATACAGTATAAACAGCGAGTCAGATTTTCTGACTCCAGCCGTCCTTTAAATGTATATTTTTAAGGCTCTGACAACGTCCAACAACTTGGAGTCCTTCAAGTCGTCTGTAGCCGCAGGCACTACAATAGGCTGGTTCAGGTGAAACGCTGATACCACCTTAGGGAGAAAATGCGGACGCGTCCGCAGCTCTGCCCTATGTCGAATGGAAAATGAAATAAGGGCTTTTATAAAACAAAGCCGCCAGTTCAGATACTCTCCCGGCCGAAGCCAGGGCCAGTAACATAGTCACTTTCCATGTGAGATATTTCAAATCCACCTTCTTTAGTGGTTCAAACCAATTTGATTTGAGGAAATCTAAAACTACATTTAGATCCCACGGTGCCACCTTAGGCACCACAGGAGGCTGTATATGCAGTACTCCTTTGATAAAAATCTGGACCTCAGGGACTGAGGCCAATTCTTTTTGGAAGAATATTGATAGGGCCGAAATTTGAACCTTAATAGATCCCAATTTGAGACCCATAGACAATCCTGATTGCAGGAAATGTAGGAAAACGACCCAGTTGAAATTCCTCCATCGGAGCACTCCGCTGCTCGCACCACGCAACATATTTTCGCCAAATACGGCGATAATGCTTCGCGGTGACTTCCTTCCTTGCCTTTATCAAGGTAGGAATGACTTCTTCTGGAATGCCTTTTCCTTTTAGGATCTGGCATTCAAAACGCCATGCCGTCAAACGCAGCCGCGGTAAGTCTTGAAAAAGACAAGTACCCTGCTGAAGCAGGTCCCTTCTCAGAAGTAGAGGCCACGGATCGTCCGTGACCATCTCTTGAAGTTCCGGGTACCAAGTCCTTCTTGGCCAATCCGGAGCCACTAGTCTTACTCCACTTTGCCGTATAATCCTCAATACCTTTGGTATGAGAGGCAGAGGAGGAAACACATATACCGACTGGTACACCCAAGGTGTTACCAGCGCGTCCACAGCTATTGCCTGCGGATCTCTTGACCTGGCGCAATACCTGTCCAATGTTTTGTTGAGGCGAGACGCCATCATGTCCACCATTGGTTTTACCCAACGGTTTAATAGCATGTGGAAAACTTCTGGATGAAGTCTCCACTCTCCCGGGTGAAGGTCGTGTCTGCTGAGGAAGTCTGCTTCCCAGTTGTCCACGCCCGGGATGAATACTGCTGACAGTGCTATCACGTGATTCTCCGCCCAGCGAAGGATCCTGGCAGCTTCTGCCATTGCCCTCCTGCTTCTTGTGCCGCCCTGTCTGTTTACATGGGCGACTGCCGTGATGTTGTCCGACTGGATCAACACCGGTCTTCCTTGAAGCAGAGGTTCCGCCTGGCTTAGAGCATTGTAGATTGCTCTTAGTTCCAGAATGCTTATGTGAAGAGACTTTTTCAGGCTCGACCACACTCCCTGGAAATTTCTTCCCTGTGTGACTGCTCCCCAGCCTCTCTGGCTGGCACCCGTGGTCACCAGGATCCAATCCTGCATGCCGAATCTGCGGCCCTCCAATAGATGAGCCTCCTGCAACCACCACAGAAGGGATACCCTTGTCCTCGGCGACAGGGTTATCCGCAGGTGCATCTGAAGATGCGACCCTGACCATTTGTCCAACAGATCCCTTTGCATGGAATCTGCCGAAAGGGATTGCTTCGTAAGAAGCTACCATTTTTTCCCAGGACTCTTGTGCATTGATGTACAGACACCTTTCCTGGTTTTAGGAGGTTCCTGACCAGGTCAGATAACTCCTTGGCTTTTTCTTCGGGAAGAAAAACCTTTTCTGAACTGTGTCCAGAATCATCCCCAGGAACAGCAGACGAGTTGTCGGCATTAATTGGGATTTTGGAATATTCAGAATCCATCCGTGCTGCTTTAGCACCTCTTGAGATAGTGCTAAACCCATCTCTAGCTGTTCTCTGGACCTTGCCCTTATTAGGAGATCGTCCAAGTATGGGATAATTAATACGCCTTTTCTTCGAAGAAGAAATATTATCTCGGCCATTACCTTTGTAAAGACCCGAGGTGCCGTGGACAAACCAAACGGCAGCGTCTGAAACTGATAGTGACAGTTTTGTACAACGAACCTGAGGTACCCCTGGTGTGAGGGGTAATTGGAACGTGGAGATACGCATCCTTGATGTCCAAGGATACCATAAAGTCCCCTTCTTCCAGGTTCGCTATCACTGCTCTGAGTGACTCCATCTTGAACTTGAACTTCTTTATGTACAGGTTCAAGGACTTCAGATTTAGAATAGGCCTTACCGAGCCATCCGGCTTCGGTACCACAAAAAGAGTGGAATAATACCCCTTCCCTTGTTGTAGAAGAGGTACCTTGACTATCACCTGCTGAGAATACAGCTTGTGAATGGCTTCCAAAACCGTCTCCCTTTCTGAGGGGGACGTTGGTAAAGCAGACTTCAGGAAACGGCGAGGTGGCTCTGTCTCTAATTTCAACCTGTACCCCTGAGATATTATCTGCAGGATCCAGGGATTTACCTGCGAGTGAGCCCACTGCGCGCTGTAATTCTTGAGACGACCGCCTACCGCCCCCGAGTCCGCTTGCGAAGCCCCAGCGTCATGCTGAGGCTTTTGTAGAAGCCGGGGAGGGCTTCTGTTCCTGGGAAGGAGCTGCCTGTTGCTGTCTCTTCCCTCGTCCTCTGCCTCGTGGCAGATATGAATAGCCCTTTGCTCTCTTATTTTTAAAGGAACGAAAAGGCTGCGATTGAAAGGTCGGTGCCTTTTTCTGTTGGGGAGTGACTTGAGGTAGAAAGGTGGATTTCCCGGCCGTAGCCGTGGCCACCAAATCCGATAGACCGACCCCAAATAACTCCTCTACGCATCGCCTGTCCACTGTCGTGTCCATAAAGCTCTTCTGGCCGAAATGGACATAGCACTTACCCGTGATGCCAGTGTGCAGATATCTCTCTGTGCATCACGCATATAAAGAAATGCATCCTTTATTTGTTCTAACGACAGTAAAATATTGTCCCTGTCCAGGGTATCAATATTTTCGATCAGGGACTCTGACCAAACTACCCCAGCACTGCACATCCAGGCAGTCGCAATAGCTGGTCGTAGTATAACACCTGCATGTGTGTATATACCTTTTTGGATATTTTCCATCCTCCTATCTGATGGATCTTTAAGTGCGGCCGTCTCAGGAGAGGGTAACGCCACTTGTTTTGATAAGCGTGTTAGCGCTTTGTCCACCCTAGGAGGTGTTTCCCAGCGCTCCCTAACCTCTGGCGGGAAAGGGTATAAAGCCAATAACTTCTTTGAAATTAGCAGTTTTTTATCGGGGCACCCCACGCTTCATCACACACGTCATTTAATTCTTCTGATTCGGTAAAAACTACTGGTAGTTTTTTCACACCCCACATAATACCCTGTTTAGTGGTACCTGTAGTATCAGCTAAATGTAACATCTCCTTTATTGCCAAAATCATATAACGTGTGGCCCTTTTGGAAAATACGGTTGATTCGTCACCTTCACTACCGGAATCAGTGCCTGTGTCTGGGTCTGTGTCGACCGACTGAGGCAAGGGGCGTTTTACAGCCCCTGACGGTGTTTGAGGCGCCTGGACAGGCACTAAGTGAGTGTCCGGCCGCCTCATGTCGGCAAACGACTGCTTAAGCGAGTTGACGCTATCCCGTAATTCCACAAATAAAGGCATCCATTCTGGTGTCGACCCCCTAGAAGGTGACATCCTCATATTTGGCAATTGCTCCGCCTCCACACCAATAACGTCCTCATACATGTCGACACACACGTACCGACACACAGCAGACACACAGGGAATGCTCTATACGAAGACAGGACCCACTAGCCCTTTGGGGAGACAGAGGGAGAGTCTGCCAGCACACACCAAAAAGCGCTATATATGACAGGGATAGCCTTATGATTAAGTGCTCCCTTATAGCTGCTTTTATATTAATATATTGCCATTTATTTTGCCCCCCCTCTCTGTTATACCCTGTTTCTGTAGTGCAGTGCAGGGGAGAGACCTGGGAGCCTTCCTGACCAGCGGAGCTGTGACAGAAAATGGCGCCGTGTGCTGAGGAGATAGGCCCCGCCCCTTTTCCGGCGGGCTCGTCTCCCGCTATTTAGTACATTTAGGCAGGGGTAAATATCTCCATATAGCCTCTGGGGCTATATGTGAGGTATTTTTAGCCTTTTTAAAGGTTTACATTTGCCTCCCAGGGCGCCCCCCCCCAGCGCCCTGCACCCTCAGTGACTGCCGTGTGAAGTGTGCTGAGAGGAAAATGGCGCACAGCTGCAGTGCTGTGCGCTACCTTAAGAAGACTGCAGGAGTCTTCAGCCGCCGATTCTGGACCTCTTCTTGCTTCAGCATCTGTGAGGGGGCCGGCGGCGTGGCTCCGGTGACCATCCAGGCTGTACCTGTGATCGTCCCTCTGGAGCTTCATGTCCAGTAGCCAAGAAGCCAATCCATCCTGCACGCAGGTGAGTTCACTTCTTCTCCCCTCTGTCCCTCGTTGCAGTGATCCTGTTGCCAGCAGGAATCACTGTAAAATAAAAAACCTAAGCTAAACTCTCTAAGCAGCTCTTTATGAGAGCCACCTAGAATTGCACCCTTCTCGGCCGGGCACAAAAATCTAACTGGAGTCTGGAGTCGGGTCATAGGGGGAGGAGCCAGTACACACCACCTGACCTGTAAAAGCTTTACTTTTGTGCCCTGTCTCCTGCGGAGCCGCTATTCCCCATGGTCCTTTCAGGAACCCCAGCATCCACTTAGGACGATAGAGAAATAGTCTTATTTATACATAGCTGGCTAGTTCCCCTTCGCTGTAAGGACCTGACGGCTGGGGTCTACAATGGTCCATTCGGTAAATGGGAAATAGCCATGTTTGTACAGGGATGGATAGTTCCCCTTCACATGCAGGACCTGACCGCTAGGTGGCAACAAGGTCCTTTAAGCCAAGGGGAAATCCTTTCACCACTGTCACTGCGCTCAATCTTCCCGCGTCCGCCGTTGAGTTGACTTTAGCTCCTCCCAGCATCTGACGTCAACAAGGTCCTTCCGGCGAAGGGAGCAGGCGAGTCAGCAGAGAGGTTGGCGACGCCATCACAGCGCTCCTCCGACAAGGCCGCCATGAGGCATCGGCTGAGAGAGAGGCCACAGCCAGCGATGGCGGCCAGCAGCAATGGCCGCAGGAAGGCGAGGAGGAACCGAGCCGCTCCGGCCGGGGAAGAGCTGTCCCCCGCTCCGACCACCAGTGACTGTGCCGCGCCCTGCTGTGAGAAGACGCCACTGCCGGAGCTGGAAGACTTGCTGGCCGTGGATGAGGCCTGCGGCTGGTGGGAGGAGGACGCTGAGGTCCCCGAGGACCCCTCACTGGCAGATCTCCTGCAGCAGCTAGTCGGCTGCGAGGACGTGCGGCCTAGCAACACGTTGGCCGCCTGTTCCACACCCAACATGGCCGCCAGTACCACCACACCCAAGATGGCCGCCGCCTTCTCCAGTACCATCAACAACATGACCGCCTCCTCGCATAACACCACCACCACAGCAGACCAGCCCGGCCGCCGCCGCGGAGGCCCCAGCAACCGAAATGCTTTGGCCGCCCGCCTCAACCGCCTGCGACGGAAGGAGTACGTCAGCGGGCTGGAGGTCCGGGTGGCGCGCCTGGCCGGGGAGAACGCGCGTCTGGAGCGCGAGCGGGAGACGTTGGGCGCGCGGGTGCGCGAGCTGGAAGAGGAGTCTCGCTACCTAAGGGCGGTGCTGGCTAACGACACCTCCCTCTGCCAGCTGCTGGGCCGCTTGACCGGCCTGGGCGGGGTCCGCATGTCCACGTCGCTCTTCCTCAAGCCTCGCCCACCGCGACCGGCCGACCACGACTACGCGCTGCCCAGGGCCGAGGAGGGGGAGCCGCAGGAAGGAGGAGCGCCCTCTGCTGGAGGAGGAGTCTGCCTGCATGTGGACCAGGACAAGGTGTCAGTGGAGTTCTGCCCGGCCTGTTCCAGGAGGGCATCGTCTGCAGCCAAAATGTAGGGTCAAGTAACTGCTCTGACTTATGTGCTGGACATCTGAAGACAGACCCCCAGAGATAGACACTTGTGTGCTGGTGCACTGGGTATAGGGTGCCCTATGGGACCCAGCTGGGCAATATGGGCCTCTGCTGCTGTGGGACTAGAAGTCCCAGCATATAGCCACAGTCTGATTTGTAGTTCCATAGCAGCTGCAGAGCCACAGATTGCTTAGAACTGCTCAATGAAGGTCCTGTAATAACTCCTAGTGACATATGCTGTGTTCTGATCCGTGTCATTATGGGTGGCGGGTATTGCTGGGTGTGACGATCTGCCAGGGGAGGGCTTCTGGGTGGCTGATAATGACTATGCCTGTGGTTTATTAGACAGCTAAACTGATTACAGCGGTGTATCGCTATGTTTGGCATGACTTTTGTATGGTATGGTACAATACTAGTAAACCTCTCTTGACAGTTTCTTTTTTAGGTGAATTGTCGGCTTGCTCCGTTGCAGGAGTTACAGAGCAGCGCTTTTCGCCTCGCAACCTGGTAAGGATCTCAGTCACTACCTAATGCAGATCTCGCCTTTATATATAAGGTGGACAGACAGCTGTTCATCTCCAGTTATACTCCCATATACAAATACTGAAGAGTCATTGCAGACAGCTCTGATTGCATATACATGATGTTGTAAGCCAGGTTTAAAGCAATATGTGAGAAACACCTTCCCCATTACTTTCCTTAATGCAGTGTATTAATTAGCATAATTGCCAAAGAGCTGTCTCGTGTGGAAGTTGCATTTATGTCTAATCTCCCTGCTACCTTACACCAATGAAAGCTCTTGTCTACTTAACGCACTCTTCTTCTAAAAAGCATTCTATAGTTCAATGCTGGTCTCTTGCTATGATAGAAGCGTGTGTGTTAACATTTGTGCCCCAGTTACGGGGCATCTGTAAATCGCATCACTCAGACCGTGTGAGCATTCCTTTAGTAAATTAGTCACGCCACTACTCTGCAGTGGTTACAAGTTAGACCCTTTTTAAAGGGTTACATGTAGGCTACACTGTGATAGGAAACATTGAAATTGTTTGTAAAGTGAGATTTCAGAAGGGCTGATACATGCGGCTATGTGTATGCACTGATTCACTACATTTCTGCTGATCTGAGAATGGCTACTCGCACCTATAGCTTAATTTGAGTACTTGTGCGTAGCTTAGTGAGTTTGCACCTTACTTATCTGCTCAGGTGTTCACTCTGCTGATAAGAGAGCTGCCTGTCGGGGCCCGTGATGCACTATGCGTAGCCTCCGCTGCAGTTTTGCAGTCGCACAGTGATTTGTAATGGCTCGCCAGTAGAAAGGCTTTAAAGTGAATCATTAGAATACAGACCTTTTGAAATCTCGCTTCTCTCCGATGAGTATGTGTATTTAGCATCCTTGTTTTTCTTTATGCTAAAGTGGATTCACCTGTATGGGCAGAAGATCCGGGACCCGCTGCTGACCACATCCTGCTTTGTATTAAAAGGTAGTATGGTTCATGAGGAGAGCGGAGGTAATGCCGGGGATTTTCATCTTACCCTTTGTGTGCATATGTAAAGGTGTTTGAAATATGGGTAGTTTGGGGGGGGGGGGGTATATGAGGGTAGGTCAAAGTCTTGTTTTGGGATCCATTCAATTTGCCAGTGGCCAGGATACCGACGCCGAAATCCCGGCAAAATAGGACTATTCCCACTCGTGGGTGTCCACGACACCCACAGAGTGGGAGTAGATCCTGTGGCGAGCGCAGACATCTGACATCACGCCCACTGGTAAATCATACGGGTTCTCTTGTTTTCTGTGGGGCTTAAGTATAAAAGCAGATTTCATGCATATAGCAAGAATTGGACACAAACTATCCGTGAAGTTGTTTAAAAAAAAAATAATAATAATAATATTTCTTAGGTCAAATAAACATACAAAATAATGCATATATAATTCCATACAAATTGTAGTTTATAAGGAGATTTCAAAAGGCATCTACATACATTACATAAATAAATATATAATTATCATTTATGTATTTTTTTCTTTTCTTCCAGTGGAGGATTGGGTGTAGCCCGGGGAGTAGAGAATAGCTCAGTATGGAGATAGTGGGCTAAAATGTTGATTGGGTTGAGAAGAGAAAGGCAGACATACGTTTGCCGAAGTACTAATAGTTGCCGTCATGTAATCCATGCTGTAGGAGCACCATTGTACAGCTACTTAAGACAGGCTGCTAGAAGTCCCTCCTTTTTGTTTCCTCTGATCAGTAAGGTGTGATTTAATTAGTGTAGTAAGGGTCGTTATTGTTCTGAATATGCTTTACAGAACTGTGCTTTAAGTACATAAACTGTAACAACCTAAGGCTGGGTACACACCAGACAGGCATGTCAGTGGACCTGCCGTCATGCTGACGGTAGGCAGTCCAGTTATGTATATACACTTACCAATTGGCCACTTGATAAGTCGGTTCTCGCATCACAGCTGGGCGGACATTTAAATTCAAATGCCCACTCAGCTATGACGTCTGCCCCCGCAGCAAGTGAACAGGCAGTCTGCCCGTACACACAGCCAGATGCACAGCCAATGCAATATGTCTGGGAATAATGTTGTTCAGAGACAGATCAGGAGTACATACCCACCGACGGGCGTTTGCGGTATATCCTCTGTTTGCCGGTATATTGCATAGTGTGTACCCAGCTTAAAGCAAACGCTACTGCTGTAATTACAAATAATTTGTTTGGCAACAGGGCTTCCTTTCAGCTGCGAACAAACGAGAATTGGCTCCCTGCCAGAAAATGGTTCAGAATTTCTTTAGCTGAAATATGTTGCCGTCCATATGGTTGGCATTAAGCACAGATTAGTATCTTTGTAAAATAAGTGCATTAGGAAGATGCCCATATTGGGGTTAGATGAAAAATGAAGATCATTAGAAAAAAAAAATTTTTCTAACATATTTCTGTAATCGTTTGCCCCCCACCCCCCTTCCCAAAAGAAAAGCTGCTTTTAAACTTAAACCCTTCACAGCATGAGAACTTATGCACAGGAAAAATGCTTCTCTAGTGCGTGTTAGAAAGTGGAAGCAGAATTTGGATTCGATGTGGGTAGAAGCACTTTTATTTTATTTTTTCCTAGAAGTCCTTCATTTTTTTTTTTTTTTTGTAAACCTTTTGGTTTTCAACCTCAACACTTAAGTATTCCCAGCAGGCCAGGTTTTGTGGATTTCTCTGTGAAGCAGGATAGATAACCTAATTCAGTTAGTCAGTAATTATAACTCGCCTGTGCATGATTAAATGCATCCACAAAACTACCTGCTGGGGGTACTTGGCTGGAATTGAGACTACCTGGTCGAAAATAAATGTTTCTGTATTGTGTGTTCCTTCTCTGGGATTCTGTGTAATTGAAACACAACTGAGTTTGTGTAGTTAATGTCAATATGTTACTTTGTGTATGTAACAAAGATTATTATTTTTGAATACTTGAATCTTGTACATAATTTGGGAACCAATGCAGCAATATTATAAAACTACTTTTGTTCCAGAATGATTGTTCAGGCTGTTTCCACGTTGCCTGTGGATTACAGAATATCCTATCTTTATACTTGCCACTAACGTGCATGTAGAATGAGCAGGTCCTGTAATAAACTGATTGCTGCAAATTGTCTGGTGCTTTTTCATACTAATTGTGGGGTTATTTGAAGCTCGTGAAACGTGAGATCATAATACATTAATCTTTCCCTTTTTCTTCAAACAGCTCCACCCGAAAGCGCCTGTCTCTTATACGCAAGGTGGTATCAGTATATTGTGTGAGGGTATTTGACTGTAGTGTCACATCTACAATTTAGAAAAGTTATAAAACATACCGGTAAACATTGTGAGAATGGGATATGGAAGAAGATGGTCTACACACTGATTTATCAAATGGATGCGAATAAGTGCTACCCTCCTGTTGCTGGTGTCATAGCCTACAGACCAAAGCATAGATATACATTTTAGGGAGTTTAAAGAAGTCTGCACCTCTGCTACATTTATTATTTATTTGGTGCCACAAGGGTTCCGCAGCGCCTAACAGTACATAAATAGGCAAAACAAGAAAACAGCGACTTACAGTACAAGACAATGTAGAACAAGTATGTGGTATATAAACGTAGCTGCATCAGGGGACATGACACTGAAATAAGCATCAGGATGGCAGAAATTGAGGGTTATTTGCCATTGTAGGGAGTAGAAGATAGTTTTCAGTAAGAGAAGGAAAAGCACTCTAGCGGAGAGGGCCCTGCTTGTGAGAGCTTACATTCTGAGGGGTGACAGATGCGGTTCAAAGCTGTGTGGAGAGTGTGATAGGGAGAGGTAGAGAACTCCAAAGGTAGGGAGCAACACAGTCAAAATCTTGGAGGCATGAAATAGTCAGAAGGCAGGAGAGGTGTCATGCATTTGTGGAGAGAAGAGGACGGGTGGGAGTGTAAAGGGAGGTAAGGTCAGATATGTCAATGCGAGAGGAGTGGGTGAGCATGAGAAGTGTGAATTGGATTGTGAAGGTGAGCCAGTGTAGGACAGGGGAGGTGGACGTTACATGCGTGGAGAGGAAGAGGAGACCGGCAGCAGTGTTGAGGATAGATTGGAATGGAGGGAGGTGTTTTCAGAGAGGCCAGATAGGAGGCGATTATAGTAGTCCAGGCTGGAGATGACCAGTGAGTGGATGAGGATCTTGGTAGCATTCAGGGTGAGAAAGGGTCTGATCCTGGAACTATCTTTGAGATGAAAACTGCAGCACTGCAAAAGGCGCTGAATGTGTGGTTTGATGGAGAAGTCAAGGATTACCCGAAGACAATGCACTCGGGGCTAGAGGAGATAGTTGTGCAGTCAACAGATGGTGACCTTGTGGGGGGGTGGGAAGATGTTCAGCTCAGTCTTTGCGCATGTTATGTTTAAGAATACGCTGGGACATCCAAGAAGAGATAGCTGAGCGACAGTTGGAGATACGAGGGAGGATAGCGGGGAAAGGGGTCAGGTGAGGACAGGTAGATTTGAGTGTCCTCAGCATAGAGATGATATTGGATGTCAAGCTAATGAGCTCACCTAAAGAGGACATATAACGAGAGATAAGGATTCATGTAACATGTAGTAGTATTATTACATTTCTCTGACGTCCTAAGTGGATGCTGGGGACTCCGTCAGGACCATGGGGATTAGCGGCTCCGCAGGAGACAGGGCACAAAAGTAAAAGCTTTAGGATCAGGTGGTGTGCACTGGCTCCTCCCCCTATGACCCTCCTCCAAGCCTCAGTTAGATTTTTGTGCCCGGCCGAGAAGGGTGCAATCTAGGTGGCTCTCCTAAAGAGCTGCTTAGAGTAAAAGTTTGTTAGGTTTTTTATTTTCAGTGAGTCCTGCTGGCAACAGGCTCACTGCTACGAGGGACTTAGGGGAGAGAAGTGAACTCACCTGCGTGCAGGATGGATTGGCTTCTTAGGCTACTGGACACCATTAGCTCCAGAGGGAGTCGGAACACAGGTCTCACCCTGGGGTTCGTCCCGGAGCCGCGCCGCCGACCCCCCTTGCAGATGCCGAAAAGTGAAGGTCCAGAAACGGCGGCAGAAGACTCTTCAGTCTTCATAAGGTAGCGCACAGCACTGCAGCTGTGCGCCATTGTTGTCAGCACACTTCATAGCAGCGGTCACTGAGGGTGCAGGGCGCTGGGGGGGGGCGCCCTGGGCAGCAATGATAGTACCTTATTCTGGCTAAAAATACATCACATATAGCCCCTGGGGGCTATATGGATGTATTTAACCCCTGCCAGGTCTCAGAAAAACGGGAGAAGAAGCCCACCGAAAAGGGGGCGGGGCCTATTCTCCTCAGCACACAGCGCCATTTTCCCTCACAGAAATGCTGGTGGGAAGGCTCCCAGGCTCTCCCCTGCACTGCACTACAGAAACAGGGTTAAAACAGAGAGGGGGGGCACTTATTTGGCGATATGTATGTATGTATGTATATATATATATATATATATATATATATATATATATATATATATATATATATATATATATATATATATATATATATATATATTAAAATGCTATAAGGGAAAAACACTTATATAAAGGTTGTCCCTGTATAAATATAGCGTTTTTGGTGTGTGCTGGCAAACTCTCCCTCTGTCTCCCCAAAGGGCTAGTGGGGTCCTGTCCTCTATCAGAGCATTCCCTGTGTGTGTGCTGTGTGTCGGTACGTGTGTGTCGACATGTATGAGGACGATGTTGGTGAGGAGGCGGAGCAATTGCCTGAAATGGTGATGTCACTCTCTAGGGAGTCGACACCGGAATGGATGGCTTATTTAAGGAATTACGTGATAATGTCAACACGCTGCAAGGTCGGTTGACGACATGAGACGGCCGGCAAACAAATTAGTACCTGTCCAGGCGTCTCAAACACCGTCCATTTACCTCAGTCGGTCGACACAGACACGGACACTGACTCCAGTGTCGACGGTGAAAAAACAAACGTATTTTCCTTTAGGGCCACACGTTACATGTTAAGGGCAATGAAGGAGGTGTTACATATTTCTGATACTACAAGTACCACAAGAAGGGTATTATGTGGGGTGTGAAAAAACTACCTGTAGTTTTTCCTGAATCAGATAAATTAAATGAAGTGTGTGATGATGCGTGGGTTTCCCCCGATAGAAAATTATTGGCGGTATACCCTTTCCCGCCAGAAGTTAGGGCGCGTTGGGAAACACCCTTTAGGGTGGATAAGGCGCTCACACGCTTGTCAAAACAAGTGGCGGTACCGTCTCCAGATAGGGCCGCCCTCAAGGAGCCAGCTGAGAGGCTGAAAAATATCCTAAAAAGGTATATACACACATACTGGTGTTATACTGCGACCAGCGATCGCCTCAGCCTGGATGTGCAGCGCTGGGGTGGCTTGGTCGGATTCCCTGACTGAAAATATTGATACCCTTGACAGGGACAGTATTTTATTGACTATAGAGCATTTAAAGGATGCATTTCTATATATGCGAGATGCACAGTGGGATATTTGCACTCTGGCATCAAGAGTAAGTGCGATGTCCATATCTGCCAGAAGATGTTTATGGACACGACAGTGGTCAGGTGATGCAGATTCCAAACGGCACATGGAAGTATTGCCGTATAAAGGGGAGGAGTTATTTGGGGTCGGTCCATCGGACCTGGTGGCCTCGGCAACAGCTGGAAAATCCACCTTTTGTACCCCAAATCACAAATCAGCAGAAAAAGACACCGTCTTTTCAGCCTCAGTCCTTTCGTCCCCATAAGGGCAAGCGGGCAAAAGGCCAGTCATATCTGCCCAGGGATAGAGGAAAGGGAAGAAGACTGCAGCAGGCAGCCCATTCCCAGGAACAGAAGCCCTCCACAGCTTCTGCCAAGTCCTCAGCATGACGCTGGGGCCGTACAAGCGGACTCAAGTGCGGTGGGGGGTCGTCTCAAGAGTTTCAGCGCGTAGTGGGCTTACTCGCAAGTGGACCCCTGGATCCTACAAGTAGTATCCCAGGGGTACAGACTGGAAGTTCGAGACGTCTCCCCCTCGCAGGCTCCTGATGTCTGCTTTACCAACGTCTTCCTCCGACAGGGAGGCAGTATTGGAAACAATTCACAAGCTGTATTCCCAGCAGGTGATAATCAAAGTACCCCTCCTACAACAAGGAAAGGGGTATTATTCCACACTATATTGTGGTACTGAAGCCAGACGGCTCGGTGAGACCTATTCTAAATGGGAAATCTTTGAACACTTACATACAAAGGTTCAAATCAAGATGGAGTCACTCAGAGCAGTGATAGCGAACCAGGAAGAAGGGGACTATATGGTGTCCCTGGACATCAAGGATGCTTACCTCCATGTCCCAAATTGCCCTTCTCTCCAAGGGTACCTCAGGTTCGTGGTACGGAACTGTCACTATCAGTTTCAGACGCTGCCGTTTGGATTGTCCACGGCACCCCGGGTCTTTACCAAAGTAATGGCCGAAATGATGATTCTTCTTCAAAGAAAAGGCGTCTTAATTATCCCTTACTTGGACGATCTCCTGATAAGGGCAAGGTCCAGAGAACAGTTGGAAGTCGGAGTAGCACTATCTCAAGTAGTTCTACGACAGCACGGGTGGATTCTAAATATCCAAAATCGCAGCCGTTTCCGACGACACGTCTGCTGTTCCTAGGGATGGTTCTGGACACAGTCCAGAAAAAGGTGTTTCTCCCGAAGGAGAAAGCCAGGGAGTTATCCGAGCTAGTCAGGAACCTCCTAAAACCAGGAAAAGTGTCAGTGCATCATTGCACAAGAGTCCTGGGAAAAATGGTGGCTTATTACGAAGCGATTCCATTCGGCAGATTCCACGCAAGAACTTTTCAGTGGGATCTGCTGGACAAATGGTCCGGATCGCATTTTCAGATGCATCAGCGGATAACCCTATCTCCAAGGACAAGGGTGTCTCTCCTGTGGTGGTTACAGAGTGCTCATCTTCTAGAGGGCCGCAGATTCGGCATTCAGGATTGGATGCTGGTGACCACGGAGGCCAGCCTGAGAGGCTGGGGAGCAGTCACACAGGGAAAAAATTTACAGGGAGTGTGATCAAGTCTGGAGATTTTTCTCCACATAAATATACTGGAGCTAAGGGCAATTTACAATGCTCTAAGCTTAGCAAGACCTCTGCTTCAAGGTCAGCCGGTATTGATCCAGTGGGACAACATCACGGCAGTCGCCCACGTAAACAGACAGGGCGGCACAAGAAGCAGGAGGGCAATGGCAGAAACTGCAAGGATTTTTCGCTGGGCGGAAAATCATGTGATAGCACTGTCAGCAGTGTTCATTCCGGGAGTGGACAACTGGGAAGCAGACTTCCTCAGCACAACCTCCACCCGGGAGAGTGGGGACTTCATCGGGAAGTCTTCCACATGATTGTGAACTGTTGGAAAAGACCAAAGGTGGACATGATGGCGTCCCGCTTGAACAAAAAACTGGACAAGTACTGCGCCAGGTCAAAAGACCCTCAGGCAATAGCTGTGGACGTTCTGGTAACACCGTGGGTGTACCAGTCGGTGTATGTCTTCCCTCCTCTGCTTCTCATACCCAAGGTAAGCAAGTACCATGTCTGTTCCAAGACTTACCGCGGCTGCGTTTGACGGCATGGCGGTTGAACGCCGGATCCTAAGGGAAAAAGGCATTCCGGAAGAGGTCATTCCTACCCTGGTCAAAGCCAGGAAGGAGGTGACCGCACAAGATTATCACCACATGTGGCGAAAATATGTTGCGTGGTGTGAGGCCAGGAAGGCCCCATGAAGAAATTTCAACTCGGTCGTTTCCTGCATTTCCTGCAAACAGGAGTGTCTATGGGCCTCAAATTGGGGTCCATTAAGGTTCAAATTTCGGCCCTGTCGATTTTCTTCCAGAAAGAATTGGCTTCAGTTCCTGAAGTCCAGAAGTTTGTCAAGGGAGTACTGCATATACAACCCCCTTTTGTGCCTCCAGTGGCACTGTGGGATCTCAACGTAGTTCTGGGATTCCTAAAATCACATTGGTTTAAACCGCTCAAATCTGTGGATTTGAAATATCTCACAGGGAAAGTGACCATGCTGTTGGCCCTGGCCTCGGCCAGGCGAGTGTCAGAATTGGCGGCGTTTGTCTCAAAAAAGCCCATATCTGATTGTCCATTCGGACAGGGCAGAGCTGCGGACTCATCCCCAGTTTCTCCCTAAGGTGGTGTCAGTGTTTCACCCGAACCAGCTTATTGTGGTACCTGCGGCTACTAGGGACTTGGAGGACTCCAAGTTGCTAGATGTTGTCAGGGCCCTGAAAATATAGTTTCCAGGACGGCTGGAGTCAGGAAAACTGACTTGCTGTTATCCTGTATGCACCCAACAAACTGGGTGCTCTTGCTTCTAAGCAGACGATTGCTAGTTGGATGTGTAGTACAATTCAGCTTGCACATTCTGTGGCAGGCCTGCCACAGCCAAAATATGTAAATGCCCATTCCACAAGGAAGGTGGGCTCATCTTGGGCGGCTGCCCGAGGGGTCTCGGCTTTACAACTTTGCCGAGCTGATACTTGGTCAGGGGCACACCCTGACTGAGGAGGACCTGGAGTTCTCTCATTTGGTGCTGCAGAGTCATCCGCACTCTCCCGCCCGTTTGGGAGCTTTGGTATAATCCCCATGGTCCTGACGGAGTCCCCAGCATCCACTTAGGACGTCAGAGAAAATAAGAATTTACTTACCGATAATTCTATTTCTCGTAGTCCGTAGTGGATGCTGGGCGCCCATCCCAAGTGCGGATTGTCTGCAATACTTGTACATAGTTATTGTTACAAAAATCGGGTTATTATTGTTGTGAGCCATCTTTTCAGAGGCTCCGCTGTTATCATGCGGTTAACTGGGTTCAGATCACAGGTTGTACAGTGTGATTGGTGTGGCTGGTATGAGTCTTACCCGGGATTCAAAATCCTTCCTTATTGTGTACGCTCGTCCGGGCACAGTATCCTAACTGAGGCTTGGAGGAGGGTCATAGGGGGAGGAGCCAGTGCACACCACCTGATCCTAAAGCTTTTACTTTTGTGCCCTGTCTCCTGCGGAGCCGCTAATCCCCATGGTCCTGACGGAGTCCCCAGCATCCACTACGGACTACGAGAAATAGAATTATCGGTAAGTAAATTCTTATTTTTATTTATAAGGCGCCACAAGTGTTTTGCAGCGCCATACAGGGAGATAAAACTTAGCATTACAGTAAATAAATAACAAAAATAGAGTACAGGTAACAAAGAGCACCACAATTCTCAAAACATAATACAGCTAAAGGCCCATACACACTTGACGATGCACACGTCGTTAACGACTTCCCTTGAACAGCTGAGCAAATGACATGAGCATACACTCTACCAACGACCAAAGACCATTAATCGTTGAAGCATTCAAGCTGAACAGTTTATTAAAATAATGAGCTGGGAACAGGGCTGGTGAACAGTGGCTTGGTCGTTCACACCATACACATTCAACGACGTCTCTGGTCGGTAACGACCATAGTGGAAATAGAGCATACATGCTCCACAGATAAGCGAGGGTCGTTAACGTCCCGTGGGGCCGCGCTTCGGTGGTCGTCGGATGCATGAACACTTGACGATATAATGAGCGACGTCGTTGATGAGGGCTGAAATGAACGACGTCGCTCATTTTATCGTCAAGTGTGTATAGGCCTTAAGATGTAAGTAGTGAGGGAGTGATCAGCGTACTACTCGGGGCTGGCAGCCATAGATGGAGATGAGCCTTTACCAGCAGGAGAATATGCGGTTAAAGATGATCGCTGAGTAGGGGAGAGCTGCGAGTGAAATGTGTCGAGAAGAGGGCATAGACAAGAGGAAAGAGGGCCCTGCTCTGAAGAGCTAACAATCTAGTGGGAAGGGTCGACAAATAGATGACATGAGGTGCAAGCAGAAGGTAGCCTGATGGCAGTATGCAAGCAAAGCTGAGATGTTCAAGGCAGGGGGATGGAGGAGCAGCCTCAGGACTAGGTTATGCATCGGGAGGGTATGCTTTGATGAATAGGGGGGCTTTAGTGCCCGTTTGAACATACATTAGTATGTACATACTAATTTAAAGGGAAGGAAGCAAAAAACAGGAAGCCGATTCGGGGAAAAGGTTTTGTGTCGTGTATAATGCACTTAACTCACATTTATAGATGAATAATAATAATTTGTGCCGACATGTAGATATTCCAGTTTAAATGAGTGGTGGGTTAGTGGCTGCTATCACAGTGTCCATTTTAGGGGAGCTTCGCATGCTCGTTGCTAGAATGATATCTGAGCTGAGTGACTCATGTTGATACCGGACTCTGAACTATAAAGATGATCTTCTGTGTAGGTACAATGGTAAAGGCTGTAATAAAGTTCTCTAAAGGTGATTTCCTCTTAGTGAATGAACTTCAGCAACTTTGATGGACGTTTTATTCCAAGTTTTCAAATGTGTATTTGTGTATGTGCTGCAGATACTTTCCGGGGGTGGGAGAGGGAAGGAGATGCTGCAGAAGGAAAGCGTAGCTCGCTAAATTACAGTACTCCACATCAACCTGTACTTTCAATTTTACAGAATTTTTATCGTTAATGGCAAAATCAAGACCAGTGTATCATGTTACCCTGTAGCAGGTTGGGGTCAGCAATGATCCGGCTGAAAGTCCTCTATTAATAGTCTAGCTTAGAAGTAGGCAACCTGTGGAACTACACATGCCAGCATGCCCTGCCTTATCTTTAGCATACCTACACGGTGGCAAGGCAATTGTTGGGAGGTGTAGTTCCACGGCAGCTGGAGTATCACAGGTTGCCTACCCCTGGGCTAGCACATCTAATGCAGGGAAATAAGGATACAAATTTGGAAATAAAAATGTACAATTAAATTGTGGTGGAATTATTCACTATTATGGTATCAAATACTATTGACTTCCTAGATTCATACTCTGGTACAGTCTTTCTCAAAATCTGTCCTCATGGAACACTACCTGTGTGTTTGGGACACACTATATTTTGTCGTACCATTGTGTTTGTAAAAATGGGGTTATTTGGGGTCCGTGGGAACCAGACTAGTGATGGGGGACAAATTATTGTTCAACATCTTTGTATTTCAAGGCTTATAATGAGGAGAAAAACAGCCAAAGTGCATTAGGATTTGCCTGGGAAGCTTAATTAACGAGTGGGGTCATGAAAATTCCCCTACTCTTTGGTATACAGAAGAGGATGCTGCAGAGTAACCACTGATTACCAGACTGACTACTCTTGAGAAATAGGCAAATTTAATGGAATCCTCTGAAATAACCCTGTGGGAGGATTGTGGTAAAACATCAGATGTATTAAAATGTTTAGTCCTTTAAAGACCTACAAATCCTTTTTTAGACTGAAATCGTGAAAGTTATACCCCTTTCACACATAGCCATTAGATCCAGGATACTGCCAGGACTTGCGGCTCGGCCCGGGTCTTGGCTATGTCTGAACTGACCTGATCCGGGTCAGTGACCCTGCTTTGTACCAGAGTTATTCACATAACTGACCTGGGTTGCCTGCATTGTGGAAGGCATGACTAGAGTCATGCCTAAAAGGAGTTTACAGGTAGGCACAGTAGTGCTTGGAGATGACATGGGTGGTCATTCCGAGTTGATCGCTAGCTGCTTTCGGTCGCAGCGCAGCGTTTAGGTAAAGCGGCACTTCTGCGCATGCGGCGCAGTATACTTTCACAAAACCCGATGCAGTTTCACACAAGGTCTAGCCACGCTTTTCAGTCGCACTGCTGGCCGCAGAGTGATTGACAGGAAGTGGATGTTTCTGGGTGGTAACTGACCGTTTTCGGGGAGTGTGTGTAACAACATTGGCTGGGGAAACGTAGGCGTGGCTGGCCGAACGCAGGGTGTGTTTGTGACGTCAAAACAGAAACTAAACAGTCTGAAGTGATCGCTAGCTAGGAGTAAGTCTCGAGCTACTCTGAAACTGCACAATATTTTTTCTCTAACGTCCTAAGTGGATGCTGGGACTCCGTAAGGACCATGGGGAATAGCCGCTCCGCAGGAGACAGGGCACAAAATAAAAGCTTGAGATATCAGGTGGTGTGCACTGGCTCCTCCCCCTATGACCCTCCTCCAAGCCAGTTAGATTTTTGTGCCCGGCCGAGAAGGGTGCAAACTAGGTAGCTCTCCAGAGCTGCTTAGAATAAAAGTTTAGTTAGGTTTTTTTTTTTATTTTCAGTGAGTCCTGCTGGCAACAGGCTCACTGCATCGTGGGACTAAGGGGAGAAGAAGCGAACTCACCTGAGTGCAGAGTGGATTGGGCTTCTTAGGCTACTGGACGTTAGCTCCAGAGGGACGATCACAGGTTCAGCCTGGATGGGTCACCGGAGCCGCGCCGCCGTCCCCCTTACAGAGCCAGAAGAGACGAAGGTCCGGTGAAAGCGGCGGCAGAAGACATCCTGTCTTCAAGACTAAGGTAGCGCACAGCACCGCAGCTGTGCGCCATTGCTCTCAGCACACTTCACACTCCGGTCACTGAGGGTGCAGGGCGCTGGGGGGGAGCGCCCTGAGACGCAATATAACACACATATACCTTAGCTGGCAAAAGGAATACATCACATATAGCTCCAGGGCTATATGGATGTATTTTTTCCCCTGCCATTTTACACAAAAAAGCGGGAGTTAAGGACGTCGTGAAGGGGCGGGGCCTATCTCCTCAGCACACTGGCGCCATTATTCCCTCACAGCTCCGCTGGAAGGACGGCTCCCTCATTCTCCCCTGCAGTACTGCATCTGATTCAGGGTAAAAAAGAGAAGGGGGGGCATTTTGGCAGCAAATAACTAGATTAACAGCAGCTATAAGGGATTAACACTTATATAAGGTTATCCCTGTATATATATAGCGCTGGGTGTGTGCTGGCAGACTCTCCCTCTGTCTCTCCAAAGGGCTAAGTGGGGTCCTGTCCTCTATCAGAGCATTCCCGGTGTGTGTGCTGTGTGTCGGTACGCGTGTGTCGACATGTATGAGGAGGAAAATGAGGTGGAGGCGGAGCAGTTGCCTGTGTTAGTGATGTCACCCCCTAGGGAGTCGACACCTGACTGGATGATTGTGTTTAAGCAATTAAGTGATAATGTCAGCAATTTACAAAAAACTGTTGACGACATGAGAAAGCCGGCAAATCAATTAGTGCCTGTTCAGGCGTCTCAGACACCCTCAGGGGCCCTAAAACGGCCGCTACCTCAGTGGGTCGACACGGATCCAGATACAGATACTGAATCTAGTGTCGACGGTGACGAGACAAACGTAATGTCCAGTAGGGCCACACGTTACATGATCACGGCAATGAAAGAGGCATTGAACCTTTCTGACACTACAAATACCTCAAAGGCGGGTATTATGTGGGGTGTGAAAAAACTGCCAATAGTTTTTCCTGAGTCTGAGGAAATAAATGAGGTGTGTGATAAAGCGTGGGTTTCCCCCGATAAAAAACAGCTAATTTCTAATAAGTTATTAGCACTATACCCTTTCCCGCCAGAGGTTAGGGCACGGTGGGAAACACCCCCTAGGGTAGATAAGGCGCTCACACGTTTATCTAAACAAGTAGCGTTACCGTCCCCTGATACGGCCACCCTCAAAGAACCAGCTGATAGGAGGCTGGAAAATATCCTGAAAAGTATATACACACATACTGGTGTTATACTGCGACCAGCAATCGCATCAGCCTGGATGTGCAGTGCTGGAGTCGCATGGGCGGATTCCCTGACTGAGAATATTGATACCCTGGATAGGGACAATATTCTGTTAACTATAGAACATTTAAAGGATGCATTGCTATATATGCGTGATGCGCAGAGGGATATTTGTACCCTGGCATCAAGAGTAAGCGCAATGTCCATCTCTGCCAGAAGAGCATTATGGACCAGACAGTGGTCAGGGGACGCAGATTCCAAACGGCACATGGAAGTATTGCCGTATAAGGGGGAGGAGTTATTTGGGGCTGGTCTAACAGACCTGGTGGCCACGGCAACGGATGGAAAATCCACCTTTCTCTAATGTCCTAGTGGATGCTGGGAACTCCGTAAGGACCATGGGGAATAGCGGGCTCCGAAGGAGGCTGGGCACTCTAGAAAGATCTTAGACTACCTGGTGTGCACTGGCTCCTCCCACTATGACCCTCCTCCAAGCCTCAGTTAGATTTCGTGCCCGGCCGAGGTTGGATGCACACTAGGGGCTCTCCTGAGCTCTTAGAAAGTTATAGTCTTAGAATTTTTTTTTTTTTCAGTGAGACCTGCTGGCAACAGGCTCACTGCAGCGAGGGACTAAGGGGAGAAGAAGCGAACTCGCCTGCTTGCAGCCGGATTGGGCTTCTTAGGCTACTGGACACCATTAGCTCCAGAGGGATCGACCGCAGGCCCAGCCTTGATGTTCGGTCCCGGAGCCGCGCCGCCGTCCCCCTTACAGAGCCAGAAGCAGGAAGATGGTCCGGAAATTCGGCGGCATGAAGACATCCTGTCTTCACCAAGGTAGCGCACAGCACTGCAGCTGTGCGCCATTGCTCCTCATACACACTTCACACTCCGGTCACTGAGGGTGCAGAGCGCTGGGGGGGGGCGCTCTGAGGCAGCAATAAAAACACCTTGGCTGGCTAAAATACCTCAATATATAGCCCCTGGGGCTATATATGAGGTAAATACCCCTGCCAGAATCCCAAAATAAGCGGGAGAATAGGCCGCGAAAAAGGGGCGGAGCCTATCTCCTCAGCACACTGGCGCCATTTTTCCCTCACAGCTCGGCTGGAAGGAAGCTCCCTGGCTCTTCCCTGCATTTCTACAATACAGTAAGAGGGAAAAAGAGAGGGGGGGCACTAAATTGGCACTGTATACAGTATAAGCAGCTATTAGGGACATAACTCAGTTAGTCCCTGTATATATATAGCGCTCTGGTGTGTGCTGGCATACTCTTACTCTGTCCCCCCAAAGGGCTTTTGTGGGTCCTGTCCTCTATTTGAGCATTCCCTGTGTGTGTGGAGTGTGTCGGTACGGCTGTGTCGACATGTTTGAGGAGGATAATGATGTGGAGGGGGAGCAGATGCCTTTAGCAGAGATGTCACCCCCTGCGGGGCAGACACCGGAGTGGATGGTATTATGGCAAGAAATGAGTGCACGTATAGACTCCTTACATAAAAAATTTGACGACATGCCGACTGTGGGACAGCCGAGTCTTCAGCTCGTGCCGGTCCAAGGGTCTCAAAAGTCATCAGGGGCTCTAAAACGCCCGTTATCTCAGGTGGCACAAGTAGATGTCGACACGGATACTGACGCCAGTGTCGACGACGATGAGTCAAATTTAATGCCCGTTAAGGCCATTCGCTGCATGATTGAGGCAATGAAAGAGGTGTTAAATATTTCTGATTTACATCCAGGTACCACAAAAAAGGGTATTATGTTTGGGGAGAAAAAACTACCTGTAGTTTTTCCCCCGTCAGATGAATTAAATGAAGTGTGTGAAGAAGCGTGGGCTTCCCCTGATAAGAAATTGGTGATTCCTAAGAAATTACTAATGGCGTTCCCTTTCCCGCCAGAGGATAGGTTACGTTGGGAAACACCCCCGAGGGTGGATAAAGCGCTCACACGTTTGTCAAAAAAGGTGGCACTACCGTCCCAGGATACGGCCGCCCTTAAGGAACCTGCTGATAGAAGGCAGGAGGCGATCCTGAAGTCTGTATATACACACTCGGGCATTATACTCAGACCAGCAATTGCGTCAGCTTGGAGGTGCAGTGCTGCCGCTGCATGGTCAGATAACCTGTCAGAAAATATTGACACACTAGACAGAGACACGATCCTGTTAACAATTGACCATATCAAAGACTCAGTCTTATACATGAGAGATGCACAGAGGGAAATCTGCCGGCTGGCATCTAAAGTAAGTGCACTATCTATCTCTGCTAGGAGATGCTTATGGACTCGCCAGTGGACTGGAGATGCAGATTCCAAAAGGCACATGGAAGTTTTGCCTTATAAAGGGGAGGAATTATTTGGGGATGGTCTCTCCGACCTAGTTTCCACAGCAACGTCTGGGAAGTCAGCATTTTTACCCCATGTCCCCTCACAGCCTAAGAAGGCGCCATTTTATCAGGTTCAGTCCTTTCGATCCCAGAAAAATAAGCGGGGAAAAGGAGGGTCTTTTCTGTCTAGAGGCAGAGGCAGGGGAAAAAGGCTGCAGCAAACAGCAGGTTCCCAGGAACAAAAGTCCTCCCCCGCTTCCTCTTCCAAGTCCGCCGCATGACGGTGGGGCTTCACAAGCGGAGCCAGGTACGGTGGGGGCCCGCCTCAGGAATTTCAGCGATCAGTGGGTTCGCTCACAGGTAGATCCCTGGATCCTTCAAATAGTATCTCAGGGATACAGGCTGGAATTCGAGGCGATTCCACCCCGCCGTTTCCTAAAATCCGCCTTGCCGATTGCTCCCTCAGACAGGGAGGCAGTGCTAGCGGCAATTCACAAGCTGTATTCCCAGCAGGTGATAATCAAGGTACCCCTACTTCAACAAGGCCGGGGTTACTATTCCACACTATTTGTGGTACCGAAACCGGACGGTTCGGTGAGACCCATTCTAAATTTGAAGTCCTTGAACACATACATAAAAAAATTCAAGTTCAAGATGGAATCGCTCAGGGCGGTTATTGCAAGCCTGGACGAGGGGGATTACATGGTATCCCTGGACATCAAGGATGCTTACCTGCATGTCCCCATTTACAATTCTCACCAGGAGTACCTCAGATTTGTGGTACAGGATTGCCATTACCAATTCCAGACGCTGCCGTTTGGACTCTCCACGGCACCGAGGGTATTTACCAAGGTTATGGCGGAAATGATGATACTCCTTCGAAAAAAGGGAGTTTTAATTATCCCATACTTGGACGATCTCCTAATAAAGGCACGATCCAAGGAACAGTTGTTAGTGGGAGTAGCACTATCTCAGGAAGTGCTGAGCCAGCACGGTTGGATTCTGAATATCCCAAAGTCACAGCTGGTCCCCACGACACGTCTAATGTTCCTGGGAATGATTCTGGACACGGCCCAGAAAAAAGTGTTTCTCCCGGAGGAGAAAGCCAGGGAGTTGTCTTCTCTAGTCAGAGACCTCCTAAAACCAAAACAGGTATCGGTGCATCACTGCACGCGGGTCCTGGGAAAGATGGTAGCTTCTTACGAAGCAATTCCATTCGGCAGGTTCCATGCCAGAATCTTTCAGTGGAACCTGTTGGACAAGTGGTCCGGATCGCATCTTCAGATGCATCGTTTAATAACCCTGTCTCCACGAACCAGGGTGTCTCTTCTGTGGTGGCTGAACAGTGCTCATCTTCTGGAGGGCCGCAGATTCGGCATACAGGACTGGGTCCTGGTGACCACGGATGCCAGCCTACGGGGCTGGGGGGCAGTCACAAAGGGAAGAAATTTCCAGGGACTATGGTCAAGTCAGGAGACTGCCCTTCACATAAATATTCTGGAACTAAGGGCCATTTACAATGCCCTAAGTCAAGCAAAATCCCTGCTTCTACACCAGCCGGTGCTGATCCAGTCAGACAACATCACGGCAGTCGCCCATGTGAATCGACAAGGCGGCACAAGAAGCAGGACAGCGATGGCAGAAGCCACAAAAATTCTCCGATGGGCGGAGAATCATGTACTAGCACTGTCAGCAGTGTTCATCCCGGGAGTGGACAACTGGGAAGCAGACTTTCTCAGCAGGCACGACCTCCACCCGGGAGAGTGGGGACTTCATCCAGAAGTCTTCAAAATGATTGTAAATCAATGGGGTCGTCCACAGGTGGACATGATGGCGTCCCGCATAAACAAAAAACTAGAGAAGTATTGCGCCAGGTCAAGAGACCCTCAGGCGATAGCGGTGGACGCCCTAGTGACACCGTGGGTGTACCGGTCAGTATATGTGTTCCCTCCTCTACCTCTCATACCAAAGGTACTGAGAATAATAAGAAAGCGAGGAGTAAACACAATTCTCGTGGTTCCGGATTGGCCAAGAAGAGCGTGGTACCCGGAACTTCAAGAGATGATCTCAGAGGACCCTTGGTCCCTGCCGCTCAGACAGGACCTGCTACAGCAGGGCCCCTGCCTGTTCCAAGACTTACCGCGGCTGCGTTTGACGGCATGGCGGTTGAACGCCGGATCCTGAAGGAAAAGGGCATTCCGGAGGAAGTCATTCCTACGCTTATTAAAGCCAGGAAAGATGTTACGGCAAAACATTATCACCGCATATGGCGGAAATATGTTGCATGGTGCGAGGCCAAAAAGGCCCCAACAGAGGAATTTCAACTGGGTCGATTTCTACATTTCCTGCAAGCAGGAGTGAATATGGGCCTAAAACTAGGCTCCATTAAAGTACAGATCTCGGCTCTGTCGATTTTCTTTCAAAAGGAACTAGCTTCAGTACCTGAAGTTCAGACATTTGTGAAAGGAGTGCTGCATATTCAGCCCCCATTTGTGCCTCCTGTGGCACCGTGGGATCTCAACGTGATGTTGAATTTCTTGAAATCACATTGGTTTGAGCCACTAAAAACCGTGGATCTGAAATATCTCACGTGGAAAGTGGTCATGTTATTGGCCTTGGCATCAGCCAGGCGAGTGTCAGAATTGGCGGCTTTATCATGTAAAAGCCCTTATCTGATTTTTCATATGGATAGGGCAGAATTGAGGACTCGTCCCCAGTTTCTCCCTAAGGTGGTGTCAGCGTTTCACCTGAACCAGCCTATTGTGGTGCCTGCGGCTACTAAGGATTTGGAGGACTCCAAGTTGCTAGACGTTGTCAGGGCCCTGCAAATATATGTTTCCAGGACGGCTGGAGTCAGAAAATCTGACTCGCTGTTTATCCTATATGCACCCAACAAGCTGGGTGCTCCTGCTTCTAAGCAGACTATTGCTCGTTGGATTTGTAGTACAATTCAGCTTGCACATACTGTGGCAGGCCTGCCACAGCCTAAATCTGTCAATGCCCATTCCACAAGGAAGGTGGGCTCATCTTGGGCGGCTGCCCGAGGGGTCTCGGCTTTACAACTTTGCCGAGCAGCTACTTGGTCAGGGGCAAACACGTTTGCAAAATTCTATAAATTTGATACCCTGGCTGAGGAGGACCTGGAGTTCTCTCATTCGGTGCTGCAGAGTCATCCGCACTCTCCCGCCCGTTTGGGAGCTTTGGTATAATCCCCATGGTCCTTACGGAGTTCCCAGCATCCACTAGGAC
Organism: Pseudophryne corroboree; assembly: GCF_028390025.1. Lineage (NCBI taxonomy): Eukaryota > Metazoa > Chordata > Amphibia > Anura > Myobatrachidae > Pseudophryne > Pseudophryne corroboree. The sequence goes on along the minus strand of NC_086445.1, from coordinate 60,489,240 downwards.
GTTAGAGAAAATAAGAATTTACTCACCGGTAATTCTGTTTCTCGTAGTCCGTAGTGGATGCTGGGCGCCCATCCCAAGTGCGGTCTATCTGCAATACTTGTACATAGTTATTGTTAACTAAATCGGGTTATTGTTGAGCCGTCTGTTGAGAGGCTCTATCGTTTCATACTGTTAACTGGGTTTCATATCACGAGTTGTTCGGTGTGATTGGTGTGGCTGGTATGAGTCTTACCCGGGATTCAAAATCCTTCCTTATTGTGTACGCTCGTCCGGGCACAGTACCTAACTGAGGCTTGGAGGAGGGTCATAGTGGGAGGAGCCAGTGCACACCAGGTAGTCTAAGATCTTTCTAGAGTGCCCAGCCTCCTTCGGAGCCCGCTATTCCCCATGGTCCTTACGGAGTTCCCAGCATCCACTACGGACTACGAGAAACAGAATTACCGGTGAGTAAATTCTTATTTTTTACCCCAGGTTACTTCACATCAACAGAAAAAGACACAGTCTTTTCAAACTCAGTCCTTTCGTTCCCATAAGTACAAGCGAGCAAAAGGTCACTCTTTTCTGCCCAAGGGCAGAGGAAGAGGAAAAAGGCAGCACCATGCAGCCGCTTCCCAGGAGCAGAAGCCCTCCCCTGCTTCTGCCAAGTCTTCAGCATGACGCTGGGGCTTTACAAGCAGACTCAGACACGGTGGGGGCCCGTCTCAAGAATTTCAACGCGCAGTGGGCTCACTCGCAAGTGGATCCCTGGATTCTACAGGTAGTATCACAGGGGTACAAACTGGAATTCGAGGCGTTTCCTCCTCATCGGTTCCTGAAGTCTGCTTTACCAAAGTCTCCCTCCGACAGGGAGGCAGTTCTGGAAGCCATTCACAAGCTGTACTCCCAGCAGGTGATAATCAAGGTACCCCTCTTACAACAGGGGAAGGGGTATTATTCCACACTATTTGTGGTACCGAAGCCGGACGGCTCGGTGAGACCAATATTAAATCTAAAATCTTTGAACACTTACATAAAAAGGTTCAAATTCAAGATGGAGTCACTCAGAGCGGTGATAGCGAACCTGGAAGAGGGGGACTATATGGTGTCGCTGGACATCAAGGATGCTTATCTCCACGTCCCAATATATCCTTCTCACCAAGGGTACCTCAGGTTTGTAGTACAAAACTGTCATTATCAGTTTCAGACGCTGCCGTTTGGATTGTCCACGGCGCCTCGGGTCTTTACCAAGGTAATGGCCGAAATGATGATTCTTCTACGAAGAAAAGGCATCTTAATTATCCCTTACTTGGACGATCTCCTGATAAGGGCAAGAACCAAGGAACAGTTAGAAGTCGGAGTGGCACTATCTCAGGTAGTGCTAAGTCAGCACGGATGGATTCTAAATATTCCAAAATCGCAGCTGATTCCAACGACACGTCTACTGTTCTTAGGAATGATTCTGGACACAGTCCAGAAGAAGGTGTTTCTCCCGGAGGAGAAGGCCAGGGAGTTATCCGAGCTAGTCAGGAACCTCCTAAAACCAGGACAGGTCTCAGTGCATCAGTGCACAAGGGTCCTGGGAAAAATGGTGGCTTCTTACGAAGCGATTCCATTCGGAAGATTCCATGCAAGAACTTTTCAGTGGGATCTACTGGGAAAATGGTCCAGATCGCATCTTCAGATGCATCAACGGATAACCCTGTCGCCAAGGACAAGGGTGTCTCTCCTGTGGTGGCTTCAGAGGGCTCATCTACTAGAGGGCCGCAGTTTTGGCATTCAGGATTGGATCCTGGTAACCACGGATGCCAGCCTGAGAGGCTGGGGAGCAGTCACACAGGGAAGGAATTTCCAGGGCTTGTGGTCAAGCATGGAAACATCTCTTCATATAAACATTCTAGAACTAAGGGCCATTTACAATGCCTTAATTCAAGCAAAACCTCTGCTTCAGGCTCAGGCGGTGTTGATCCAGTCGGACAACATCACGTCAGTCGCCCACATAAACAGACAGGGCGGCACGAGAAGCAGGAGGGCAATGGCAGAAACTGCAAGGATCCTTCGCTGGGCGGAAAATCATGTGATAGCACTGTCAGCAGTGTTCATTCCGGGAGTGGACAACTGGGAAGCAGACTTCCTCAGCAGACACGACCTTCACCCGGGAGAGTGGGGACTTCACCCAGAAGTCTTCCACCAGATTGTAAACCGTTGGGAAAGACCAAAGGTGGACATGATGGCGTCACGTCTAAACAAAAAACTGGACAGATATTGCGCCAGGTCAAGGGACCCTCAGGCAATAGCAGTGGACGCTCTGGTAACGCCGTGGGTGTACCAGTCAGTGTATGTATTCCCTCCTCTGCCCCTCATACCGAAAGTATTGAGAATCATAAGAAGGAGAGGAGTAAGAACTATACTCGTGGTTCCGGATTGGCCAAGAAGGTCTTGGTACCCGGAACTTCAAGAGATGCTCACGGACGAACCGTGGCCTCTACCTCTAAGACAGGACCTGCTACTGCAGGGGCCTTGTCTGTTCCAAGACTTACCGCGGCTGCGTTTGACGGCATGGCGGTTGAACGCCGGATCCTGAAGGACAAGGGCATTCCAGAAGAAGTCATCCCTACTCTGGTAAAGCCAGAAAGGAAGTAACCGCAAAACATTATCACCGCATTTGGCGTAAATATGTTGCGTGGTGTGAGGCCAAGAAGGCCCCTACACAGGAATTTCAACTGGGTCGTTTCTTGCATTTCCTGCAAACAGGACTGTCTATGGGCCTAAAATTAGGGTCCATTAAGGTTCAAATTTCGGCCCTGTCGATATTCTTCCAGAAAGAACTGGCTTCAGTACCTGAAGTTCAGACATTTGTGAAAGGGGTGCTGCACATACAGCCTCCTTTTGTGCCTCCAGTGGCACCTTGGGATCTCAATGTTGTGTTGAGATTTCTAAAATCACACTGGTTTGAACCATTGTCTACGGTAGATTTAAAATATCTCACGTGGAAGGTGTCGATGCTGTTGGCCTTGGCTTCAGCTAGGCGTGTGTCAGAATTGGCGGCTTTATCATGTAAAAGCCCTTACCTAAATTTTCATTCTGACAGGGCGGAATTGAGGACTCGTCCTCAATTTCTACCTAAGGTGGTTTCTGCATTTCACATGAACCAACCTATTGTGGTACCTGCGGCTACTAGGGACTTAGAGGACTCTAAGTTGCTGGACGTTGTCAGGGCCTTGAAAATATATGTTTCCAGGACGGCTGGAGTCAGGAAAACTGACTCGCTGTTTATCCTGTATGCACCCAACAAGCTGGGTGCTCCTGCTTCAAAGCAGACGATTGCTCGTTGGATTTGTAGTACAATTCAGCTTGCACATTCTGTGGCAGGATTGCCACAGCCAAAATCAGTAAAAGCCCATTCCACAAGGAAAGTGGGCTCATCTTGGGCGGCTGCCCGAGGGGTCTCGGCTTTACAACTTTGCCGAGCAGCTACTTGGTCAGGGGCAAACACGTTTGCTAAATTCTACAAATTTGATACCCTGGCTGAGGAGGACCTGGAGTTCTCTCATTCGGTGCTGCAGAGTCATCCGCACTCTCCCGCCCGTTTGGGAGCTTTGGTATAATCCCCATGGTCCTTACGGAGTCCCAGCATCCACTTAGGACGTTAGAGAAAATAAGATTTTACTTACCGATAAATCTATTTCTCGTAGTCCGTAGTGGATGCTGGGCGCCCATCCCTAGTGCGGATTGTCTGCAATACTTGTATATAGTTATTGTTACAAAAAATTCGGGTTATTATTGTTGAGCCATCCTTTCAGAGGCTCCTTAAAATTTATCATACTGTTAACTGGGTTCAGATCACGAGTTGTACGGTGTGATTGGTGTGGCTGGTATGAGTCTTACCCGGGATTCAATATCCTTCCTTATTATGTACGCTCGTCCGGGCACAGTATCCTAACTGGCTTGGAGGAGGGTCATAGGGGGAGGAGCCAGTGCACACCACCTGATATCTCAAGCTTTTATTTTGTGCCCTGTCTCCTGCGGAGCCGCTATTCCCCATGGTCCTTACGGAGTCCCAGCATCCACTACGGACTACGAGAAATAGATTTATCGGTAAGTAAAATCTTATTTTTTTTTTTGTAGCAGTGCTGCGATCTTTTCGCTAAGATACACTCCCAGAGGGCGGTGGCTTAGCGTTTGCACTGCTGCTAAAAGCAGCTAGCGAGCGATCAACTCGGAATGAGGGCCATTACAAGTGTCCACTGTAAGACGGAAGATCCGGTGTAGGTGGCAATGACCTGGGAATAACCATGGTTCATCATCCAGGTGTGAAAGGGAGTAAATACTGAGCCCCCGTCTTCATCCTGTGTTCAGTATACCAGGTCTGAGCTGGGTTAAAGCATGGGTTTATGTCTGTAAGGAGTATTCGTTTAGCTATGACAGTCAGCTGTCGAAAGCACCCCACCTCTTAAGCTGTGTACACTGTTAGATAATAGGATTTTGGTACTTACCAGGTAAATCCTTTTCTTTGAATCCATAGGGGGCACTGGAGTACTCTTGGGATATGGACGGCTTCCGCAGGAAACAGGGCACTGAATATTTAAATTTAGAACTCTCCACCCCTCCATATCCCCGAGTACCTCAGTGTTTTTTACTGAGCCGAACAGGAACTATAGAGAGGTTGACAAGGGAGAATTACATATAACATAACGGACAACAACAAAGTTGACACAACATTACTGACAACTAAACAGTTGACACCATAACCGATAGAACCTTATAATTTGAACCATTCGGTGAAAATGTGTTACCATAAGATCCCCTGAGCTTAATACAAACCAGGTAAAACTGCTCTGGGTGGGCGTCCAGTGCCCCCTATGGATTCAAAGAAAAGGATTTACCTGGTAAGTACCAAAATCCTATTTTCTTTTTCATCCACTAGGGGTCACTGGAGTACTCTTGGGACGTACCAAAGCTTCCCCCGTGGGTGGGAGAGCTGTTTGACACCTGTAACACTAGGCGGCCAAAGCTAGATGCTGATGCCGCAAAACGTATCAAACTTGTAAAAGCGCACAAACGTGTGCACTGAAGACCATGTAGCCGCACGGCAAAGCTGCGTCATAGAAGCTCCACGACCAGCTGCCCATGAAGTTCCCACAGAACGTGTGGGATGAGCTGTTACTGATGTAGGCGGCTGTAACCTAGCATTAAGGTAAGCCTGACGTATAGTCAGTTTTATCCATCTGGATAAGGTCTGCTGAGAAGCTGGCCAACCCAACTTGGCAGCATCATAGAGAACAACCAACGTATCCGTATTACGAACTGTAGACGTTCGGGATACATAAACGCGTAATGCGCGTACCACATTCAGAGTTCCCGAATGTGTTGTTAACACAGGAACTACTATTGGTTGAATGATGTAAAAAAGTGACACTACCTTTGGTAAGAAAGCGGGATTCGTCCGAAGTTCCGCTCTGTCATCATGAAACACCAAATACGGTGGCTTGCATGACAAGGCACCTAAATGTGAAACACGCCTTGCCGAAGCTAAGGCTAGAAGAAAAATTGTTTTCCAAGTGAGAAACTTTATTTCTCTGACGTCCTAGTGGATGCTGGGACTCCGTCAGGACCATGGGGATTAGCGGCTCCGCAGGAGACAGGGCACAAAAATAAAGCTTTAGGATCAGGTGGTGTGCACTGGCTCCTCCCCCTATGACCCTCCTCCAAGCCTCAGTTAGGTTTTTGTGCCCGTCCGGGCAGGGTGCAATCTAGGTGGCTCTCCTAAAGAGCTGCTTAGAAAAAGTTTTTAGAAGTATTGCCGTATAAAGGGGAGGAATTATTTGGCGTCGGTCTATCGGATTTGGTGGCCACGGCAACTGCCGTGAAATCCACCTTTTTACCTCAGACCCCCTCCCAACAGAAAAAGACACCGTCTATTCAGCCGCAGTCCTTTCGGTCCTATAAGAACAAGCGGGCAAAAGGACAGTCATATCTGCCCCGAGGCAGAGGAAAGGGTAAGAGAGGGCAGCAAGCAGCTCCTTCCCAGGAACAGAAGCCCTCCGCGGGTTCTGCAAAGCCCTCAGCATGACGCTGGGGCTTTACAAGCGGACTCAGGAACGGTGGGGGGTCGACTCAAGAATTTCAGCGCGCAGTGGGCTTGCTCACAGGTGGACCCCTGGATCCTGCAGGTAGTATCTCAGGGTTACAGGTTGGAATTCGAGAAGTCTCCCCCTCGCCGGTTCCTAAAGTCTGCTTTGCCAACGTCTCCCTCAGACAGGGCGACGGTATTGGAAGCCATTCACAAGCTGTTTTCTCAGCAGGTGATAGTCAAGGTACCCCTCCTACAACAGGAAAAGGGGTATTACTCCACGCTATTTGTGGTACCGAAGCCGGACGGCTCGGTAAGACCTATTCTAAATCTGAAATCTTTGAACCTGTACATACAAAAATTCAAGTTCAAGATGGAATCACTCAGAGCAGTGATAGCGAATCTGGAAGAAGGGGACTTTATGGTGTCCCTGGACATAAAAGATGCTTACCTGCATGTCCCAATTTGCCCTTCACATCAAGGGTACCTCAGGTTCGTGGTGCAAAACTGTCATTATCAGTTTCAGACGCTGCCGTTTGGATTGTCCACGGCACCTCGGGTCTTTACCAAGGTAATGGCCGAAATGATGATTCTTCTGCGAAGAAGAGGCGTATTAATTATCCCTTACTTGGACGATCTCCTGATAAGGGCAAGGTCCAGAGAACAGCTGGAGGACGGAGTAGCACTAACCCAAGTAGTGCTGCAACAACACGGGTGGATTCTGAATTTTCCAAAATCTCAGTTGACCCCGACAACACGTCTGCTGTTCCTGGGAATGATTCTGGACACGGTTCAGAAAAAGGTGTTTCTTCCGGAGGAGAAAGCCAAGGAGTTATCCGAACTTGTCAGGAACCTCCTAAAACCAGGAAAAGTGTCTGTGCATCAATGCACAAGAGTCCTGGGAAAGATGGTGGCTTCTTACGAAGCAATCCCATTCGGCAGATTCCACGCACGAACTTTTCAGTGGGATCTGCTGGACAAATGGTCCGGATCGCATCTGCAGATGCATCAGCGGATAACCTTATCGCCACGGACAAGGGTGTCTCTTCTGTGGTGGTTGCAGAGTGCTCATCTGTTAGAAGGCCGCAGATTCGGCATACAGGACTGGGTCCTGGTGACCACGGATGCCAGTCTGAGAGGCTGGGGAGCGGTCACACAGGGAAGAAACTTCCAGGGAGTATGGTCAAGCCTGGAGATGTCTCTTCACATAAATATACTGGAGCTAAGAGCGATTTACAATGCTCTAAGCCTGGCAAAACCCCTGCTTCAGGGTCAGCCGGTGTTGATCCAGTCGGACAACATCACGGCATTCGCCCACGTAAACAGACAGGGCGGCACAAGAAGCAGGAGAGCAATGGCAGAAGCTGCAAAGATTCTTCGCTGGGCGGAAGATCATGTGATAGCACTGTCAGCAGTGTTCATTCCGGGAGTGGACAACTGGGAAGCAGACTTCCTCAGCAGACACGATCTACACCCGGGAGAGTGGGGACTTCATCCAGAAGTCTTCCACATGATTGTGAACCGTTGGGAAAAACCAAAGGTGGATATGATGGCGTCTCGCCTCAACAAAAAACTGGACAGGTATTGCGCCAGGTCAAGAGACCCTCAGGCAATAGCTGTGGATGCTCTGGTAACACCGTGGGTGTTCCAGTCAGTGTATGTGTTTCCTCCTCTGCCTCTCATACCCAAAGTACTGAGAATTATACGGCAAAGGGGAGTAAGAACGATACTCGTGGCTCCGGATTGGCCAAGAAGAACTTGGTACCCGGAACTTCAGGAGATGCTCACGGAAAATCCGTGGCCTCTACCTCTAAGACGGGACCTGATTCAGCAGGGACCGTGTCTATTCCAAGACTTACCGCGGCTGCGTTTGACGGCGTGGCGGTTGAACGCCGAATTCTAAGGGAAAAAGGCATTCCAGAAGAGGTCATTCCTACACTGGTTAAAGCCAGGAAGGAGGTGACTGCACAACATTATCACCGCATTTGGAGAAAATATGTTGCGTGGTGTGAGGCCAGGAAGGCCCCCACGGAGGAATTTCAACTGGGTCGATTCCTACATTTCCTGCAAACAGGATTGTCTATGGGCCTCAAATTGGGGTCCATTAGGGTTCAAATTTCGGCCCTGTCGATTTTCTTCCAGAAAGAATTGGCTTCAGTTCCTGAAGTCCAGACTTTTGTTAAAGGAGTACTACATATACAGCCCCCGGTTGTGCCCCCAGTGGCTCCGTGGGACCTTAATGTAGTTTTGGATTTTCTCAAATCCCATTGGTTTGAGCCACTCAAATCGGTGGATTTGAAATATCTTACGTGGAAAGTAACCATGCTACTGGCCCTGGCTTCAGCCAGGAGAGTATCAGAATTGGCGGCTTTATCGTATAAAAGCCCATATCTGATTTTCCATTCGGACAGGGCAGAACTGCGGACGCGTCCTCAGTTTCTGCCTAAGGTGGTGTCAGCGTTTCATCTGAACCAGCCTATTGTGGTGCCTGCGGCTACTAGCGATTTGGAGGATTCCAAGTTGCTGGACGTTGTCCGGGCATTGAGAATATATATTTCAAGGACGGCTGGAGTCAGAAAATCTGACTCGCTGTTTATACTGTATGCACCCAACAAGCTGGGTGCTCCTGCTTCTAAGCAGACGATTGCTCGTTGGATTTGTAGCACAATTCAACTTGCACATTCTGTGGCAGGCCTGCCACAGCCTAAATCTGTCAAGGCCCATTCCACAAGGAAGGTGGGCTCATCCTGGGCGGCTGCCCGAGGGGTCTCGGCATTACAACTCTGCCGAGCAGCTACGTGGTCGGGGGAGAACACGTTTGTAAAATTCTACAAATTTGATACCCTGGCTAAAGAGGACCTGGAGTTCTCTCATTCGGTGCTGCAGAGTCATCCGCACTCTCCTGCCCGTTTGGGAGCTTTGGTATAATCCCCATGGTCCTGACGGAGTCCCAGCATCCACTAGGACGTCAGAGAAAATAAGATTTTACTTACCGATAAATCTATTTCTCATAGTCCGTAGTGGATGCTGGGCGCCCATCCCAAGTGCGGATTGTCTGCAATACTTGTACATAGTTATTGTTACATAAAATTCGGGTTGTTATGGTTGTGAGCCGTCTGTTCAGAGGCTCCTACGTTTATCATACTGTTAACTGGGTTCAGATCACAAGTTGTACGGTGTGATTGGTGTGGCTGGTATGAGTCTTACCCGGGATTCAAAATCCTTCCTTATTGTGTACGCTCGTCCGGGCACAGTATCCTAACTGAGGCTTGGAGGAGGGTCATAGGGGGAGGAGCCAGTGCACACCACCTGATCCTAAAGCTTTATTTTTGTGCCCTGTCTCCTGCGGAGCCGCTAATCCCCATGGTCCTGACGGAGTCCCAGCATCCACTACGGACTATGAGAAATAGATTTATCGGTAAGTAAAATCTTATTATCCACTTGCTGTAAGGTTCAAAATATGAAGACTGTAAGAAATCTAAAACCAGATTCAAGTCCCATGGCGCTGTAGGTGGAATGAATGGAGGCTGTACTCTGAGGACACCTTGTAGAAAAGTGTACCGACGGCAATAGACCAAACCGTCTTTGAAAATAAATTGACAACGCAGATACCTGCACCTTTAGTGTAGATAAACGCAGTCCTCCATCTAACCCCGTCTGTAGAAATAACAAAAGACGGGATAACTTGAAAGATGATGTCGGAAACTTCCGAGCTTCACACCAACCTATATAGGCACGCCAAATTCTGTAATAATGAGCTGCCGTAACCGGCTTCCTAGCACGTAACATGGTTGTTATAACCGATACTGGAATGCCCTCTCTTCTTAAGAGGGCGGTCTCAACAGCCACCCTGTCAAACACAGCCGCGCTAAACCGGGGTAAAAGAATGGACCCTGTTGTAACAGGTCTGGACGTAGTAGGAGCGACCAAGGATCTTATGCGAGTAGTCCGTGGAGATCCGAGAACTAAGCTCTCCGAGACCAATGAGGCACCACTAGTATGACTGTGACGGACTCTCTTTTGATCCGTTTTAGCAACCGAGAGAGTAGCGGAAACGGTGGAAACAGATACACGAGGCTGTACGGCCACGCGATTGTGAGAGCATCCACCGCCACTGCCTTTGGATCTCTGGTTCTGGACACATACTGGGGCGTTTGGTAATTGTGGCGAGGTGCCATCAGATCCACCTGAGGGTAACCCCACCTGTGGACCAACATGTGAAACACCTCTGGATTTAATGCCCAGTCCTTGGATGAAAATTCCGACTGCTGAGATAATCCGCCTCGCAGTTGTCCACTCCCGGAATGAACCCTGCCGACAATATCAACTTATGGTATTCTGGCCAATTGAGGATTCGAGCTACTTCCCGCATTGCCATGCAGCTGCTCGTTCCTCCCTGGTTGTTGATGTATGCGACTGCCGTCGCGTTGTCTGACTGCACTTGGCCAGTCTGAGAGCGAAGCATGTAGTGCTTTGTAAATTGCGCGGAGTTTCAGGACATTTAAAGACAGCAATCTGTCGTGATCCGCCTAGAGACCCTGTCGCTGACAATTTTAAACTACAGCTCCCCAACTTCTGAGACTCTCACCCCGAGTAGAGACACCCTCGCCCTTGGGGACAACCTCACCCTGTGGGGAATCTGCTGATGCGAGGGCAACCACAGTGTGCGAGCACATGCTGTGGAAATGGACGCGAGTGCAAACCTCCGAACTGAAGCGCTTCGAAAGCCACCACCATTGTTCCTAATAGGCGAATACACAAATGTACAGAGAGTGTGCGTGGCTTGAACACTAATTGTACCAGATGGCGAATAATCTGTACTTTCTGGTGTAGTAGGTAAATTCTATGATTTACCGTATCTCGAATCATACCTAGGAATTGAAGTCGTTGAGACGGAATGAGATGCGATTTCTTGAAGTTGACACTGCAACCGTGGTGTACGTTAGCAGCGCAAGTTGGAGGAGCATCTGTTGAGACGGAGCTCTTATGAGCAGATCGTCTAAGTACGGAACGATTGTCACTGCCAGGGATCTGAGATGAGCTATCATCACAAACATCACTTGGTGAATATCCGTGGCGCTGACGAGAGGCCAAACGGTAGAGCCTGACACTGTTAATGGTGTGGCGTATTGCAAAATGCAAGAACCTCTGATGAGGTGACCAAATCGGAATGTGTAAGTACGCATCCTGGAAATCAAGTGCAATCATGCAATCTTGTGGCTCCAAATCTGCAAATACTGACCGCAGAAATTCCATCTTCAATCTGTAGTAAGTGACTTACTGATTGAGACTGTGACGGAGCCCTCCGGCTTCGGTACCACAAACAGACGGGAATAATAACCCTGACCTTGTTGGTGTACCAGGCCTGGAATTAAAAACTGCTGAATCCAGCAGAGACTGAATGGCAATCTGCCAAAACGCCTTCTTGTCATCCGACAGAGGCAGTCCTGTCTTGAAAAAGCGCAGTGGCGGGAGACAGCTTTCTTTTAACCCTAAATTGCGGATACATCCATCAGTGGATGTCTGGAATCCCGGCTAATGTAACGTCTAAAGGCGCGCTCCCACAATTGGAAATCCGAGATGACCTGGGAGCCCGTCAAGCCACTGGCTTATTGGTGACTTTAGCGCCCTGGCGTTACAATTTCTGTACCACAGCCTTGAAAAGACTGAAATCTAAAGGATTTAAACGCCGGACCAGAGTATTTCCGTCTTGGTACCGGAGGAGGCAATGGCAGGAAACTAGACTCCCCCCCCCCCCCCCCCCCCCCCCCACCGCCTTGGCCTGAGAAATGCATTTGTCAAATTTAGGGCCAAACAACTTCTGGCCACCGTATTCTTTTGACCTCTGACTCCGCTTGCCAAGAACGCAGCCAGAGTCCTTGTCGTGCTGTAACTAGCGACGATGAGAGGCGAGCTAACAGCCGGCAGCAGAAGCTGTACATAGATACTCAGCAGCTTCTCAGATTTGATTAACGATAAGTATAACGTGATCGTCATTGTTACCATACATAGAGCGCCTTAGTGACCCAAATGTATCTTGGGTCTTTATAAGGTTTGACACAGACGAATTCACCAATGGCGGATTCTCCAATGTAGAGGTCACTGTGTGGAAACGGGTAAATAGACTTAAATCTGTGAGGTATAGAACGGGTTATTCGCGTTCTACTAACATCTTAGGAAGATATCCTAAATAAGAAGCCCATTGGAGATCTCTGTCGTTTAGTAAATACGACTGATTATATGTTAGAGGCTCCTTAGTCTCTGTAAACTTCAGAGACTGACGCACTGGTCATTATCAATGTCTGGTTGTCAAAAACCGCACTATCTGACTGCTGGTCTAATGTGCCCTCCTCACCCTTATTTAGCGCCGTGAGGATTGGCATAGAATTGTCAGACTGCAACATAGCAGAAATGGTTAAATTATAAGACCAATTAAATTAACACCCTGTTACCCAAAGTGAAGTTGGACCTTTGCAAAGGCTGAGACTCCTCCGTTATAGCTGGCGGTGTCACCCGAGCCTCCGATCTTGCCGCTTGTCGAGCGGCGGCCCCTACAAAACATACTGAACATGTGGTAAATTTATGTACAGACATTGCAGTAAAACTTCTTTTTAGTCTTTGCTGGTGCCTTACTCATTATGCAGACAGACAACACAATAGACAAAGACAGACACTGCCACGACTCAGTAAAATTATTGCTTAAGGTGTCTAATATATATATATATATATATATATATATATTAGGTGCTTCATCGCGCCCTACGGGCGCTCTTCACACCGTCGCAAGGGGCTACGCCCCCTTAACCCTTGCATGCCTTTCTGGGGTTTAATATTTGTATTATATGGAGTATTACCTGCATTCCTTTGTTAGTGGTTAAATATTGCACAATGAAAGGGCGTGCGATGGTGAAGGAGGCGCAGCCCCTTGCGACGGCGTGAACAGCACCTGCAGGGCACGATGTACAGAATGTAGCAGGTGCGGGGGGGACTGCGGATGGTGTCTGTAGATGCTGCGGGTGGAGGGGAGGCAGAAGTGGGGGTGGGGCCCGGATGGGGAAGGTTCGGGAGGTGCTGCGCGTGGGGGAGGGGCAGAGGAGTGGGGGATGCAGATGGGGGAGGGGTCCGGAGGCACTGCAGGTGGGGGAGGAGCAGGGGTGCCACGGATGGGAGAGGGGCAGGTGTGGGGATGTTGTGGATGGGTGAAGGGTTCCGGAGGTGCTGTGGGATGGGTGTGCCGGGGCTTGGGTAGGGGACCGCAGGCACCATGGGTAGGGTAGGGGCAGGTACGGGTGTTGCGGCGGATGGGAAAGGAGGTCCGGAGGTGCTGCTTACCTCCCAAATGTCCCGATTTTCGCGGGACAGTCCCATTTTTTGGGGTCTGTCCCGCTGTCCCACCCGCGGGTCGCAGTGTCCAGCGGTGGGGGGGGGGGGGGCAGTTGGAAAGCTCCTGTACTCGCTGTTCTGCTTAGCAGAGCAGCGGTGAATAGTGGAGACAGAGGGAGAGGGGGCATCAGGGGGTACGGATTACGGGGGGGGTTCCAGCAGCAGAGCCGGATTAAGGGGGGGGGGTGGCCAGGGGATACGTACCGTTGGCCCCACAGTTTTAGGGGGCCCCCCGGCTGGAGTAGCTCTGTCCCAGCTCAGAAGCTCCCCCCGTCCTGCCAGCAACAGCGGCAGCATTGTGCTACAGTCAGCACACGCTGCTGCATATTGGCAGGTCTGTGGTGTTGCAGGGAGGCAGCAGTCTCCCTGCTTTCTTCTCCCTGTGCGGGTGTGTAGGGGGAGCGACCACCTCCTCTGGATTTAGCCCTAGCTGAGGGGCCAAAATCCCATAAAAAAAAAAAAAATTCGGAATTTGCATAAGGGGGCGTGGCCGCGCGGGTCGCGATTAGGCCACGCCCCCAACCCACAGCAGGCACAGCAATGAGATAGGGCTCCCCTGTCTCAAGTGCCCTGGGCCCCCCGGACTCATAATCAGCCCCTGGGGGCATGCCAGCAGCTCACAGAGCGCTGGGCAAGCCCCCTCACTGACGAAAACGGGGACCCTCCCGTGAAGCCACGCCCCCTTTTCGCCGAGTGTGTTTCCCTCCTTCTGCCTGGATAAAGCTCCTGCAGAAAGCTGGGAGGTATGCACCCCTGCCTGTGACATGCCCAATGCCCATGCTATCTGCTTCTGCTCCTAGTCTCCTGTAGATTTGGCCAGATCTCTGTGACTCATTTGAATAACTCCGCCCACTGTTGTGACTCCACCCAGCGTTAGCAAATGAATCACAAGGTCACAGAATAGGGCTATTATATAGGGGAGATATATATATATAGCCGAACTGCAGTTCACATGGCCAGCCTATGTGAAACCTGAACCAAAATTCCCACTAACACCCCTGCGCCTCCGGTGGAGTTAGAGATGTAGGACAGGAACGTTCTGGAATTACAAACAGGAAGAAAACAGGAAGCATGGTTAAAATGGCCCCCATGCCATGCTTACACTGATAATCACAGGTTAGGGTACAATACTCCTGTGTATAATATAGGCTCAATAGTCTATTAATATACCTATGGTGCCTGAATATGAAATCTTGTCATGCAGCCTTATAAGTTTCTCTCCCCTGCAGCAGCGCTGTCTGTGATCAGACCTTGTGTCCCCCCCCCCCTCCCCCTCCCCCTGTGCTCCGTGTAGTTTAGCGGGGAGCGGGTGCCGGGAAGCTGACCTTCATTGCAGGGAGGCGGGGGACGCTTGTGAGGAGAGCCGCTGAGCGAACGGAGTTCGGCTGGCTGGAGCTAGCGGCTTCCGGCGGTGCTAGTGTGAGCGCTGAGCATCCTCAGCTGCGGCGGTTGTCCCCCTCTTAGCGCTGGATACGGAGCGGCTGGGGCGGACGGAGCTGCTGGGCGGCCGGACAGAGCGGCTGTGTATTAGTGGCGGGTGCGGGCGGTGGTTAAACACGGACCCCACACAGCGGGGCGGCAGCGTGCGCTGACCGCCCCGTCCCCCCCAGCATACCTTGTCTCCTGTAGGGAGGGCTGCTTCTGTCCGTGCATCAGGTCATGGCTGTGACGGGGCTTCTCCTGTAAGCTCCGTCCAGCTCTTGTTCATGGCTGTGACGGGGCTTCTCCTGTAAGCTCCGTCCAGCTCTTGTTCATGGCTGTGACGGGGCTTCTCCTGTAAGCTCCGTCCAACTCTTGTTCATGGCTGTGACGGGGCTTCTTTCTGTAAGCTCCGTCCAGCTGTAGCAGCAATCAGTGAGCTGCGTGTGGCTGTGAGGGTGCTCTTTGTGAGGACCGACACGCCATGCGCTGCTTCTGTGCAGCGGCACTATCCCGGACCCATGTTTTTAGAAGAAACTGGGAAGGGATGTGCTTGAAATAGTAATAAAAAGGTAAAAATCAAAATCAAAAATATTCAAAGATAAGTGTGGGAGCTCCACACAAGCCTCTGTTAGTGCATGAGCACAGAAAAAACACTGAGGTACTCGGGGATATGGAGGGGTGGAGAGTTCTAAATTTAAATATTCAGTGCCCTGTTTCCTGCGGAAGCCGTCCATATCCCAAGAGTACTCCAGTGACCCCTAGTGGATGAAAAACTAATAACACACCTTCCACTGAATGGGCGATATTGTAGGTAATAGATTGGTGTGTATTCCCAATACACCGATGAACGAAGTTGCCACAGATGTGAGGTCGACCCTGCAACACAATTGCTGTGTGTATGGGTGAACAGCCCCTTGGCCCATGCACTGGCTGCAGGGACTGACAGTACAGCTGGGTGGGCAAATTAAAATGCCCTCTCAGTTGTGTCATCAAGACCGACATATTGAGCGGCGGATTGGTGTGTATATTTAGCCAATCGGCCGCTCTGTTGGTGCACCAGATGTATCTATGAAGTGTGTGCCCAGCCCTAAAGTGGACACCTTTTGTGGATTGAGTGATATATCAATCTCATACATTAACATCTATTTATTTAATTAAAAGTGATTGTCTTCAGATTTATGATAACACACAGCAGCGATCAGGTCTGAATTAACTCCCCCTAGATGTGGTGGTCTCCAACCAACTTCAGGATTGTAAGCTGACTGTAGACTATGCCAGTAGATCCCAAACTTGCTTGAATCACTGTGCCCCAGAATACCCCTTGGCCAAAAGTTTTGTATTGAGAAATTTAAAAGAAAATTGTTAATGAAGTAAATTGTGCTTGTCTGTCATGCTTAGGTTACGTGTAGGGAAGCCAATCCCAGGCCATTATTTCAATCCCGGGTATCGGGATTGAAAAATGGGTATCCCGGGATTGGCTTTTAACTATGTACCCCGCACACATAACTCACCATATACCGGGGGTGGGCGGGGAACATCCTCTGCTCTCTCCTGGCGGCTCCCAGCGTCGTGTGACGGCGCAGCATGACCTCTCACGCTGGACTGGGGAGCCGGAAGAAGCCGGGCAGCGTCTGAGCATCCGGTGGACGTTCAACGCTGATCCCTCAATCCCCGGGATTGGAGCTTCCTATCCCGGCCGTTTTTGGCCCTAAATCCCGGGATTGGCCACCATAGTTATCTGTTAGTAGGTTGCCCTTCTGTTAGGCTGCATATCCTATGATTGATAGCCACCAGCACTGGTTTTGCATGTAACATTTTGCATAAATAATTTGATTTGGACCTCCAAACCCTGCCACCACAGCAAGTGCCCTTTTTACTTTTTATTTTATATAAAGCACCAATCATTTACAAGCACGGATTTGCCTTGTAAATGATTGTCGCTTTAAAAAAAATGTCAGAGATCGGCCTGCGTCCCACCCCTCCGGCCAAACTCTGTCCCTATTACATATTCAGTTCAAAAAGTTTATTGTCACTACAACATTAGAAAATGCATAAGTGACATTACAATGCAATACACCCACGACTCCAATAATTTTCAAATACAACGTTAAAAACTTGAACTAACAATAACAGAAGGAAAGAAACGCCTGCAACCTACTAGTACTGCATCCAAGACACCTGTAAAACATTTCTTGGAAGCCAGCAAGGAGAAAAGAGAGTAACATGGAAGACTGGGATCGGAGATGATTTCATTAGCCTTTGCTATACTCCTCCTAGCAAAAATATCCTCCATCCTAGGCAGGGATTGTCCAATAATTCTCTCAGCAGCTTTCACTACTCTTTCTAAAGACCCATGGTCGGAACACTTGGAATTCCCAGACCACACTATAATAGCTTAAGTCAAAAGACTCTCAATTACGCAGCAGTCCCATAGTGTGAGTTACTTTCTAAGTTCTGTCAGCTAATTGGGGCAGAACAGTGGCACAGTGTTGGTCAGAGGTTGCATATCAATATTCTAAAGCACAGGTTCTCTGACTCTGTCCTCAGGACCCTCACACGGTTCATGTTTTGCAGGTCACCTGTAGATTTTTAAAATGTGACAGTCGGTGATACACAGCACCTGCCAGGTGACTTGGAAACCGTGAATAGTATGGGGACCTGAGGACCGAGTTTGAGAACCACTGTTCTAAAGCAATATGGGATCGGCTTAGAATTAATGCAGGAGCCTCCTATTACTAAAATATCAATATTGGAACATAGTGGGCAGTTGCATTCTGGACTAGGCATAGGGGTGATGCTGCTCTGACATTCTCTGGGAGAGTCCATTTGAAGACACCACAGAAGTGATAGGACCCCCCCTTTTCTGTGCAAGCGAAATGGTATTCTACAGCAGATACGTGTTCGTGAATATATAAAACGGAGAAGGACACTGATTAGATCATTTGCCAACGAAATAGCTTGCTGGAAGGAGATAACAGAGGGCTTAATTCAGTAAGGATTGCAATTGCAAAGCTGCTTGCAGCCTGTCAATCAGGCAAAAGCGTTCACAGGACCTGGTCTGCACTTGCACAGAACGTGTCTAGCGTGCGCAGTTTCCCGACTATCAGGAAACCAGTAAGGATTGCAAAAGCAATCCATACTGAATTAGAATTAGACTCAGAGTTTGAGAAAAAGTTCATCGTAGGCTGCGAGATGACAGAAAATTTGGTAACCTGGATTGTATGGTTAGCTCAGAGACCAGATCTTAACCTCCATTGAAAACCTCTGGGACAATTTGGAGCGACAGGTGTGTTTCAAACTGTACTTATGACGGAATGGCAAAGCACAGCCTGCTGTTGGCCAGGAACTTGTGGACAGTTTGCCAAGAAGAGTGTGCAGAAATAACTACACGTGGTGGACCTACAAATTACTGATGTCAATAACATCTCGATCTATTTGCTGTCAGTGTCCAATCACTTTTGTTTACATAGTGTAGGATGAGAAAAGTGACTGGCTAGTTGGAAAGATGTACAAATTGCAGGAGCAAAAATATCACCCCACATTGATATGGGGTGTTTACAACGTATTGTATACCAGTGCACCTCCTATCCCTACACACATCTGTGGGTTCATGAAATTTCTGACCAGAGCCTTATTTGTGTGGAGTTTGTATGTTCTGCCCATGCTTTGCAATAGAATAGACCTCAAAGAATCCCATTGTGCAAGCAACCCTTGCTGAGGAAGGCAGTCGTCACGTGGTGGAACTGTGTTTAGAGAAATTATTCACAATTGGAACAGGTGAAAGTGTAATATGCAGACCTAAGTGTATATACAGTGCCATTTGCGGTTGAAGTATGCATATAAAGGAAAAATAATAATTATAGTGGGTGTAGTGCATAACGTCTTGAAACCCAGCAGGTACTAGCGTATAAATCCTGGGTTGCTGCGTAAGGGATGCAGGAAAACTTACGTTGGTGCGATACTATAATTGGCCAGTATGAACAGTGGCAGTAAACGAATCCCCCATACAGCTTAGCTACCACAGTGGCATAGTGCCTGAAGCTACTTATGCTTATAGTGGGTATACACTAGGCGATTTTGTAAACAATAGCTCTCATTTTGACTATCTTGAGCAATATTTTGGCAGCGATGGCCGATGCGCGCTCCTGGGGTATTGCATAGTGTGTACCCACCATTAGGCTTACCACACTATCCCTTTAAACTGGGACGGTCATGAATTACACAGGTTCTGTGGCTGATTAAACCAGGTGAAATGCAGGCTTGAAGTTAGCAGCTTCAGAACCTGTGTACATGATAGATGAATAGTATGGTAAGCACACTTATCCTGTACATATATACCAAACTGATTAATATATTGTTTTATTAACATTTCATACCTCCCAACATGACCCTCTCCAGGAGGGACAGAATGCTCTGCTTCTGGACTTCCCTCTTAAGTTGTAATTGCCATCACCTGTGCTGGAACACCTTTCTTATCCTTTAGCCTGTTCAACACAGGTGCCTGTAATCATACATTAAGAGAAAAGTCCAGGAGAAGATCACTGTGTCCCTCCTGGAGAGGGTCATGTTGGGAGGTATGACATTTGTAAGCTTTAAAACTAGCATATTAAAACAAACATTCACCCCTCCTAGTTTGAGGTTCAACTGAATGTGATATTGAGGAAATGTATGGCCTCAATCTACTCCATACAAGCATACCTAAAACAAGAGTTATGGTAGACTTTTACCATGGTTAACTTTCTTTGAGAGCCACAGGATTGACATGGGGTGTAGATGATTAAATAAGGACTGGGCACCAAACGGTTAAGCTTTTGCGTTCCCAGAATGCTCCGGTCCAACCTACCCTGTAACCCCACCTATTGGCCAAGGGAAATCCGTTTTGCCAGCAAGCCCAAAGCAGGAGCAGAATTAAGCGAGAAGTAAGACCTGTACATACGAGAAAAACAGCACACTCTTCCATACTAGAAGGAAGGAGTTAGTGAAAGATTCTCAAATTAGGTGCGTCAGGGTGGGCACCCTGTGGACCTCGAAGAAACACAGTTAACCACGGTAAGTACCATAATTCTTGTTTTCTTCAGGGTCCACAGTTGATCCACAGGATTGACACGGGGATGCCCCAAAACAGAATTAAAGGGAGGGGCACTCCTGATTTGACACCCAAATGCAGTATCCTGAGAGGCAAAAGATATCAAAGGCATAATGTCTTAGAAACGTATTGATAGAGGACCACGTGTCTGCCTTACAGAGTCATTCAGCTAAAGCACCATGGTGGGCTGCCCATGAGGGACCAACTGACCGGGTAGAATGGGCAGAGACATCCAGGATAGGTAGACCAGCTCGAGAGTAGGCTGAGATCGTCATCCAAAGCCATCTTGCCAGTGTTTGCTTATCAGCAGGCCATCCTCTCTTATGAAATCCACATAGGATAAAGGGGTAATTCAGACCGGATCGCTGCTGTGCGTTTTGATCAGGCACAAACTGCGTATGCACCACAATGCGCAGGTGAGTCACACGGGTACTAAGCAGATCACCGCTCAGCAATGGGTTTGTGCGATGGATCCGTTTGCACGGGCGATCGCAAGGAGATTGACAGGAAGAAGGCGTTTCTGGGTGGCAACTGACCAACAGGGATTGGTTGGAAAAATGCAGGTGCGTCAATGCGTTTGCAGGGAGGGATCCTGATGTCAATTCCGGTCCTGAACGGGCTGAAGCGATCACAACGGCTGAGTAAGTCCTGGGCTGCATAGAGACTGCACAGAATCAGTTTGTGCAGCTCTGCTACACATGCGTTCGCACACTTGCACAGCTAAAATACACTCCCCCTGTAGGCGGCAACTCTGATCGCAGCAGTGCAAAAATCGCTTCCTAGCGATCTGGTCTAAATTACCCCCAAAGAGAGCATCTGTTCTTATGTCACTGGTACGATCCACGTAGACCCATAGTGCACGAACTACGTCAAATGCTGCATTTCCCACAGTGAGGTCGGGCAATTGGAAGGCCGGAACTTCAATTTCTTCATTAAGGTGAAATTTAGAGACCACCTTAGGAAGATAACCAGACCTGGTTCTGAGAACTCTGGATGAAAGACCAGAAATGGGGGCGACAGGAAAGTGCCCCTAAATCTGATACTATACTAGCTGAAGCTATTGCCAGTAGAAATAGCTTTAGCTGTCATCCACTTGGGATCCACCAGGTGCAATGGTTCAAATGGGGGAGGTTGAAGAGCCTTGAGAACCAGTCCTAGGTCCCAAGGAGCTGTTGGAGGAACAAAAGGAGCATGGATGTGAAGCACTCCCTGAAAGAAAGTGCGAACATCCTCTAGAGTTGCAATTTTCCTCTGAAACCATATGGATAATGCCGAAACCTGTACCTAAAGGGAGGATAGGCGGAGACCTCAGCAAATTCCAGCTTGAAGGAATGCCAAGATTCTGGAAACTCTAAAAGATCGAGGCTCATAACTTCTGTCAGCACACCATTGGAAATATGCATGCCAGAACCAGTAATAGATGCAAGCTGAGGATGGTTTCCTTGCCTGAAGCTTCGTTTGAATTACCGTTTGTGAAAATACTTTTGCCTTTAGATGGATGACTTAAGAGCCACGCCATCAAAGACTGCAAAGGTGTGACTAGCGACATGAGTCAATAGATCTAGTCCGTAAGGCAGCAGCAATGGTTTAACCCAGTGGTTCTCAAACTGTGTGCCGTTGCACCCTGGGGTGCCTCTGGACACTTGCAAGGGTGTCCTGGGTTGGTGGTCTTCGAAAAATTCAAATTATTTATGGTCAATGTAATAGACAAAGCCAGTGCTGGTGGCTACAGTCATAAAATATGTGGACAAACAAGTGAATCCTGTCCCTCCCCAACTAACTTGCTCTAAGGATGACACTTAAACACAATTTACTTCATTTAATATTTCTCTAACGCCCTAGTGGATAGTGGGATGACATTAGTACCATGGAGTATAGATCGGGTCCATTGGAGCCTGGCACTTTAAGAAATCATTATTGTGTGCTGGCTCCTCCACTCTATGCCCCTCCACCAGACTCCGTTTAGAAAAATGTGTCCAAGGAGCCGGGTGCATTCCTCTGGAGCACCACCACCAATTGTACTAGTACCAGGGGGTTTTATAGAGCATATAAACGGCGGTGACAGTGCTGCTGTGTTAATAAATAAATATATGTATATTTCTCTCACGTCCTAGAGGATGCTGGGGACTCCGTAAGGACCATGGGGTATAGACGGGCTCCACAGGAGATAGGGCACCTAAAAGAACTTTGACTATGGGTGTGCACTGGCTCCTCCCTCTATGCCCCTCCTCCAGACCTCAGTTAGATCTTGTGCCCAGAGGAGAATGGGTGAACTGCAGAGAGCTCTCCAGAGTTTTCTGTGGAAAAAGAATTTTGTTAGGTTTTTTATTTTCAGGGAGTCCTGTTGACAACAGGCTCCCTGCATCGTGGGACCGAGGAGAGAGAAGCAGAGCTGGCTTGTCAAGTTGGGCACTGCTTCTAGGCTACTGGACACCATTAGCTCCAGAGGGAGTCGGAACACAGGTCTCACCTGGGGTTCGTCCCGGAGCCGCGCCGCCACCGTCCTCCTCACAGATGCCGAAGATAGAAGCCGGGTGAGTATTGAGGAAAAGACTTCAGGCGGCAGAAGACATCAGATCTTCATGAGGTAAGCGCTCAGCAGTAAGCTGCGCGCCATTGCTCCCAGTCACACACACAAAGCAGGCACTGAAGGGGGGGGGGGGGCGCCCTGGACAGCAATAAACCTCGTTTTTGGCCATAAATAAGGTGGATTAGGCTGGGGGACAGTAAATCCGCGGACCCCCGCCATTTTATTAATATATGATGAAGGGACCGAAGCCCGCCGTCGGGTGGGCGGGGCTTGATCCTCAGCACTAACCAGCGCCATTTTCTCCACAGAGGCTGCATGAGAAAACGCTGGCTCCCTGTTCTCTCCCCTGCTGAGCTTCACAGGTTGGAAAAAGGAGGAGGGGGGCACTTTGGCGACGCAGTGAGTGGAGATTACGATTATAAACATAAAAAAGCGCTATCTGGATGTATATTCCAGTGTTTTTAAGCGCTGGGTGTGTGCTGGCATACTCTATCTCTCTGTCTCTCCTAAGGACCTGGTTGGGGTTTTGTCCCCTTATAGGTAAATCCCGGTGTGTGTGGGGTCTCGGTACGTGTGTGTCGACATGTCTGAGGCGGAAGGCTTCTCCAAGGAGGAGGTGGAGCAAATGAGTGGTGTGTCCCCGTCGGTTGTGCCGACTCCTGATTGGATGGACATGTGGCATACGTTGCATGCAAGTGTGGCATCTTTACATAAAAGGCTTGATAAGGCTGGTTTAGGGAGGACATCAGGCGGTCAATCCTCAGATTGGACCGACTCACAGGGCCTGTCGGGGTCTCAAAAGCGTCCCTTAACACAAGACACTACTACCGGCACAGATTCTGATTCCAGTGTCGACTATGACGAAGTAAAATTGCACCCTAGGGTGACTAAAACTATTCAGTGTATGATTGTGGCAATAAGGGATGTAGATACAAGAAAAATGACCACACCTGGCGCCACCATACACCAATAACAATGAGAATGGCTTACTTAGATATCAACCGTTTGGATTTGACAAATACTTTTCTAGTGGAAATTTGTCAGTGGAATACAAGAAACCACCCTTCTCAAGGAAATAACAAATCTGTAAAACCAATAAGAAAAAACATAGTGCAACCAGTTTTTTCAGTAAAGTGAAGAAGATGTTTTTATTGGTTCAACTCACGTATGAGTCAGTCATGCATATCGTCCACCAGATGGCGTGGACCCTCAATCCCTTTAGATGTCCTGTGAGACTAGGAACTCAAAGGGAGAACAAAATATAGTGCAATACTGCTTCACCATATAAAAAAATTTATTCTGACAAAAACAAACTTACATTAAACATATAATTTAAAAGCATATCACCCAAATGGGACACTGGAACACCTCTCCACAGAACAGAACCAGCTGCGGTTGGTCACTTGTGCGGGATCCAGATGGTTAGAGCCTTGTGCTTGAGCGCGCTTTCGGTCCTCAGACCTTCCTCAGAAGCATAGGCTACTAATCAAAGGAAGACACTATTTATACCCATAATATCCACCCTCCTGTATTCAATAATTGCGGTAATCAGCGCTGACCGGAACCGCAATTATTGAATACAGGAGGGTGGATATTATGGGTATAAATAGTGGCTCCCTTTGATTAGTAGCCTATGCTTCTGAGGAAGGTCTGAGGACCGAAAGCGCGCTCAAGCACAAGGCTCTAACCATCTGGATCCCGCACAAGTGACCAACCGCAGCTGGTTCTGTTCTGTGGAGAGGTGTTCCAGTGTCCCATTTGGGTGATATGCTTTTAAATTATATGTTTAATGTAAGTTTGTTTTTGTCAGAATAAATTTTTTTATATGGTGAAGCAGTATTGCACTATATTTTGTTCTCCCTTTGAGTTCCTAGTCTCACAGGACATCTAAAGGGATTGAGGGTCCACGCCATCTGGTGGACGATATGCATGACTGACTCATACATATGTGAGTTGAACCAATAAAAACATCTTCTTCACTTTACTGAAAAAACTGGTTGCACTATGTTTTTTCTTATTGGTTTTACAGATTTGTTATTTCCTTGAGAAGGGTGGTTTCTTGTATTCCACTGACAAATTTCCACTAGAAAAGTATTTGTCAAATCCAAACGGTTGATATCTAAGTAAGCCATTCTCATTGTTATTGGTGTATGGTGGCGCCAGGTGTGGTCATTTTTCTTGTATCTATTGTCCTATTGGGGTCTTGGTGAAGGCTCTTTGTACCATACAGGCTGCCTCTATACCTATAAGTGCAGATCTCAATCACCGATCTTACTACTGCAATAAGGGATGTGTTGCATATTGTGGATGAACCCTCAGTCCCCGACACAAGGGTACACATGTTTAAGGAAAAGAAACAGATTATTAATTTTCCCACATCTCATGAATTAAATGAGTTCTTTGGAAAAGCTTGGGAGACTCTGGATAAGAGACCGCAGATCCCCAAAAGAATTTTTATGGCATACCCTTTCCCTAAGCATGACAGGGAGATTTGGGAATTACCCCCCACTGTGGACAATGCCCTGACGCGCTTATCCAAGAAAGTGGCGCTACCGTCTCCTGACACAGCGGCCCTTAAGGACCCAGCAGATCGCAGGCAAGAAACTACCTTAAAGGGTATTTATTCTCATACGGGTGCTGTGCTAAGACCGACGATTGCGTCGGCATGGGTGTGTAGCGCAATTGCAGCTTGGACAGATGAGCTGACAGATCAATTTGATACTATGGATAAGGATACTATATTCCTAACTCTAGCCCATATAAAAGACGCAGCCTTATTTATAAGGGATGCTCAAAGGGACATTGGATTGCTAGCTTCTAGGGCCAATGCCATGGCTATCTCAGCGAGAAGATCCTTATGGACTCGCCAATGGACGGGTGATGCGGATTCCAAGAAACATATGGAAGTACTACCCTATAAGGGGGATGTATTGTTTGGGGATGGGCTGACGGACCTGGTTTCCACAGCTACAGCAGGTAAATCAAATTTTTTACCATATATTCCCCAACAGCAGAAGAAAGTAACACCCTATCAGATGCAGTCCTTTAGGTCGCACAAGTCCAAAAGAGGTCGGGGATCCTCTTTCCTCGCCAGAGGTAAGGGCAGAGGCAAGAGAGCACCTGCTGCGGCAGGTGCCCAGGAACAAAAGTCCTCCCCGGCTGCTCCAAAACCCACAGCATGACGCTGGGGCTCCCCTGAGGGAGTCCGCACCGGTGGGGGCACGTCTTCGACTTTTCAGTCAGGCCTGGGTCAGTTCGGACCTGAATCCCTGGGTGTTGGAAATAGTTTCCCAGGGTTACAAACTGGAATTCGAGAAGGTGCCCTTGCGCCGATTTTTCAAATCGTCCCTACCAGCTTCCACATCGGAAAGGGATGTAGTGTTAGCTGCAATTCAAACGCTGTGTATACAGCAAGTGATAATCAAGGTTCCCCTGCACCAGCAGGGAAGAGGTTGCTACTCAACCCTATTTGTGGTCCCGAAACCGGACGGTTCGGTCAGACCGATTTTGAATCTGAAATCCCTAAACCTGTACATAAAAAGATCCAAATTCAAAATGGAATCACTCAGAGCGATAATAGCCAACATGGAGGAGGGGGAATTTATGGTGTCTCTGGACATAAAGGATGCGTACCTTCATGTCCCCATATATGCCCCCCATCAGGAATACCTGAGATTCGCTGTACAGGATTGTCATTACCAATTTCAGACGTTGCCGTTTGGACTTTCCACGGCCCCGAGGATTTTCACCAAAATAATGTCGGAAATGATGGTGGTCCTGCGCAAGCATGGAGTCACAATTATCCCATACTTGGACGATCTCCTGATAAAAGCGAGATCAAGGGAGAAAGTGCTGAGCAGTGTGGCGCTCTCTCCGAGAGTGCTCCAGCAACACGGTTGGATTCTAAATCTACCAAAGTCACAGTTGATTCCGACAACTCGACTACCGTTCCTAGGTATGATACTGGATACGGAACAAATGAAGGTCTTTCTCCCAATAGAGAAGGCCCAAGACATCCAGAACATGGTCAGAGAACTGCTAAAACCGAAAAGGGTGTCAGTTCACCAATGCACTCAAGTTCTGGGAAAAATGGTGGCGGCCTACGAGGCCATTCCCTTCGGAAGGTTCCATGCACGGACTTTTCAATGGGACCTTCTGGACAAGTGGTCAGGGTCCCATCTGCACTTACATCGGAAAATAACTGTCCCCAGGAACCAGAGTGTCCCTCCTGTGGTGGTTGCAAAGTGCTCACCTACTGGAGGGTCGCCAGTTCGGGATTCAGGACTGGATTCTGGTTACCACGGACGCGAGCCTCCGAGGATGGGGAGCGGTCACACAGAGAAAGACTTTTCAGGGTCTTTGGTCAGACCAGGAGTCCTGTCTACACATCAATGTGTTGGAACTCAGGGCCATTTACAACGGCCTTCGACAAGCGGAGAGTTTTCTTCGAAACCTACCGGTTCTGATTCAATCAGACAATGTCACAGCAGTGGCTCATGTGAACCGCCAAGGCGGGACAAGAAGCAGAGTCGCAATGACGGAAGCCACAAGGATTCTTCGCTGGGCGGAAAATCATGTAAGTGCTCTGTCGGCTGTCTTCATTCCGGGAGTAGACAACTGGGAAGCAGACTTCCTCAGCAGACACGATCTCCATCCAGGAGAGTGGGGACTTCATCAAGAAGTCTTTGCAGACGTAACACGTCTTTGGGGAACTCCTCAAATAGACATGATGGCGTCACGCCTCAACAAAAAACTTCGGAGGTCTTGCGCAAGGTCTCAGGACCCTCAGGCAGTAGCAGTAGACGCACTGGTAACACCGTGGGTGTTCGAATCGGTCTACGTGTTCCCTCCTCTTCCTCTCATCACGAAAGTGTTGAGGATCATAAGACGAAGAAGAGTACAGACGATAATCGTTGTCCCAGACTGGCCTCGAAGGGCCTGGTACTCGGATCTACAAGAGATGCTCACAGGAGACCCCTGGCCTCTTCCTCTGAGGGAAGACCTGTTGCAGCAGGGGCCATGTGTATTTCAAGACTTACCGCGGTTACGTTTGACGGCATGTCGGTTGAACGCAGAATCCTAGCAAAAAAGGGGATTCCGGAAGAGGTCATCCCTACTTTAATAAAGGCTAGGAAGGAGGTGACGATAAAACATTATCACCGTATCTGGCGAAAGTATGTGTCTTGGTGTGAGACCAAGAATGCACCTACGGAAGATTTTCATCTGGGTCGTTTTCTCCACTTCCTACAGACAGGAGTGGATATAGGCCTGAAATTAGGCTCGGTTAAGGTACAGTCCAGACGTTTGTAAAGGGAGTGCTGCACATCCAGCCCCCTTTTGTGCCTCCAGTGGCACCATGGGACCTGAACGTGGTGTTGCAGTTCCTAAAATCACACTGGTTTGAACCGCTTAACAAGGTTGAGTTGAAATTTCTTACTTGGAAGGTGGTCATGTTGTTGGCCTTCGCATCAGCAAGGCGAGTGTCAGAATTGGCGGCTCTCTCACACAAGAGCCCCTACTTGATTTTTCATGTGGATCGAGCTGAATTGAGGACACGTCCGCAATTTTTGCCTAAAGTGGTTTCTTCGTTCCATATGAATCAACCTATTGTGGTGCCTGTGGCTACCGGTGACCTGGAGGATTCCAGATCCCTAGACGTAGTCAGGGCCTTAAAGATTTATGTAGCCAGGACGGCTAGAATTAGGAAAACAGAGGCTCTGTTTGTTCTGTATGCGGCCAATAAGATTGGCGCTCCTGCTTCGAAGCACACTATTGCTCGCTGGATCTGTATTACGATTCAGCAGGCTCACTCTACGGCTGGATTGCCGGTACCAAATTCGGTTAAGGCCCATTCCACTAGGAAGGTGGGCTCTTCTTGGGCGGCTGCCAGAGGCGTCTCGGCCTTACAACTTTGCCGAGCGGCGACTTGGTCGGGGTCAAACACTTTTGCTAAATTCTACAAGTTTGATACCCTGGCTGATGAGGACCTAGCGTTTGCTCAGTCGGTGCTGCAGAGTCATACGCACTCTCCCGCCCGATTGGATTCTTTGGTATAAACCCCGTGGTCCTTACGGAGTCCCCAGCATCCTCTAGGACGTAAGAGAAAATAAGTTTTTAAACCTACCGGTAAATCTATTTCTCCTAGTCCGTAGAGGATGCTGGGCGCCCGTCCCAGTGCGGAAACTCTGCAAGACTTGTATATAGTTGTTGCTTCCATAAGGGTTATGTTACAGTTGACATCGGTCTAGGACCGTTACTGTTGTTTTTGTTCATACTGTTAACTGGTTATGTATGTTCCAGGTTACATGGTATGATTGGTGTGGGCTGGTATGAATCTTGCCCTTGGATTGCTAAATCCTGCCTTGTATTGTCCATCTCCTCTGGGCACAGTTCTCTAACTGAGGTCTGGAGGAGGGGCATAGAGGGAGGAGCCAGTGCACACCCATAGTCAAAGTTCTTTTTAGGTGCCCTATCTCCTGCGGAGCCCGTCTATACCCCATGGTCCTTACGGAGTCCCCAGCATCCTCTACGGACTAGGAGAAATAGATTTACCGGTAGGTTTAAAATCTTATTATATATAAGTTTACCCAGTGGAGCACTGTTCTGATTGAGGTATTGTGTGCTGGTCCCAATCCTCTCTGTGTCACTCCATTCGGGCTGTCTGGGATTGTTGTGCTGTTTCACTATCTGTGTTGTCACTGCACTGTGGGGTATATTTACTAAGGTCCCGATTTTGACCGAGATGGTGTTTTTTCTTCAAAGTGTCAGCTCGGGAATTTACTAAACTCAAATCACGGCAGTCAGTGATGAGGGCATTCGTATTTTTGTTGAAGTCAAAGTAAAAAATTACGAATGAATACACCATCGGTCAAATACGCCTGTTATTTGCTAGAACTCGGTAATTTACTAAAATTTTTATTTCACAAACACTGCCGGCAATAGCCAAACACTGCCGTGAAAAAATACAAATCGTAAAAAAAAAGCAGTTTTAAAACAGACCTGCTTTTTTTTACCGTGTTCTGATAGTCATGCACGGATCCATGATATCCGTGCATGGTTATCAGTGGGAATGGGTGGGAAATGATGTAAAATTAGACAAAAAAAATGCGTGGGGTCCCCCCTCCTAAGCAAAACCAGCCTCGGGCTCTTTGAGCCGGTCCTGGTTGAAAAAATATGTGGGAAAAAATGACTGGGGTTCCCCCATATTTAATCAACCAGCACCGGGCTCTGCGCCTGGTCCTGGTGCAAAAAAATTCGGGGGACAAAAAGCGTAGGGGTCCCCCGTATTTTTTGAACCAGCACCGGGCTCCACTAGCCAGGTACATAATGCCAGAGCCGGGGGACACTTTTATTGTGGTCCTGGCGGCCCTGGCATTACATCCCCAACTAGTCACCCCTGGCCGGGGTACCCTGGAGGAGTGGGAACCCCTTAAATCAAGGGGTCCTCCCCCTCCAGCCACCCAAGGGCCAGGGGTGAAGCCCGAGGCTGTCCCCCCCCCCCCCTCATCCAAGGGCGGCGGATGGGGGGCTGATAGCCAAGTGTAAAAATTCAGAATATTGTTTGTAGTAGCAGTACTACAAGTCCCAGCAAGCCTCCCCCGCAATCTGGTACTTGGAGAACCACAAGTACCAGCTTGTGGTGGAAAACCGGTCCCGCTGGTACCTGTAGTACTACTACTAAGAAAATACCCAACAAAAAACAGGACACACACACCGTGACAGTAAAAGTTTATTACATACATGCAACCTACATTCACACATACTTACCTATGTTCAGATGCCGACTCGGCCCACGTCTCGACGTCGATTCCAGGGTACCTGAAAATAAAATTATACTCATCTAAATCCAGTGTGTCGTGTCCTTTTTTAATAATCCACGTACTTGGCAAAAAAACAAACCGCATACCCGATCCACGCACTGAAAGGGGTCCCATGTTTACACATGGGACCCCTTTCCCCGACTGCCAGGACCCCCCCTGACTCCTGTCAAAGAGGGTCCCTTCAGCCAATCAGGGAGCGCCACGTCGTGGCACTCTCCTGATTGGCTGTGCGCTCCTGTAGTATCAGTGAGGCTGCACACGGCAGAGATACAATGTAGCGCCTATGCGCTCCATTGTATCCAATGGTGGGAACTTTGCGGTCAGCGGTGAGGTTACTCGCGGTCAGCCGCTGACCGCAAAGTTCCCACCATTGGGAGGGTCGGTCCTCTTCTCCATGTAGAATCCATTGGCTGTGTGCTCCTGTAGTGTATGACAGGCAGCACACGGCAGTGATACAATGCTATGCGCTCCATTGTAACCAATGGTGGGAACTTTGTGGTCAGCGGTGAGGTTACTTTCGGTCAACCGCTGACCACAAAGTTCCCACCATTGGTTACAATGGAGCGCATAGGCGCTACATTGTAACACTGCCGTGTGCTGCCTGTCATACAGTACAGGAGAACACAGCCAATCAGGAGGGTGCCACAATGTGGCGCTCCCTGATTGGCTGATGGAACCCTCTTAGACATAAGTCAGAGGGGGTTCCTGGCATTCGGGGAAAGGGGTCCCATGTGAAAACATGGGGCCCCTTTCAGTGCGAGGTCGGGTATCCGTTTTGTTTTTTTGCAAAGTACCTGGATTACAAATGGATTACAAGAGGAGCCAGCAACACTGGATTTTGTGAGTATAATTTTTTCAACAGGTACCCCATGGATTCTACATGGAGAAGAGGACCGACCCTCGTGTGAACATAGGTAAGTATGTGTATATGGAGGTATGGATGTATGCATTAAAGTTTTACTTTCAAGGTGTGTGTCTTATGTTTTTATTGGGGTACTTTTTTAGTAGTACTACAGGTACCAGCGGGCCCGGTTTTCCTCCGCATGCTGGTACTTGTGGTTCTCCAAGTACCAGCTTGCGGGGGAGGCTTGCTGGGACTTGAAGTACTGCTACTAAAAACAATATTCATTTTTTGTCAACAAGGCTATCAGCCTCCCATCCGCAGCCCTTGGATGGGGGGGGACAGCCTCGGGCTTCACCCCTGGTCCTTGGGTGGCTGGAGGGGGGGGACCCCTTGATTGAAGGGGTTCCCACTCCTCCAGGGTACCCCGGCCAGGGGTGACTAGTTGGTTATGTAATGCCAGGGCCGCCGGGACCTATATAAAAGTGTCCCCCGGCTGTGGCATTATGTATCTGGCTAGTGGAGCCCGGTGCTGGTTTCAGAAATACGGGGGACCCCTACGCTTTTTGTCCCCCGTATTTTTGGAACCAGGACCAGGCGCAGAGCCCGGTGCTGGTTGTTTAAATATGGGGGAACCCCTATCATTTTTCCCCCCATAATATTGCAACCAGGACCGGCTCAAAGAGCCCGAAGCTGGTTTTGCTTAGGAGGGGGGACCCCACGCAATTTTTTTTTTTAATTTAACACTGATTTAATTTTTTACAAAGGTGCACAATGAAGTCCAGCACGGATCTCTCAGATCCGGCCGAGATTCATTGTATTAAAGTCGGCAGTGTTTTACAAGTCACTCACGTAAAACACTGCCTAAAAAAACGAATGACATCGACATCGGTAAAACCGAAAATGCAGAATACGACAGCTTAGTAAATTAGTCGTACTAAATTCAAAAAGTTGCAACTTTACACTTTCAATGTCATTCGTGATTGAACTTTGACCTCAAACGGGAAAATACGAATTTTAGTAAATATACCCCTGTGTGTCCCTCATGTAATACTAAGTTTACACCTTCCCCAGGGGGTTCTCTCCTATGTACCCAGTGTTCTCTCCCTTCACAGGGTAGTAGTATGCAGGAACCCGAGTGGTTAGATTTATTCAAAACCATGATTACTAACATACAGTAAATACAGAGTTGGCTACCGCCAGACAGGAAAGGCAGACCCTTAAACAATCTGTAGATTTCTTGGTTAAAGCTGCTGACCACAGACAGGCTCCTCAGCACCCTCTGGTGGTTTCTCATAAACGCACACTCCCACAGGTGCTCCAGTCTGACTCTGATACTGACATGCCAGAGCTGGATCAGGGAGAGTTAGTCGTGGAAGATAACAATTCTCTGACCCTGGGGGTTGAGGCCCTGATTTATGCTATTAGAGAAGTCCTCAACATACTGGATAAGAGGAATTTGTTTTTTAACGTAAAACCAAAATCCTCTGCCACCTTCCCCATATCAAAGGAATTGAACTCTCTTTGTAAAGCCGCGTGGGTCAACCCTGACAAGAAATTCCAAACTCCTAAACGGTTACTAAATTCCTTTCCATTTCCTGCTGAGGATAGGAAAGTATGGGAAAATCCACAGTCTCTGGATACTTCAGTGTCCATGTTGTCACGTAAAATTGTACTGCCTGTACCTGGGGCTATGTCTCTCAAGGACCCAGCTGACCGCAAAATTGAGACCACTCTCACATCTATTTATACTGCGGTGGGCGTAGCTCAACGGCCCACTGTAACTTGCAGCTGGATTTCCAGGGTCATGGTAAAATGGTCTGATAATATAAGGGGGTTTGACTCCTTGCCTCAGGAAGAGATCTTTACACTACTGCATCATCCAGGATGCTGCAAATTTTATGAGTGAGCCTATTAAAGAATTAAGTCTCAAATGGCCGTACCACACCTATCTCGGTCTCGGCTCGCAGGGTTCTGTAGCTGCGAAAATGGTCAGCGGATGCTGATTCCAAGAAAGGTGTGGAGAATCTTCCTTTTACAGGGGATGCCTTGTTTGGGGAAGAACTGAACAAGTGGATCTCTCAGGCAACGGCGGGTAAGTCTACATATTTGCCGTTGGCTGTACCTCCTGCTAGACGTCCCTTCCCTGGGCCCTCCCTACAGTCCTTTCGTGTGGCCAGAGGCGCCTCAAATGCTGCTAGAGGAACTCGTGGTAAGTCCCGTAAACCAGCGGCTGCTGGATCTCTGGACCAGGCCTCCGGATCCTCATCCACTAAGCCCTCCGCATGACGGTTGGCCCCAGCAGCACGGCGAATTTCAGGTAGGTGCTCGCCTTCAACACTTTGTCCATGTGTGGGCACAGTCCTGCCGAGATCCTTGGGTGAGGGACCTCCTATCCCAGGGGTACCGGTTGGAATTTCAAACACTACTTCCTCCCAGATTCTTCAAGTCAGGCTTACCAGCTTCACCCGTAGCAAGGGTTACCTTGCAAGACTCCATTCAAAAACTACTACAAACGTGGGTTGTTGTCCCAGTTCCTCCTCTGTTGCACAACAGGAGTTTTTACTCCAGCCTTCTTATACCGAAACCGGACGGTTCGGTACAGCCCATCCTGAACCTTAAATCCTTGGAGCCGTGTGTTCAAATTCAAAATGGAGTCCCTGAGAGCAGTGGTCTCCGGTCTGGAGGTGGGGGAGTTTCTAGTGTCCCTGGATGTCAAGGATGCTTACCTACATATCCCCATATGGCCTCCACAGGCTTACCTCCGGTTCGCTACACTGGATCACCACCTCCAGTTTCAGGCCTTACCCTTTGGTCTCTCCACAGCTCCAAGGGTATTCAAAAACGTCATGGCGGAGATGATGCTGCAATTGCGCAGGATGGGAGTCAACATAGTCCCCTATTTGGATGATCTGATAAAGGTGGTTCCAGGGAATGTCTGCTACACAGCATCGACTTGACTACGCGCCAGCTTACGGCTCATGGGTGGATCCTAAATCTCCAGAAGTCTCACCTGGAACTGTCACAAAGAATTCAGTTCCTGGGAATGATACTGGACACGGTGTCTCAGAAGGTATTCCTTACAATAGACAAGGCCTTGACTATCCAGGCTATGGTCCGGTCGGTGCTCAGACCCTGCAAGATCTCAGTTCAACTTTGCATTTGCTTACTGGGCAAGATGGTTGCCTTCTATGAAGCAATCCAGTACGGCAGATTTCATGCATGTCCGTTCTGCTGGATCTGCTGGGCAAGTGGTCAGGGCCTAACCTGCACATGCACCAGAGTATAGCTCTGTCACCAAAAACACGGCTCTCCTTGTTAATGGTGGCTACAAGTCTCTCACCTTGTGGAGGGTCAGAGTTTCAGTACCCAGTCTTGGACTCTACTGACAACGGATGCCAACCTCTGGGGTTGGTGTGCTGTGGCCCAGGGAGCCCAGTTCCAGGGGAAGTGGTCGATAGTGGTTGAATCAGGAATCTGCACTCCCAATAAATGTTCTGGGACTCAGGGCAATTTACAATGCTCTTCTGCAAGTCTCCTATCTCCTTCAGAATCAAGCCATCCAGGTGCAGTCGGACAACGCCACGATGGTGTACATAAACCGACAGGGAATGAACAAGAAGCAGGGCAGCAATGCGAGAGATGTCAAGGATACTCCACTGGGCGGAGACAAACACAAGGGCCATCTCAGCCATTTTCATTCCAGCCGTGGACAATTGGGAAGCGGACTTCCTCAGCAGGCTCGACCTCCATCCGGGGGAATGGGGCCTTCACCTTCAGGTGTTACAACAGCTGGTTCACTGATAGGGCTTTCCGCAAATAGACCTGATGATTTGTCGTCTCAACATGAAGCTTCGTCGTTACTGTTCCAGAACGAGAGATCTGCAGGCTGCGGCAGTGGGTGCTCTGACGGCGCTGTGGACTTACCAGTGGATGAACCCTGGCCTCTGCCGCTTCTCAAGGACCTTCTTCAACAAGGACCGTTCGTCTAGCCAGACTTACTGCGGCTACGTTTGATGGCTTGGAAGTTGAGAGGGAGATTTTGCCAGAAAATGTCTCCCATCCAAGGTTATTTCCACTATGGTCCAGGCCCGTAAGGTGGTCACGTCAAAACATTACCACCATATCTGGAAAAAATATGTTTCGTGGTGAGGGTAGAAAATATTCTCCTGCGTAGTTTCGACTGGGCCGTTTTCTGCTCTTCCTGCAAGCAGGTTTGGATAAGGGCCTAAGGTTGGGCTCCATCAAAGGTCAGTTTTCGGTTCTCTATTCCAGAAACAACTACAGGTACTGCCGGAAGGTCAGACATTCCTGAAAGGTGTTCTTCACATTCAGCCACCTTTTGTCCCTCCCACGACTCCGTGGGATCTCAATGTGGTCTTGACCTTTCTCCAGTCTGACTGGTTTGAACCCTTGCAAAGGGTGGACTTGAAATATCTACCTTGGAAGACCATCATGCTGCTGGCTTTGGCCTCTGCAAGACGTGTGTCAGAATTGGGGGCTTTATTCTGTAAGAGCCTGTATTTGATATTTCACGTGAATAGGGCGGAACTCAGGACTCGCCCGCAGTTTTTGCCGAAAGTGGTGTCGGCCTTTCACGTGAATCAGCCAATAGTAGGGGAGGAGCCAGCAGACACTAATGATTTCTTAAAGTGCCAGGCTCCAACGGACCTGATCTATACCCCATGGTACTAATGTCATCCCAGTATCCACTACGGACTACGAGAAAAGCAATTACAGGTAGGTATTAAATTTCTATTTTTATTCTGAATAAGACACTCTTGGCCTGGGGGGGCGTGCAAAAAATTCTGATAGGAATCCATGATTTAAAAATGTTTGTGAATCACTGGTTTAACCACTGATAGCCTCTGCAGATCTGTGTACCAATTGAGTCTGGGCCAAGCTGAAGCTATCAATATCATGGCGCCTCCTTCCTGTTTGAATTTGCGAATCACCCTGGGCAACAGGGAGATTGGTGGGAAGACATATGCCAGACGAAATTTCAATCTTACTGACAGAGCATCCATGAAGACTGCTTCGGGATCTCTTGTCTTGGATCCGTATACTGGGACCTTTTTGTTCTGACATGAAGCCATGAGGTCCACTTCCAGCACCCCCCATTTGTCTAACAGAATCTGGAAGACTTCAGGGTGCAGGGTCCATTAGCCTACATGACTGTCGTGCCGGCTGAAGAAGTCCGCTTCCCAATTTAGGACTACTGGTATGAATAACGTGGACATTGCTGGATGATGGGATTCGGCCCACCTGAGGATGCGACCTACTTCCTTCATTGCCATCTGGCTGTGAGTGCCTCCTTGTTGATTGAGGTAGGCTACTGCAGTGGCATGTCCGACTGGATCTGAATCGGTTTGACGTGAAGTATTCCCCTTGCCTGAGTGAGTGCCATGTAGATGGCCTGAAGCTCCAGGACATTGATTGATAGACCACTCTCTTCGTTGGTTCAATGGCCCGGAAGAGAGTATTGACCTGTTGTGGCTCCCCGGCCTCGGAGACTGGCATCTATTGCCAGTAGAGCCCAGTCTAAGATCCAGAAGGGTCGACCCTTGTCCAGGTGGGACGCTTGCAGCCACCAGGTCAGTGACAGACATACTTCCTGAGGAACAATTATTGTCTAGGTTTTTATTGTCTGATGCTGTCTATTCCATCTGGAGAGAATCAGACATTGAACGGGCCTTGAATGGAACTGGGCATATTCTACCATGTCGAATGCCAAAACCATTGACCCCAGTATCCTGCATGAATGTATACTCTCTGACTGTGCAGCAAGCTGCGGTCATCTGTACTGTGGATATTTTATCCTGTGGTAGAAAGATTTTCTGTAAACTGGAGTCCAGTATCGTTCCTAAGTGCATCATCCGTTGGGATGGGACTAGGGAGGATTTTGCCCAATTTATGAGCCATCCGTGAGCCTGCAGGAAGACTATAGTCACTTGTAGATGGCAGTGGATGGGTTTCCTGGGATTGTGCCAGGATGAGCAGGTCGTCCAGGTATGAAAATATCCTTATCCCCTGGTGGTGTAGCTGAGCTGCCATCACCACCATGATTTTGGTGAACACTCGAGGAGCTGTAGCAAGTCCGAAGGGTAGTGCCCGAAATTGAAAATGTTGCTGGAGGATCGCAAACCTGAGATAGCACTCTCCCTTCAACGCTATCTGTGCATCTTGAATGTCCAGAGACACCATGAAATCCCCCTGCTCCATTGCCAGGGTAATAGCCCGTAAATTTTTCATATGAAACCTCAACATACAGTATTTGTTCAGAGCTTTGACATTGACAATGAGCCGATGAGACCCATTGGACTTCTGAACCAGGAAAAGGGTAGAGTAGAAACCCAGTCTTCATTGTATTGAGGGAACCAGTATTATCACTCCTGATTGCAGTAAGGTCTGAAATGTATTTTGTAGAGCCTTGGCTTTGAATCTAAAGGCGGGCTGGTGCAAAAGAACTGCTGGGTGGGATCGCTTCATAAAGGTGAAGGCATAACTGTGAGAACATTTTTTTTGCACCCAGGTATCTGTGGTGGACTGACACCATACCTGTGCAAACTGCAGAAGTCGGCCTCCCACCCTGGGGTCCCCCAGTTGGAGGCCCGCGTCGCGGAGGGTTTGCCTTCTGATTTGGAAATCGGACGTCTGGCTGCCCAGGTTTGTCTGGCTTTAGACTTAATGGTTTTAGTTGATTGAAACTGCCTGGAATAAGCCTGTCCTTTTACTTTGCCGAGGTCAGAAAGGACCACGAAGCAGAGGATTTTGGTTTAGAAATTAATGCCAAGGACAGAAACACTGATTTAGAGGCTGCTAAGGTAGCCACTATTATGTCCAATTCTGTTCCAAACAGAATATCTCCAGCAAAGGGTAGGAATTCCAATGCCTTCTTGGTTTACGAATCAGTCTTCCAGGATCGTAGCCACACTGCATGGCGGGCTACTACTGAGGTAGCTGAAGCTTGGGAAGCTAGTAGGCCTGTGCCTAAGGCTTCTTCCAAGTAGGCAGCAAATAGCCTTATGTTTGTTTTATGGGATAGCTGTTCTCTTGTAGCGTTCACCGAGAGACTATCCTCTAATGTGTCCACCCAGCCTGCAACAGCCTTGGCCACCCATGCTTAGGCCATAGATGGTCTTGTAATTGCTCCCTTAAGAGAAAAAAACATTAAAGACGGGTTTCAACTTTTCTGTCTGTTAGGTCTTTCAAAGAAGACGATGGTATAGGCAATGTAGAAGTGTGCACTAGACGTGCCACATGAGCATCAACTGTGGGAGCTATTTCCCATTTGACACATTCTACCGATGGAAGAGGGTAAAAAGAAGCAATTTTCTTTGGCATTTTAAACCTCTTAATTGGAGTATCTTATGCTTCCCGCATCATTTCAGTAAACTGATCTGACTGCACGAAATCAGCTTTGACTATTTTTTGTCGTTTAAAGATTGGAGCCTTAAATTAAGGCGTGACTCCTATTCTTCTATTGTCAATATGGACTTTATGCATGAATCAATGCGGGCACGTCCACAGAGGTGTGACAATCTTCTTCACCTGAGGTGGACTCAGGGAGAGAGGAGTCAGCCTCATCTTCTGATGACATCTCAGATTCTGAAAGCTGTGCAGATCGTGAGGACCTATGTGCTTTTCCTTCCACAGACTTGTCTGCCTGTAACATCTGTTGAAAGGCCGCAGAGGTCTGAGCCAAATCCTGGACTGAATGTGAGAACACATCTACCCATGGAGGCTGTGGAGGAAACCCCATAGCTGGAGGTATAGCATGTGTAGCCAAGCGATCCGCTTGTTCAGAGCTTTGAGAGATTGAGAATGGGCCGATGAAACCCACTGAACTTCTGAACCAGGAAAAGGGTAAAGTAGAAACCCAGAGATAGCTGACAAAAATTATATTAAAGTCAGACAGCAGTACTAGCATAAGTCACAAACCGTGAAATAAATTATACAATTGCTAAGGGCACTTAGTGGGTCATTCCGAGTTGATCGCTAGCTGCATTCGTTCGCTGTGCAGCGATTAGGCAACAAAAACGGCACTTCTGCGCATGCGTATGAGGCGCAATGCGCACGCGTGAAGTAATATTACAACGAAAGATGTAGTTTCACACAGGGTCTAGCGAAGCTTTTCAGTCGCACTGCTGGCCGCATAGTAATTGACAGGAAGAGGGCGTTTCTGGGTGTCAGCTGACCGTTTTCAGGGAGTGTTCGAAAAAACGCAGGCGTGGCTGGGCAAACGCAGGGCGTGCTTGTGACATCAAAACAGGAACTGAACAGTCTGAAGTGATCGCAAGCGCTGAGTAGGTTTTGAGCTACTCTGAAACTGCACAAAAAAAACTTTGTAGCCGCTCTGCGATCCTTTCGTTCGCACTTCTGCTAAGCTAAAATACACTCCCAGTGGGAGGCGGCATAGCGTTTGCACGGCTGCTAAAAACTGCTAGCGAGCGATCAACTCGGAATGACCACCATAGTCAACTATTCAGTACCACAGGGGTAAGTAGGAGTCAGTGCTGTATAACCTGGCCCTTAGGAAAGGTATACAGGGAGGCTAAACCCAGCGTTCCTGAAGACATGCTATTAACAAATTTCGCCTATAGTATATTGTCGCCCATTGACTATCTGTAAAAAGAAGCGTCCAGCGTATATTGCCACACAGCGATTACTGCAGCAAACACATGTCGCTCACAAGGCGGGAAAACCGTAGTTAATTTGCCACCTGAGCCAGGGGAGGGGCGACTGGGGGAGGGCCTTACTCCCCACTGCTGACGTCCACCCCAGGGTTCTGCTGCCTCCAAATTTATCCCTGGAGCTTGTGATCCCTGGTGGTCTAGCGGGGAAACAACAAAGGTAACGCCCTGCGTCAGCGCTGTCCGGTAACCTTCAACCTGAGACAGGCAGGCTGCGTAAACAAACGTAACTTCCCGCGAGTGGGAAAGTTGTCTTATCTTTCTTCCCGTGCGCCGGCCGCAGCCTAGGAAAGTCAGCGTGGGCCTGCTAGCTAGCCCCCGCTGGTGCATGCTGAAATCAGCGTAGTTACTGGTGTCGCAGCACCGACGGGAAGTTTTTGGAGTGGTTGCCACAATACGTCTAAGATGCGTAGCGGAGCACGCTCTAAAAAAGGCTATATAAAATAATAAAGTTTTAAAAAAAAGCTTCGGACTGTGAAACAGTCCCACCATTTTACATGTGGTCCGGCTCCTGCCGCACCAAACAAAACACGGACTTCCCTTGGCCAGGAGGCGGGTTTATAGGGGAGGTTGGACCAGAGCATTTTGGGAGCTCAACAGCTTGACTGTTTTTTGCCCGATCCGTATCCAACCACCTACACCCAATGTCATTCCTGTGGATCAACTGTGGACCCTGAAGAAGAAAATATATTTTTATTGTCATTTAAATGCTTTTTTTTTTTTTTTTTTTACAGCAGAATGTTGGTTTTAATGTGATTAGTTTTAAAGCTTATAAATGTTAATAAGAAGAAAACAATATACTGTACCAATCAGTTTGGTGTATACCTACAGGATAAGTAGATTTACCATACTAGCCATCTGAGGCTGTGGACTACAAGCCTGCATTTCAGTTGTTTTATAGAAGATCTACGGTGTCTAGGTAGACAATCATTAGGTTGACAGGGTCAAAATGATAATGGTTAACACAAATAGTCGACACGTTTTTTGGGCGTCATTTTGTATGTTTCATCATATGTGACTACAATGAGTTGAAACGCCTTCGCTCGCCGTGCTCTGGGGCCAGGTGGCTCGCTCCGCTACCCCTATGCTGGCCACAGCTTACATCCCACTCATAGTCCATATGGATATTTAAAAAAAAAAAAACTTGTGTCGACCTTTTGAACCGGTTGACCTGGGTGTAGTAGACTATGCCGGCGGCTGAAAAAAGCAATCAAATATAGCCAAGCGCTCGATACACACCAATCTAAATGCAGCCAACAAAAATAAAGCTACTCAACCTTATCAGAAGAAAAAATCATAAAACAGAGATATTGTAGCGCATATAGATTGGGCAAAAATGTATTGCTTCATTTCAAAAGATAACAAATACAATTTAATAAAACCAACAAACATAACCACCGGCCGGTAATTGAAACACATCAATATATTATTTTAAAAAACATGAAATATTCTCTTTTCTGTCTAAACACTATTGATAAAATAGACAAAAGCTCATTCAGCAATATCCTCTATAGTGTATGTTTTGACTGCTATATTAAATCAGTCCACTTTAACAATGTAGCAGTCCATTCAGATATTTAAAAACACTGTATCACTGTAAAAATAATGTAGCAGCGTGACACACTGTATGCTGATAAATCCAGCCAGCAATAATCACTGGTAGCTGCAATAATGGGTTTCAATGACAACGACGTGACAGGAAGTCCATTCAGAAATTGGGATCCGTTGAAGCTAAAAGGATTAATTCTTAAAAGTGTCTGGCCAGACAGAATAAGTATGCTCACCGCTCTCTTCCAGCATTAAGATCACAGTGAACTCCTCCCGGCTGCTGGTGCTTTTAACCTTTAAGGGCAGTCATCTCTGGAGGGAATCATCCGTATAGATCTGAAGATATTACTGGCGGTGAGCAGTACAGTTGGCAGTGGTATGGAGCGGAGATATATGAGTCCTTAACGCGTTTCCCCGCCTCCCTTCGGGTTCAGCGGCTTCATCAGAAATCAGCATACCGATGCTGGAATCCCGACCGCCGGCATACCGACAGCTGGGTGAGCGCAGATGAGCCCCTTGCGCGCTCGCCACGCTGCGGGCACGGTGCTACGCGCGCCACACTATCTATTCTCCCTCCAGGGGGGTCGTGGACCCTCAAGAGGGAGAAAAGGTGCCGGCTGTCGGGATTCTGGCGCCGCTATACTGTGCGCCAGGATCCCGACAGCCGGCAAACTGAAGACCACCCTGTTGACCTTAATGCATGTTGACCATATGGTGTTGACCTATCATCCAGATACCAACTAGGAGTGTGGGTGTAACAATGAGACGAGTTCCTGCGCGGGAGTTGTACAAACAGTGCATTTTATTATACAGAAACTTTCTTTAGAAGCCAGACACGTTGTTTATCTCCACTGTTCCTCAGTATGTATTTCGGAAGGAGGCAGCAGGAGCATCTTTTCATATATGGCACAATGCGTATAGCCGAGACCCAGGCTGAATATAGCTTGAAATAGAAATAGATATTTCATCTTCAGAAGCACTGGTCTGAAAATCCTAATCGTGAAACTGAAGACGCTGTCTTGCAAAGGCTTTGTGTCGTACCTGGGAGAGGGAACAAAATGACAAGAAGTCAGGATCTTAGCGTTCCTGGTAGGTTGGAGCTGCAAATTTAAAGCATGGTCAAAATACCTACATGTAAAATACTGACAAGGTCAAAATACTGACATTTAAAATGTCGACAGGTCAAAAAGTCGACATGAGTTTTTCATTGAAACCGACTTGTTCATACTTTACCATCCCAACGGACCTGGAGGGGGAATATAATAGTGTGCTGAGCGCAGCAGGGCACCGTGC
The DNA here is from genome assembly GCF_028390025.1 of Pseudophryne corroboree. Classification (NCBI taxonomy): domain Eukaryota; kingdom Metazoa; phylum Chordata; class Amphibia; order Anura; family Myobatrachidae; genus Pseudophryne; species Pseudophryne corroboree. The sequence goes on along the minus strand of NC_086445.1, from coordinate 60,446,575 downwards.
CAGAGGTGCGATCACCATGCCAGAGTACGCGGTACACTTGTATGGTGTCCATGTCTACATACACACAAAAAAAATCTTGTGTCGACATTTTAAATGTCTGCATTTTGACCATATGGATTTTGGTTGTAAGTATTTCATACTAAACCCATCTACATACAACTATCCTCAAATAGTCTATTTATTACCAGAACCCCCCACCCCGCCAGCACTGCCCCACAATGTGACTAAGGGAGCACTGCGTGTGACGAAGCAAAACGGGTCTTCTCCAGGCGTCCCACTATCAGGATGTATGTAAGCCTTCGGGTTTGTCTAATCTCTGAATAAGGCCACGAATTCTATTTCCTTTGCGACCAAAAAAAGGAATCATACCACGTGGTGGAAAAGGCATAGCAGTATGAGGACATAGCTGTACCATAGACAACCGGAGAGCTGTAAAATAAATTAATGGCTCAATCCCCCATTGTTGCCATGTCGTGTCGATGCTGCATGTTAGCGTTTTCTCAGCTGAGTCGCAATCTCAGGATGGGGAGGTGCTCCTTCCCTTTAACTAGTCATCTTGGCAGCCATTGAGCTCTTATGAACTCTGCGTTCTATGTGGAGAAACGCAGCGATAACATTCCGCATGCAACACCAGCCGCAGAGTATACAGCAAGAGCCTCTTGTGCCTGATGGTGTCGCAGAGAGCGAATACATTAGAGATGGGTAGTATAAATGGGGCATTTTAGTGAACTTCCTCTCTAAGGAAGGCATTGATCTAACGATAAGCGACCCAGGTGGGACTTGAACCCACAACCCCCAGCTCCAGAGGCTGATGCCTTATCCATTAGGCCACTGGGCCTCAGCAGTGTAAATATCATACTTACTTGACTAAGTAGCCTGTGTTGATGGCAGCAGCAAGTGTAACCGCAGTCATACTGCCCAAGACAGTTCCGACTAATACACCCACTGTGTTATGTAAGGGAGACCTTACTTTACCTGGGGAAACAGAGAACATGGTCATTTCCATCATGACATCCTCATCCGTCAGCCTCCTTTAGTGTTAAAAATATAAACGCAGGTGTAAACCAAGGACCCCCCCATTTTTGTTATATTATATGTTTAAATGTGCCTGTCCCAGGGAATATATAGTTTTATATTCTCCTGCACTGGCTATGAGCAAACTACCCCCAAGTTGTGTCTGCTACCTGTTTGCCTGCTCACCTTCGTATTTTATCTACTTTTCACACCTGGCACCCCCCTCCCCTCTATTATATCACACATATCCCTTGCCTGTAGGCCACTACCAACACCTGACAGATGGGCTTTGGGAGAAGATCGAAGGACTGTGGGTAAGAATACAAACAATGGTACCTCTACTGCATGGTAAACTCTGCAGGCAATGATCCTAAGAGAACCTTGAAAGAACCATAAAGTCCCTTGAAAATTGGGGTGCTTATTATTTTACCTTCAGGGAACAGACGTAATGCCATGCACAGAAGCAAAAACATGAGGCCTAATTCAGATCTGATCGCTGGGCTGCATTTGAGTGTAAATTCGCCGTGCAAGTGTGTGATCACATGTAGCTGAGCTGCAAAAAATCACTATGTGCAGTCTGTGCGCAACCCAGGACTTACTCCAGTGCGATAAGAGCAGGCTGTTCGGGGCCGGAGCTGACGTCAGACACCCTCCCTGAAAATGCTTGGGAACGCCTGCGTTTTTCCGGACACTCCCTGTAAACGGTCAGTTGCCACCCAGAAACGGCCTCTTCCTGTCAATCACTTTGTGAACGCCTATGCGATTGGATTTTTCGCACCATCCCATCGCTGACTGGTGATGCCCGTTCTTGTCCGACGCGCCTGTGCATTGCGGTGCATACGTATGCACAGTTTGGGCCTGATCGCCCGCTGCGCAAAAACCCACAGAAGTGAACACCCCCTCGGTAGCTTAAAAGCACTTTGAACATCTCCTATAGAATAGCCCAGATATGTGACTCTGTGCCTGTGTGTCTAACGCTGGGTGTGGCTAGGAGCTCTCATTGGGTTAGTGGCAGGTCTATCACACCCAGTCCACAGCTGATTGGGCGAGAAGCGCCCTCCCACACAGGTTACATCCAATGGGAGACTCTGCCCTTTGGCTGCTGCGTGCTCCCAGAGCAGGATTAACAATGGGGCTGATGGAGCTGCAGCTCCAGGTCCACACCCCAAAATAGGCCCACTGCATCTGCAGCAACATACCCTCCAACACTTTACACATAAAAAGCAGTACAAATTCAAAAGGAGGCGTGGCCATGGGTAACGTAGCTTGGCCGCGCCCCTTTTCTATACTTTCAATAGAAATTTGGAAAACCAAAAATCGGTACAGACCATAATTAAAGTTACTGTACCTGCCAAAAAGGTGCAGCTGGAGGGTATGAAGCAAGTCTCTGCGCTGTATATAGGGGAAAAAAATCCTTTTACTGCAGCGTCCTATGTCCTGCTGCCAGTCCGCCTGCCTCCTCCAGCATCAACAATCCCACTTCCTAGCTGCGGCGCAGGTGGAACAAAAGCTGCTGCGGCCACCGGAATAGATGTGTATGAAAGCGGCACAGCGGAAAGCTTTCAGTCCTCCCTGCGCCGCATACTCTCTGAGCCCCGGAGCCTCCTCTGCGTGTGATGTCACAGAAGCTCCTCCCCGTCACAGCCGCGCCCAGATCCCCAGAGGCCCTGACTCAGCAAACACATCACCTGCCAGCCCAAGAGCCCTGAGATGGCTATTGTAACGGATAAAGTGGGTGATATCGTGGAGGGTAATGTCTGGACGCTGAATCAATGTAAAAGGTGACAGTGCTGTGCAGTGCAGTGGGTGTACAGTGTCACTGACACTGCACAGCACTCTCACCTTTTACATTGATTCAGCGAGTCAGTCAGTTCTGCCAGCCAGTCACTATTGTTAGTGCCGGTGTCCCAACGCCCCGCATTACAGGGAAGAAGATGCACTCAATAAACTACAGCTCCCAGCAGCCCTTAGCGCCGAAGCATTCCGGCCCTTAGGGCTGCTGGGAGCTGTAGTTTATTGAGTGCATCTTCTTCCCTGTAATGCTGCACGTTGGGACACCGGCACTAACAATAGTGACTGGCTGCTGTGCGAGTCTCTGGAAGAGCCACTGCCAAAGGGAGGACAGCAGCTTAGCTGCTTCCAGGAGGAGTAGCAGGAGAAGCATTACCTGCCCCTCCCCCACTCGCAGTACCTCCGGGCCCCACCCGCAGCACCCCCCTCCCCCACCCGCGGCACCACCGCACCTGTCCGTCCACCACCCGCGGCACCCCCGCAAACGCTCCTCCCCCACCCGTGGCACCACCGCATCACGCCGTTGCAGGGGGCTTCGACCCCTTAACCATCGCATGCCCTTTGTCCGTGCAATATTTAACCACTCACACAATTATGATTGGAGGTAATACTCCCATATAATAAAAATATTGCACGCCACAAGGGCGTGCAACGGTTAAGGGGGCGAAGCCCCGGACAACGGTGTGAAGGGTGCCTGTAGGGCACGATGAATCACCTAGTGTAACTAAATATACCTGTCTGTTTTTCAGAGCGGAAGGATCAGTAACGGAATGAAAAAATTCACATTTCTTTAAAAATGTGCAACGTATGCAGAACGCGCAGCATAGGTTTAAAACAAGTAGATTTTCATCAGGGACATACATACAATGCTATGTAGAGGGTTAAAGTAGGTTAAAAAAAAAATCATATCAACATAAGCTGAAAGGCTTTCACATTCATTGGCTGCTTAGTTAGGGCATCCGTTAAGCATAACGTAGGCATAACAAACCCCCATAAATAAATGTACATTGCTGAATTACATATGAGCATAATACAATAAAGCACAGACAAGGAACATAACAGCATAAAAGACCCACACCAAAACATGAACAAATAGACATTCATCTTCTTGGAATATATGGGGTCATTCCGAGCCGATCGCACGCTGCGCTTCGTCGCAGCCGTACGATCAGGTCGGAACTGTGAATGCTCTGCGCCCGCATTGCGCAGGCGCAGCGATGCCACTAGCGAAGGAAGCGGTTGCAGTAGCGACCGCAAGAAGATTGACAGGAGGAAGATCCAAACGCAGACGTGTCCAGGCGTTTGGAGGGCGGATGACTGATGTCAATTCCTGGACCTGCAACTCTGGATTCATCGCACAGGGTAAGTAACGCTTACCCTGGTCTTCTTTACACAAAACTTTTCTAGCATAGTGTGCAGCCCTGCTATGCAGAAATACCCTCCCCCATAGGCGGCGTCTAGTTGATCGCACGGGCAGCAAAAAGTTGCTACGTGCGATCAACTCGGAATGACCCCCATAATCGCTTCACCAAATGTTAATCTCAATGCTAGAAAAAACCTTCATGTCGTGTCAAACTCCCATTCACAGAATTGTTAGTTTGTCCGGAGCTATTCACACATAGGGGGTAATTCCAAGTTGATCGCAGCAGGAAATTTTTTAGCAGTTGGGCAAAACCATGTGCACTGCAGGGGATCAGATATAACATGTGCAGAGAGAGTTAGATTTGGGTGGGGTGAGTTCAATCTGCAATCTAAATTGCAGTGTAAAAATAAAGCAGCCAGTATTGACCCTGCACAGAAACAAAATAACCCACCCAAATCTAACTCTCTCTGCACGTTATATCTGCCTCCCCTGCAGTGCACATGGTTTTGCCCAACTGCTAACAAAATTCCTGCTGCGATCAACTTGGAATTACCCCCATAAGCCGGGGAGAAGAACTTTACTGCAGCCAGAAATCAAGGGTGTGTACTCACAGCAGTAACAGCTTGCTCACCTCAACCAGAAAACATGGCATGCTCCATTACACATAATGCCACTGAAGCCTCATAGTGCTGTGCAGAAATGTATTGTTAGATTGCTAAACCAGCAGAAAAGCTGAATTGCACGGTTAACGTAGAAAATCAATACACGCACTGTTACACCTGCTAGAAAAACTGGAGGCTGTAAACATGACAAAAACGCAGCATGTAAGATCTATGTAAATGAACTGGCACTAGTGTTTAAGATGGCTGCAAGCTACATCTGGGAACACACTAGACGATGTGCAAACAACGCGATGGTCGTTCCGCTTTCCCTTGAACTCCAGAACAAATTATATAGGGGGTGATTCAGACCTGATCGCTGGGCTACTAAAATTGTAGTACTGCGTTCATACAGTCGTCGCCCAAGGGGAGTGTATTTTCGCTGTGCAAGTGTGCGATCATGTGTACGCCGAGCTGTTAAAAATCTCTCAGCGGACAGCTGCAAATCCGTTTGCACCTCACTCACCAGTGGATGGTTTTGACGCAGCCCAGGACTTACTCCTCCAGTACGATGAGAACAGGCGCCGGAGCTGACGTCACACGCCCTCCCTGAAAACACACAGGAACGCCTGCATCTTCCCTGACACTACCAGAAAACGGTCAGTTCCCACCCACAAACGGCTTCCTCCAATCAGCATGCAAATGGCTGTGCGATTAGAATTTTCGCACCTGCCTGTCGCTGACTGGCGATGCTTGTTGTTGTTTGCCGACGTGCGTGCGCATTGCGGTGCATACGCAGTTAATAGCGGATCGCCTGAATCGGGCCCCTAGTGCGTACATACTGTGCAATCCTTCAAACAACCAATATATCCTGCATCATTAGGTCGTTAACGATTTATATGTATATATTTATAGAAGAACAAAGAAACTTGCTAACAAGCTTGTACCAAACAACCCCACTCAGAATGTAATATTGCACAAGAATATTTTTTTTGTGTGCTTATATTGTGTATTTTTATGGTATTTCAATTTAAAAAAAAAAATCTACTACTACCACGGACACCAAAAAACTGTCTATCCAGTATTGACCACAAATAGCTACCTAATAAATCTAACAAGCTTAACATTCAGCACTAATTAACAGGATTAGTCCTCTAAAAATAGTGCACCCATTTTATATATATCTATGAAACTGTATCAGTATCAAGGATGCTGACTCAAGCTAAATGATACAGTGCATCCGGAAAGTATTCACAGCGTTTCACTTTATCCACATTTTGTTATGTTACAGCCTTATTCCAAACTGGAATAAATTAATTTTTTCACTCAAAATTCTACACACAGGGGGTAATTCCAAGTTGATCGCAGCAGGATTTTTGTTAGCAATTGGGCAAAACCATGTGCACTGCAGGGGAGGCAGATATAACATGTGCAGAGAGAGTTAGATTTGGGTGGGGTGTGTTCAATCTACAATCTAATTTGCAGTGTAAAAATAAAGCAGCCAGTATTTACCCTGCACAGAAATAAAATAACCCACCCAAATCTAACTCTTTCTGCACATGTTATATCTGCCTCCCCTGCAGTGCACATGGTTTTGCTCAATTGCTATCAAAAATCCTGCTGTGATCAACTTGGAATTACCCCTACAATACCCCATAATGACAATGTGAAAAAAGTTTTTGGTGATTTTTGCTAATTTATTACAAATAAAAACTTAAGAAATCACATGTACATAAGTATTCACAGCCATTGCTCAATACTTTGGTGATGCACCTTTGGCAGCAAGCTTGGCACACCTATCTTTGGGTAGTTTCGCCCATTCCTCTTTACAGCACCTGGATACAACAGATGTTTTTAGTGTATTTGCGCAATAAACTTGATGGGCAGCTAAAAGTGTGCAGAGTAGATGTGAATCCCACACACCAACAGAACAAATGCGTAAAAACAGAGACAGTGCACACTACACAAGCGCTCACCAATGACCATATATACCCATGTGTACCATAACCAACAATTTAGAGGTATAAATACATTCACCCTTAATAGGATGATAGTCCTTAAAGGCGAACCACGGTTTTTCTATATGATTCTTTCCTTCACATATGGGACTCAGGTCCAGCCAATTAATCCTTTGGATAACCTAAAACAATAAATGCCTCTATTCCCAGTATATGAGAATATTAAGAGGTGTACAGAAGGGCAAACATAGTGTGATATTGCTTAAAAACACGCAGGATTTATTTCCATAGTTTGCACTTACAAGAAGGTAAAATTATAACAGCATGTAAATATGACTCTGTATACGGATATATCACCCAGAGGGATACAACGCCACAGATGTAAAGCAGTGTGGGGTGCCAGAAAGCTCTCCGGAAGGCTTACAGCATTGCAGGATCGAACTCCAGGCAGATGGTATAATTCGCAGATACCAGAGTCAAAGTCCAGATAAAAATATCGGGTTATATATATATATCAGTTCGGGACTCTATTATGGACAATACTTGGGATTTTTCCCCTTGGACATTCTATACCTGCAGCAGTTCCGTTTGTGGATGAAGAGAGTGTACTAAGGAACTTCCGGATTAGTGGAACGCATATCACGGTGAATCTCGGCTCTATGAATAGACGGAAACACCACCCTGTGAAACGCATGTGGAACGCACGAGTCACTTCCGGTTCCGGCGGGAGCCGGCGGCGGAAAGGAGTGCCTGTTTGATAGCGGGAGCGGTAACAGGGACATCTCAGCTGAGACCACTAATGAATGGCTTATATAAACTGCCACCTGGAGCTACTGGGTCATGCTTCTGATGAAGGACTTGATGTCCGATACGCGTTAAGCGTGACCCGATATTTTTATCTGGACTTTGACTCTGGTATCTGCGAATTATACCATCTGCCTGGAGTTCGATCCTGCAATGCTGTAAGCCTTCCGGAGAGCTTTCTGGCACCCCACACTGCTTTACATCTGTGGCGTTGGATCCCTCTGGGTGATATATCCGTATACAGAGTCATATTTACATGCTGTTATAATTTTACCTTCTTGTAAGTGCAAACTATGGAAATAAATCCTGCGTGTTTTTAAGCAATATCACACTATGTTTGCCCTTCTGTACACCTCTTAATATTCTCATATACTGGGAATAGAGGCATTTATTGTTTTAGGTTATCCAAAGGATTAATTGGCTGGACCTGAGTCCCATATGTGAAGGAAAGAATCATATAGAAAAACCGTGGTTCGCCTTTGAGGACTATCATCCTATTAAGGGTGAATGTATTTATACCTCTAAATTGTTGGTTATGGTACACATGGGTATATATGGTCATTGGTGAGCGCTTGTGTAGTGTGCACTGTCTCTGTTTTTACGTCTTTACAGCACCTCTCAAGCTCCATCAGGTTGGATGGGAAGCGTGGGTGCACAGCCATTTCAGATCTCTCCAGAGATGACAAACTTATACACATATGGTGACTTGAAGCTCATTGGTGCAGTGTGATTAATTCATTTTTAATCATTTTATTCTGTATTATTATTAAACACTATTGTATAATAAGAGATATATAAAATATAATATAAGACAATCCATCTCAGTCAGCGCTGTCTCATTCCGTTTTTGTTTTGTATGTATTAGGATATAGGTGTGACTAACCTATTTAGACAGCTGCTCAATATACACTAATTGGAGACACAGTTATAGCGCCCCTTTTAACCTAGTTGGTTATTTCTGTGTCTGAAAAAACGCAGGCATGGCTGGGCGGGTGTATGACATCAAATCCGGACACGGATAGGCTGAAGAGATCGCAAGCGCTGACTAGGTTCAGAGCTACTCTGAAACTGCACAAACTGTTTTTGTAGAGCTCGGCTGCACATGTGTTCGCACTTCTGCTAAGCTAAAATACACTCCCCAGTGGGTGGCGGCATAGCGTTTGCACGGCTGCTAAAAGTAGCTAGCGCGCGATCAACTCGGAATGACCCCCATATTGTCAAGCACATACAGCGATTAAGACAAAGTCAGATCAAACATTGCATTCTGAAGTCTTCATCCAGTTCTCCTCGGGCAAACATGTTCCATTTATAAATCCATTTTAAATCTGGTTGCAAAGGAATTTTAGCTCTATCCCAACCTCTCCTTAGTGGGGGGAATATGGTCCAAAATAAAACACTTCACTTGGTAAATATTGTTCTTCCTTTCTTGAAAATGTCTGGCTACCGATATATTCTTGTGATCACTACACAAGACGTAGGGGCGTATGCAATTAGCTCCGTTTTTTAGCCTAGGTGAAAAAAACAGAGCTTTTTTGCTATTTTTAGGGCGAATGAAGATTCGCCCTATGCAATATTTTCGCCTAGGCGAAAAATGTGACAGGGGCGTAAAACACGTGGATCAGCGAATCCACTTGTTTCCGTTGAAAATGCGGGCCATTTTCGACGATTTTGAGGCATTTTTCGCCAATCCCTTTTCACTTAATAAAAGAAGGTGAAAAGGCATTGGCGAAAATGCCTTCAAAACTGCCGAAAACGGCCCTAAATGAATACGAGTGGGGCGAATTCATTAGCTCCGAAATGTAATCGGAACTAATTGCATACGCCCCTAATGCTCTCTTAATGAAGAGCGATGCTGTGCTAATCTATTATTAAGCGTGCGGGTTGTTTTGCCTGCATATAGCAGCTGAGAACACATTACTATTTGCTATCGCAGCATAATATAGAGCTAGGAAGGTAATGTTTGTTGGTGATAGGATGAGAAAAAGCTGCACCAGTGATCCCAAAGTGATCCCAAAGGAGCAAGTGACACAGCCAGGACAGGGGTAGACTCCGGGGCTTTTCAGTCTCCCAATTGTGTTTATGGACAATTCGATGTCTCTATGGGGTATATTCAATAAGAGTCGGATCCATTCCGACATGCATTTGTCGGAATGGATCCAACAAGCCGTATTCAATAGGGTGGCCAAATCCGACTGTTGGATTTGGCCATGCCCTCCCGTCTGTGCGGCTGCTGTCAGCAGCTCCCCTTGTGTGAGATCACAGGGAGCTGCTGGAGACAGCCACACAGCTGCATTCAGTGCCGGCCGGGGAAAACTGCCGGGACAGAGGTGCCTGGCCTGGGGGATGTCATAGAGGAGCCATGTCTTCCAGCGTCTGTGGCTCCAGCCGGCCCCGCCGGTAAGCACTCTCTCTCGTCCCTCTCCCCCATCTCCTCCCCTCAATACGACTTTTTAAAAAGTCGGATTGAGGTTGTTGGAAACGAGGCCAAATCCTGTTGGATTTGGCCTTGTTTTGCACCTATTCAATTTTGCTGCCGTTTGTCCGACAAGTCGGCAATTCGCGGCCAAATCCGACAGGTTTTAGCCCCGTTTCCGACAATGTCAATCCAACTCTAAAAAAAGTTGGATTGGCATTGTCGGAAACGGCCAAATACGGCAGGATCTGAATACTCAGGTGTCGGATCCTTTCTGCCGGAAAGGATCCAACATCAATTGAATATACCCCTTAGTGTTGTTTTTGTGCAGTTACCGTGAGCGTTAGGGAAAAGGAATATTTCTACCAAACACTCCACTGCTTGGGATCCTCACAGACACTTATACACACATATACTGTACAGGAACATATACTGTACACACATACAATCACCTATGTGCTCTCAAATTTCCTCCTTCCTTCCTCTGTATGTGCACTCCCTGGGTATTAAATGCAGGTTCGGCGGTCAGGAGGCTGACAGTCATAATCCCAGTAGCTCAAAGTGCATACTGATCCCAGTGCATATTCTAACCCACCCCTCCCACAGCCTAACCCTCATACCGTCGGGATTCCTCAGAATTGTCAGCGTTGGGATTCCACAGCTGGGATCGTGACTACATCCCATTAAAAGCAATAGCTGTACCCACTATGCCCTCTATCCCACCTAATTACTTGTGACGGGCAATGACAGTGGTTCTCAAACTCGGTCCTCAGGAGCCCACACGGTTCATGTTTTCCATGTCACCCAGCAGCTGCACTGTGTATCACCAACTGTCACATTTTAAAAATCTACAGGTGACCTGCAAAACATGAACCATGTGGGGTCCTGAGGACCGAGTTTGAGAACCTGTGCAATAGTAGATTTTACCCTTACACAGGGGGGTATCCAATTGGATGCAAGGTTTTGCCTGCAAAAAAAAAAAAAAACATTGCGGACCTTGCCCACAATTTAGGGTAACCACAGGTATAGGTGTTCCCGATACTCGCGGTGTCTAATTTAAAAGAAAATGGACATCCCCAAACCACGAGAAAAAATAAATCAGATACTTATTGGTCCGGTGGTCTCTGCAGTTCCCGCTCATCCCCTCCATCTTTCCACTGGGAATGTGGCCACTAGGAGGGGAGGCGGCTGCTGGGAGATGTAGTTCTCCCTGCAGCTGCCTCCGGACACAAGGGTATAGGGCTCACCTTGATAAAGGCTCCAAGGAGCTGAAACGTGTTGGTGAAGGACATTAACCGCTGCCTACCTAGGACTCTGAGGGAGGATCCCTACTTCCGGGAGGTACCAGAAAAGAACCCCTATTATCTGTGAGAATTGGTGTGCATTATACACCTCCACCCAAGGTACGCTGCTAAAGGTTATGTTTTTATCTCATCCTCAATAAAGCTGTATTACACTATGTTTGTCCCCTCTGTTTTTCCTATCTGAGATAACCAATCACAGAGACTAGTGGAACAGAGAGAGGAGAAATTATATAGTCTATAAACTGAAGACATAGAAGACTTCTTGGGCTTGACTTTGAAATTAAGGATATTCAACATGGATTGTGTGACCACGATTGGGTCAGTTTGACTTGACACTTTGATTGCGATCAGCACCCTCGGCGAATTAACTTTATACACCCCGTTCCATCCCCACAGGAGTTTTGCGCAATATCTATATTTTGTTCTATATTTATACATTGTGGCCCTACAGGTGGGCTTTAAGATAGAGCTGCACTCCGTTTTGAAGCACCATATTTTCCTTGCTTTTGTACACACACATACTTACACTGCTGCAGAAGAAGACTGGATCCCGGTGCAGGAGGAAGAAGACACCACTTTGGAAAGTGATTAATGAAAGACTAATTAGGCTAATTGGAAATGTACAATTACTGGTGCTGCCGGGGTGCCAGAGCAAGGCCCGCTGATTTTTCCTTAAAATAGTGATTTTACGATAAATCAGACTTGCTCTTGGGGTGCGAATAAAAAGATGCAGTGATTTCTCTCCTTCAATTGAATAGGAAAAACCCTGAGGCTGTGGGGGGGGGGGGGGGGACACACTACAGGGTTTTTCAAAATTGAGCGCACAATTGAATATACCCCATAGTGTTCATTCTCGCACCCTGCACCCAATCAGAGAATCACCGAATCATATTTTAATTTTGAAGGGGAAAATTTTAGGCGGAATGCATCGCTACAGTATAACAGAAAATTATACCCTTAAAAATTAAAACATGCCCTCCTCACTGATTAGGTGCAGGGTGCAAGAATGAACACTACCCTTACATACATTACTAAACCCTGCACATTACACTATGAACTGGGACGTATTCTACAGAGGCATCCTCCGTCTGAACGCAGCCAATCACAACATCACACAACCAGAACCTTATATCAGTAATCTGCAGCTGTCTCACAACCATCTTGTTCTATGAAAGGACAGATAGGAAGAAATGTCTCTGCCTATAGTAACTGCTGAGTTCACATACGTTACCATTAGCACAGCTCAGTATGTACACAGTACAGATTAGACAGGCTGCATACAGAGAGGCAGATGTATTAAGCCTGGGGAAGTGATAAACCAGTGATAAGTGCAAGGTGATAACGCACCAGCCAATCAGCTCCTAACTGTCATTTTCAAATCCATAATGATTGGCTGGTGCGTTATCACCTTGCACTTCTTTATCCCTTCTCCAGGCTAAATACATCTGCCCCATTGTGTAATGTAATAGCTGCCATTACAAATTCTATATCTGCAGAGTCATTTACATTACACACAGCAGAACTGTTCTGCAGTGACCAATTTGTCTTTCACTTCACCCAGACTTGTATATAGGGCAGTGGGTATAATTCAAGTTATCGGATTATAGTGAATACCAACTGCGGACAATAATTGTCTTATATCTTAACCCACTATCATCTCATTTAGACGTATTGCACTCACAAATACTGAGAGCTAGAGGTAGGGCTGCCATATCTAGGAGATCTAGTCGTCCGCTTGCCGAACTGAAATGGAACAATCTCTTGATAATTAATTTACTTTTGTAGTCCCCCCACCCCCCCATCCCCCCCCCCCCCCCACTTCCCTTCCGGCGTTCAGCCGCCTCTTACTTTTGAAGTAATAATCTGAAATCTGCACTCTCATCTGCTTGAGCACAAAACCTGGGTTTGGGGTTCATAGGATGCAAAGGGAAGAGGGAGGGGGGAGGAGGGGGGTGTTTATAGCTACAACCAAAGGCAACTTGAAATATCAAGAAAATGTTCCATGCAACCATTACGCAAGCCTGGAAACTGACTACAGGCGACATCAACGGCACTGAGTGCTAAACTGGGTACCACAATGGAGCGACACTGAGCAGCTTCCTTAGCAACCAGTCACCCTGGCCTAATACATGCTCCTAGTAACCTCCCAGCCACTATAGCAGCTTGTAAACAGGTCTATGTGGCTATGTGTTTGGGACAGAGTAGTCTTTCTGAACTGGAGGCAGAAGGAGGACACGTGGGCACTCGCTGAGGCTAGAAGAAAGAAAATTCTGTACACATTATAGGAAAGGGTTTCTACACAGTAAAGGCAATAAGGATTTGGAACTTCCTGCCGGTGAATGTAATAATGGCGGACTCTGTAAATGCATTTAAAAACTAATTGGACAGTTTTCTAGCAGAAAAAAGTATCCAAGGCTATAACCTTTAATATACTGACATTAAGTATCTGGGAGTGGTACGAAATACAGTTGTCAATTGGTACGATACCATTACTCCAGCTGGTGCATTATAATGTGCTCAGCTTGATACAAATACAGGTTGAACCTGATGGGCATTTTGCTTCTTTTCAACCTCATTAACTATGTTACTATGTTACTAGAAATATGCCGATCGGTATACTGCCAGGTATGGAGGAACACGTCCATAGGCATACTGTCAGGCATGGAGAAATGCGCCCATATAGGTATACTATCAGGCATGGAGAAACACGCTCATATAGGTATACTATCAGGCATGGAGAAACACGCTCGTAGTTATAGAGCCAGGCATGGAGAAACGCGTCCAAAAGGTATCCTGCCAGGCATGGAGGAACGCGTCCATAAGCATACTACCAGGCATGGAGGAATGCGCCCACAGGCATACTGTCAGGCATGGAGGAACATGCTCATTGTTATAGAGCCAGGCATGGAGAAACGCACCCATATAGGTATACTGTTAGGCATGGAGAAACACGCTCGTAGTTATAGAGCCAGGCATCGAGAAACGCCCAAAGGTATACTGCCAGGCATGGAGAAACGCGCCCATATAGGTATACTGTCAGGCATGGAGAAACACACTCATAGTTATAGAGCCAGGCATCGAGAAACGCCCAAAGGTATACTGCCAGGCATGGAGAAACACGCCCATAGGCATAGTGCCAGGCATGGAGAAACGTGCCCATAGGCATACTGCCAGGTATGGAAATAAAGAAAAAAGGGGTTATGAGGAAAAGAATACAATTGCATATCTACAGATGTGTCCACTTACACTTATCCTCAAAATAGACCCATGTAACGCACCACAGACTTTGTGACTTTGCTGCTCCAAAATCCTAATCCTAAGCACCTAGTACACACAAAATTCAATTATATATCGCCCACCCCGGATGGGTCCAAGCTGAAATACAGATGCCGGCAGCCATTTGCACCCGAACGGAGCAACAACTGAATAGCTCCATTTGGGCGCCCTCTACTGGATTCCGGCGGATAAACAATTGAATTTCGCCATATGGGCCTGATTTAAAAGTGGAGGCACAGCATCTGTGTCTTTATGCAAATGGAACTTTAAAGACCTTACCTCGTGCCCCTGAACGTGCAAGGACTGGGACGCACACTGTCAGCATCCGTACACGCTGTATTACCGATAGATGCGTCCTTAGATGCCACCATCGGTGGCACCATTGACACTTGCAGCAGCCCTGAGGCAGGTGCAGATTTATCATTAGCGAATGGCCTCTTGTGTGAGCGGCTCGGGGTCTCTATATGTAAACAATGACACACCCATAAGGTGAAACATCTCTGTGTGTGCGCTAAGGCACCTCCCAGTCACCGCCTACTGCATTGCCATTACACTTCTCATTGCGTGCGCCTGAAGTTACAACTGCAACTCTGCACGGACACAATCTGGAACCATTGCATGGTGTGACTTAGCCACATGCGCAGTAACTAATAATCGCTTCACTGCGTCCAACATCTGGAGCCCGACCAACCCTGAATCAGGCTCCTTATGCAAGCTAAGACGTAAGTGTGAGGAGAAAATGTAAAGCACTGGAATCGCTCCAGGTGTCTCACGCCATATTGTGCAAAAAGGACAGGTGTATCTGTAATGAATGGTAATCTCAGCATGAAACTCCTATGACATTAATCATTCTTACGTTAAATATGAAGGGAAAACATAGGGCTACGGTCCCTCAAACAATTGCACTTCACATTTTTTTTATTAGAAAATAAATGTTCTGTACCGGCCATGAGAGAATTGGGTATAAATAGCTCATAGAAGATCTTGCTCTGGAAGAACGGGATGCTGGCCACCACCAATGAGGGCACGATGAAGCTCGGTCTGACTTGAAGTAATTTGCCAAATAAATTGTGAGCCACCAAACCACTAGCTGCTGTATTTGCACCAATGAAGATGCTTCCATAATCAAAGATCTTCCTGTGGAACAGAAAAAAGTGAGAAAGGTTAAAGTGGAGTCATCAGGCAGAGTAGCTCTGTAACTCAGATCTCATTCCTGTATATCTTCGCTGATAGCCAATGATACAGAAATATATACTGCTAACGTCTGGAAGGTTGTGCACAAAAGTAAGTTGGGTTGCAGACCTGCACAAGTCTCTAGAATCAGATCTCAGGTGAGCCCTATCTGTTGTGCAAGACTCTCGTGGAGACACAGTGAACTTGCACCTTAAGGGGCTGATTGTGAGTTGGACGTAAAGTGGCTATGTTTGCGTGATATCACAGGAGCCAGATTTACTACTTTGGAACTCTAGCTACACGCCCACGACAAAAGACAGAACAGTTCCGTGTCTCCGATTTGTCACGTCACCTCCTAGTTCCCTCCCCGAAACGCCCATTTTATGGAAAGAGAAAATTGGCCAAGGTCCGCCTGACTCAGTCACACAGAGATAAGCAAAAATACACAAAATGTGCTTCTACATTGCATGCTAAAACTCGCTATAGGCATCTGTGCGAATCAGCCCCTAAGATCACCAAAGCATCAATACCTGAAGTATTTTACCATTAACCCTACTCTATTTTTAAACAGCATGCCACTTACTGGTCCAATACTGGAAGCTGTGCAAATCTTGCCTGCAAGAGACTCGCATCACTTTTGGGCAACGTCTTGGCTGCTTCCAAGGGTTGATTATGACCAACCAGCTCCGACATGTTTTAACCCTGTAACACACAAATGACATTGGAGAAATGAAGGAACTCTCTTACATGAATACAGTGGTTTGTCCATAAAGAAGGTTACGATCACTGACGTGCACTAGAAGTGGCCAATTTTTGGCTTGAACCATTATTCATGAAACGCACAGGAGTCAATGCCTCATTAATTCTATACACGTAGGGAGCGGAGCCTGATGGAGAACACAAATAAGATGAGACTGGTCCCACACTGCAGACATGGAATCAAATGTGTATATTAGCTGATATGCAGATTTGTATACATCCTTGCCACCTGACTCCTTAAATCGGTGTGGATGGAAAACACTGTTCCCCTGTGGAGAGCTCCTACTAGCTCCTTTCTTGTAAGAATGCACATCAGAAATACCTCCTCTAGTACTCTTCTGCGCTTTCAAATTTATTACCACAAAGGATTCTCATAGACATATGGAAAAAAATGTATATCCAATATTGCAAAACTGTGCAGCTAAGATGCGATATTTATTAAAATATGTAACACTCACATTGTATCATTAAAACACTAGGCCTAAACATTAAAATTATAAGCCATCCATTTGACCACCAAACCCCCTTGGTAATTACGCGTACCGGATGTGTAAGGTGTAAAAGCACATCAGATTACTACACTGTAGGAGTCTGAAGCTCCTACATGACGTTACCTAAACCGCTAGCATCTGTTGTCAAGTTGCGGTGCCTTGGAAATTTCAGTGCAGCGTGATTTTTGTCCACGTCACAGTGTGCCGGGTGGACAGCTTAGCCATCTCCCATTCCCCTACCCCAGGTGTAATTTAGCAACAGATGGAGGGCCAAAGGTTCCCCATCCCTGCCCTACCCTAAAAACATTATGGTAGTACTCCCGCACTAGTAGGGCATCACTTCTAGGGGGACGTATCTCACCAATGTCTGCCAGTCAGGGCAAAAGTCCTGCAATTCGGGATCAAGACAGCTGGGATTTATGGTTGTACACACAACTTTAGATTTTTTTTATGGAGGCATGTTGTAGGGACCCTAAAAAATACAAGTGTGGCCCAGTGCCGGATTTCCCACTAGGCACATGCGGCACGTGCCTAGTGGCGGCACCTCCTAGTGGTGGCACAGTAGCTCCCCCCCCCACAGACACTGACCTAAGTAACCCACTATATCTTCTGACCGCACCCACCTCTCACCTGCCAGTGCTGACCGTCCACACCGGCAGCCAGCACCTTTCGCATCCTGGCTTGTACAAGATGGTGGCAGTGGCGGACCTACCAGCGGTGCACCAGGGCCCCTGGGGACTAATGGGCCTGCTGGTTTCGGCTGCACTGACGAGCATTGACTTTTCCTCTGGGCCAGTCTGAGCAGCTGGTAAGTGGTATGGAGTGTAACAGTGGTGATCCAGTGCTGAGCTGCTGCAGTTAATCAGCCCTATCCAGCCCCATTGTGAAGAGCTGGGACTGGACGACTCCCGCCCATCACACACTTCACTGAGTGGCTTACCGCTGCTGCTTAGTAGTCAAACGAGTCCCAGAGAGCCCGACCAGCCCTGCAGTCCAGGTGATTCACCAGTTGGTGATAGCTGATCCTTGCTGCAACTAGCGGCTGCCCACTTGCCGCAGTTGTATGGTCAGCTGGGTCCCGGAAACATACCTCCCAACATGACCCTCTCCAGGAGGTACACAATGCTCTGCTTCTGGACTTTTCTCTTCATTTGTGATTGCCGGCACCTGTGTTGAACAGGGTAATGGATAAGAAAGGTGTTTCAGCATAGGTGATGGCAATCATACATTAAGAGGGAAGTCCAGTAGTAGAGCATTCTGTCCCTCCTGGAGAGGGTCATGTTGGGAGGTATGCGGAAAGCCTGCCCCCTGACATTTACAGCGCAGCTTGAGATAGCCAGTCATCGCAGGCTACAGGTACCAGGCCATACTGACTGGCAAGGAGTACCGTTGTGCATGCTGAAGAGTCCCTGTGGGCACTGGTTACTGCAGAGCCAAATGGTGACCACTGAAGAACTACATTGGTATGTACTGTACCAGGACTTTCTTACTGTGAATTCAAGCACCAACTTCTGTAGGCAACATTTTATTTTATTTTGGGGGTGGGGGGCAATAATGTTGTGCCTAAGGGTGGACAGGCCCCTAAATCCGCTTCTGGTGTGGCCAAGCACTGCCATATTTCCTTTGTCACTTTTTTTTGTTTTTTAAACAATGGGTTGTTTTGCTATTGCCTTTATCCACCTCCAACTGTAATATCCTGAAATACATAATAACCCACAGTGACCTGTACCGTATCCCTCATGGGCAGCACAGCGAAAATAACATTTAAAAAAAGCATCACTGCTTTCAACCCATATTTGTGCATCTGGAAAAATATGAAGGAAGTATCTGTGAGCAGACCATCATCACAGTCAAAATGAATTAGAATGGCGGATGTGATTATACACAGATAAAAAATATATGTATCATAATAAAAATGTATTACAGGATTATACACAACACACATTTTATATATCATAATATCACTTTAAACTAGGACACTCATGAATTACACAGGTTCCGTGGCTGGCTGACTTCAATCCTGCATTTCACCTGGTTTTAATCAGCCACAGAACCTGTATAACCCATGAGCATCCCAGTTTAAAGGGATAGTATGGTAAGCCTATACTATACATACCTCCCAACATGACCCTCTCCAGGAGGGACAGAATGCTCTGCTCCTGGACTTTTCTCTTAATTTATGATTGCCAGCACCTGTGCTGAAACACCTTTCTTATCCATTAACCTGTTCAATACAGGTGCAGATAATCATTCGAGAAAAAAAATCCAGAAGCAGAGCATTGTGTCCCTTCTGGAGAGGGTCATGTTGGGAGGTATGCTATATCTCTATCTATCTATCTATCTATCTATCTATCTATCTATCTATCTATCCTGTAGCATGTGATTCCTGGCAGTGTGATAACAGAATCCCATATACCCAGGCAACACCTGAACAGTAACCTTATTATACTATAATACAGACCCCAGGGCTACTCCTACTGTTACCCTGCACTGACCTGCACCCTCCTATATCGGGCTATACCGCTCTCTCCTGCCCTGCTTCACCTTCATTCCCGGGCCACCCTGGGCGCCGCCATCTTGCCCGTCACATGACCCACTCCGGGGAGACACGTGACTGCTGCGCCGCCTGGGCTCTGAGTGTGTGTGCAGCAGCAGCCGAGCAGCCCTGGTCTGACACCATGAGCCCCTTCCACCTCTATGTCTGATGACGAGAGGGAGATTAGCACCAGCCATGCCTGACCCTGCCCACTGCCCTGGCATGGCTTCTCGCAGCAGGGATTGGCTCCCCTGCCCCCTAATCCCCTCTCTGCCTGGGTGCCTGCTGCTGAGACCCCTTTGAAAACCAAACTGCATTGGCAGCAGCTGACACACACACTCACACACACATACACAAGAAGGATGAGCTGGTGACTGGCACCTCTGGGATCTACAAACCTACAGATCAGTAGTCCAGAAGCAGGGCATGTGTGGATGGAGAGACTCCTGTGCCAAGCAGTGCACTCTGCTGCCCCTCAGCCTGTGCCCACTGACTGCAACCCCTCAGCCTGTGCCCGCTGACTGCATCCCCTCAGCCTGTGCCCGCTGACTGCATCCCCTCAGCCTGTGCCCGCTGACTGCAGCCCCTCAGCCTGTGTCCGCCAACTGCTGCCTGGCAACTTCTGGAGCTTTGCTTTTACCCACATGGCATGACCTAGGCATATTGTGTCTGGCACAACTCTGATCTAGCAAAAGCCAAATAAATATCATGGTCTACTTCTTCCACATCTTCTATTTTGATGGCTCTTTAAATGTGACATTAACCCCATCACCTCACATGCCAGTCTTGTTTTCTGGGGGGAGAATTAATGCTAGTACTGGACTGTAGTCTCTATAAATATACATTTGCAGTACCTGGACCACTCCTGGCTGTAGAGATTTAATCCTCCTTTTTTGTGTGTTTTCTCAATAAAAGCCAGGAGAGAGAGTGTGAGGAGTTATTCCTAAGAATGCCAGTGAAGAAGAAAGGTGGGCACCCGCTTTCCTCTCCGTTACATTTATTTATTTTTCAGTGTAAGATTGAGGGGGGGGGGGGTTTTTAAAAAGTTATTTAAAGTCGGAAACTATGGTCGGTGGATTGGTTAGTGTTCCTTCTTCCATAAAACCTACGCCATGCCCATTTCATTATATTCTGGATGCTGTGTAAATGTAAATAGAGTGCTATGCTTTGGAATATAATGTTACTGCAAGTGAATGTACATCTTTATCCATTGCCCAACTTGTCATTGTCATCGTTTACTTTTTTTTATAATATAAATGTTTTTAAATGTAAATGACGTAAGCGTGACAGTCCAAAATGTATCAGTATCACGTAACAATGCAGAATGTATCGCGTAACAATGACCTGTTTGCTTTAATTGAATCGATAAGAATACTTAAAAAAAATAAAAATAATTAGCTATTCTGCAATGGGAAAAATGTCACTTTAATCATTAGAACTTATATAGTTTTTGATCATATATAATGTTTTGTTGCTCAAGTTTGTTATGCTCTGCTTAGAAACAAATAAGTTAATTGATTCTGGGTGAGGAGAAAAGCAAAAAGAACAAAACAAAGTAATAACCTTGCACCTGGGCGGACATAGGTGGTCATTCCGAGTTGATCGCTAGCTGCATTCGTTCGCTGTGCAGCGATGAGGCAAAAAATTGGCACTTTGCATGCGTATGCGGCGCAATGCGCATGTGCGACGTACTATTACAGTGAACAATGTAGTTTCACACAGGGTCTAGCGAAGCTTTTCAGTCGCACTGGTAGCCGCAGAGTGATTGACAGGAAAAGGGCGTTTCTGGGTGTCAACTGTCCGTTTTCAGGGAGTGTGCGGAAAAACGCAGGCGTGCCAGATAACACAGGCGTGGCTGGGGAAACGGAGGCGTGGCTGGCCGAACGCAGGGCGTGTTCGCGACGTCAAAACAGGAACTGAATAGTCTGAAGTGATCGCAAGCTAGGAGTAGGTCTGAAGCTACTCTGAAACTGCACAAAATTATTTTGTAGCCACTCTGCGATCCTTTCGCTCGCACTTCTGCTAAGCTAAGATACACTCCCAGAGGGCGGCGGCTTAGCGTTTGCACGGCTGCTAAAAGCAGCTAGCGAGCGAACAACTCGGAATGACCCCCACAGTGCAATGCAAATTGTTTATTCTTAAAAAAAAAAAAATTACATTTTGAGTAAATACTGTCTGCTTCTGCATGTTGTCCACCAGCTTTAATTTTACACTGCAATTTGAATTTGGGCATGCCTATCCCAAATAAAGTGGTTTTAAACAAAAAAAACAAAAAATAAAATGCCATCTGACAGACGTATATCGGTGTCTTATACAGATTGAAACTTTAAATTTAACTTAACCAATACTAATTCTTAGGGTCACCTATGACACTATAGGGCTCGCTGAAGAAATCTGGACACCATAAAGGAGGTCCACTCCTAATATGGGGTGTGTGTCATGTTGAGACCTGTGTTGGATCCTTACTACTCTAGGGCCCTAATTCAGACCTGATCGCTGTTGTGCGAATTTGTACAGCGGACGGTTATCAAATGACTGCGCATGCGTATGGATCGTAATGCGCAGGTGTGACGCCAAACAGCAATAAAAATCTGGCTTGTTTTTTATCGCTAGGCGTTCGCAAGGGCATTGACAGGAGGAGGACGTTGGGGGGGGGGGGTAACTGACTATTTTCTGGGAGTGTCAGAAAAATGCGGGTGTGCTCAAGCGTTTTCAGGGAGGGTGTGTGACGTCAGCTCCGGCCCCGATCAGCCTGTGTGTATCGCACTGTAGGAGTAAGTCCTGGGCTGCGCACAGACTGGAAAACTCATTAGATGGTGAGTGCGTTGCGAACGGATTTGCAGATGTCCACTGTCTGGCGAAGTTTTTGCGCAGCGTACGCCTGCATTCTCACACTTGCACGGGGGGGTGGGTGGCGTCTATCTGATCGCAGCTCTCTGCAAAAACGCAGAGGAGCGATCAGGTCGGAATTAGGCCCTGTGTCATCTTGTTGCTACAGCCGGAGTCGCTGCAAACCGGAATATTGTGGTGCAACCATTGTCAGCCCAAAGTTTCCTGAAGGTGTGAGGGCGACAGAAGAACAACTTCATTTTGGTGCCTCCTTAGTTGGGACTAGATTTCTTTATGGACCCCTACAACCCAGGAGATAATGGGATCCTACAGTTAAGACAAGGGGTTAAATTGACCAAGATGGGAGTTCAATTTAAGATGGGATGTTGCCGACAGCAACCGATCAGGTTCTGCTTCTCATTTCGCTATCACCTTTTAAAAGAGAATACCTGGAATCTGATTGGTTGATGTGGGCAACATCCCATCTTTAATAGAACTCCCATCTTAGTAACTTTACCACTATGGGTTTAAAGAAGGGTGAAAGGGAGTTTTTACAAAATGTCCACTCAGATGGTAGAGTTATCCTTACAATCTGCATTACTACCCTGAGTAGACTAAACATAAGTGCCCCCCCACCCCCTTCTCCTTCTACCCCAGTGTACTTGGTGTCAGTGATGCCTGAGTGTTAAGGGCCCCATACAGTAGAACAATAATGCCCGATTTCATCCAATTTCGGACATTCGGGCAGATATATAGGGTGAAATCTGGCATTTTAGATGTGTTTCCGAACCGATGCGTGTTCCCGTAAGGGTCGGATCGGCTCCCCTAGATTGTGAAGGGCCCCATACACTACAACGATATGTCTGAGGCTAAAGTCGGAGGTGATTTCCCTTGAACTCTCCTGGGAGCTTCCCAGGAGTGGTTCCATATGATTTGGTACATTTTGCATGCAATATATCTTATGCGTTCCCAACTATGCCTGCGGGAACCGATATATATCACGAGTGCAATACTAACTATCTAGGGGATCCGATCCTACGCTCAAGGGAACGCGCATCGGATCGAAACACATTCAAAATGCCCTATTTCACCCGATATATCGGCCCAAATGCCCGAAATTGGATGAAATCGGGCATTATCGTTCTAGTGTATGGGGCCCTTTAGTGCTGCACTCGTGATATGTCGGTTCCCGCAGGCATGGCTGGGATCGCATATGATATATCACATGCAAAATGTACCAAATCATATGGAATCGTATGGAACTGCTCCCAGGAGAGTTCAAGGGAAATCGCCTCCAACTTCAGCGTATGGGGCCCTTCAGAGTGTTATAGCTGGGCTGTGCACACATGCAGGTCTCTGCATCTCCATACTGTAAACAGGAAGGTTATTGGGACCCAGTGCAGTTGAGGAAATACTGATAATTTGTACTTCTATCTTCTGACTGGGATGATGTCGCTGGAGGCGGTGGTACCGCACTGTGTGATAAATCAAAGACAGTTCTTTTTTGTCAATATATTGTCCATTTTCAAATAATAATTTGTTAACAGGTAAAAGAGGTAAGCTACTAACAGGACAATTTGTTCATTGATCCAAGTCAGTGACTCGTGATTTGAGATGAGCTTTTGCAGAAATATGGCAGTGCATGGGGAACAACTTGTGAATAATTCTCTGAGCAAATAGCTGTCACGGAAATGTGAGGTGCTACCAGGGCTGGATTGAGGGCTACATACGCCTGGGTTTGAAAATGTTCAAGGGCCTATAGTTAGAAGGGGACCAGTGATGTGTGGGTGTGGCCAGAGTAGCCATGTGGGTGTGCACTCCACCTACACCATGTGCCCCACTGTCTCCTTAAATACATCATTTATAGAAAAATTGCATCATTTTGTAAGAAAACTAGAAATACTAAATAAACACCAAACTAAAATCCAGCGGCGTAACTAGGCGTGTGTGACTGGTGCCACCGCATAGAGCACAAGGGTCTGTGGGTGGCACTGTGGCCACCCCACAGTCTTTGCTTCTGGTTAGCAGGGTGCTTTTGGGCAATCCAGACCGGCAGCCTGCAGTCTGTGCAGCTTATCAGCGCTACGCTTACCAGTGCTGCCAGACCTGCCCCCTCTGCGTGACATTATGACATCATGCATGCGTCATCACAGCATTGCATATGCAGGGAACATTTGTATCCTGTTACGGTCCTGCTTAAATTTAAATTGCAGTGTAAAAATAAAGTGGGTCATTCCGAGTTGATCGCTCGCTAGCTATTTTTTGCAGCGCTGCGAACAGATAGTCGCCGCCTATAGGGGAGTGTATTTTTGCTTTGCAATTGTGCGAATGCATGTGCAGCCGAGCGGTACAAAAAAGTTTTGTGCAGTTTCTGAGTAGCTCAGAACTTACTCAGCCGCTGCGATCACTTCAGCCTGTTCTTGCCTGAAATTGACGTCAGACACCCGCCCTGCAAACGCTTCGACACGCCTGCGTTTTTCCAACCACTCCCAGAAAACGGTCAGTTGCCACCCACAAACGCCTTCTTCCTGTCAATCTCCTTGCGATCGGCTGTGCGAATGGATTCTTCGTAAAAATCCATCGCTCAGCAACAATCCGCTTTGTATCCGTACGACACGCCTGCGCATTGCGGTGCATACGCATGCGCAGTTCTGACCTTATCGCAGCTAAGCAAAAAATCCTAGCGTGCGATCAGGTCGGAATGACCCTCAAAGTTGGCCAGTATTTAGTGCGTTACATGCAGAAGGAGCCGGTATTCACCTTGCAAGCAGAAATAAAAAATTGTCTTTGCACCTCTCACATTGCAACATGGCTTGTTCCAGATACAGGTGGTCATCCCGAGTTGATCACTAGCTGCATTCATTCGCTGTGCAGCGATGAGGCAAAAAAACGGCACTTCTGCATATGCGGTGCAATGCGCACGCGCGACGTACTATTACAACGAACGATGTAGTTTCACACAGGGTCTAGCGAAGCTTTTCAGTCGCACTGCTGGCCGCAGAGTGATTGACATGAAGTGGGCGTTTCTGGGTGTCAACTGACCGTTTTCAGGGAGTGTTCGAAAAAACGCAGGCGTGGCAGGAAAAACGCAGGCGTGGCTGGGCGAACGCAGGGTGTGTTTGTGACGTCAAAACAGGAACTGAACAGTCTGAAGTGATCGCAAGCGCTGAGTAGGTCTGAAGCTACACTGAAACTGCACAAAAAAACTTTGTAGCCGCTCTGCGATCCTTTCGTTCGCACTTCTGCTAAGCTAAAATACACTGCCAGTGGGAGGCGGCATAGCGTTTGCACGGCTGCTAAAAACTGCTAGCGAGCGATCAACTCGGAATGACCACCACAGTCACTTGCTATCTTTGCTTTGCTCAGAATCAGTCGCTTAGGCCCTCATTCCGCTTTTAGCAGTCGTGCAAACGCTAAGCCGTCGCCCTCTTGGAGTGTATCTTAGCTTAGCAGAAGTGCGAACGAAAGGATTGCAGAGCTACTACAAAAAAAGATTGTGCAGTTTCTGAGCAGCTCCAGACCTACTCAGCGCTTGTGATCACTTCAGACTGTTTAGTTCCTGTTTTGACGTCACGAACACGCCCTGCGTTCGCCCAGCCACGCCTGCGTTTCCCCGGGCACGCCCGCGTTTGTATCTGACACGCCTGCGTTTTTACACACACTCCCCGAAAACAGTCAGTTACCACCCAGGAACACCCACTTCTTGCCAATCACTCTGCGATCAGCAGTGCGATTGAAAAGCGTTGCTAGACCTTGTGTGAAACTGCATCGGCTGTTGTGAAAGTACGTCGCGCACTGCGCCGCATGCGCAGAAGTGCCGCTTCTTTACCTAATTGCTGCGCTGCGAACGAAAACAGCTAGCGATCAACTCGGAACGACCCCCTTAGGGGGTAATTCCAAGTTGATCGCAGCAGGATTTTTGATAGCAATTGGCCAAAACCATGTGCACTGCAGGGGAGGCAGATATAACATGTGCAGAGAGAGTTAGATTTGGGTGGGGTGTGTTCAATCTGCAATCTAATTTGCAGTGTAAAAATAAAGCAGCCAGTATTTACCCTGCACAGAAATAAAATAACCCACCCAAATCTAACTCTCTCTGCACATGTTATATCTGTCCCCCCTGCAGTGCACATGGTTTTGCCCAATTGCTATCAAAAATCCTGCTGCGATCAACTCGGAATTACCCCCTTAGTTCCATGCATTGCAAAGTGGAAGCAATTTACGGTCAGCTTGCATTCAGCTCTGCATTAGCCCCTCATAGGTAGATGTATTATATGTCAGTATATGGCAGATACGTGCGCTGATACCCAGAGGCGTCACTGGGTGTAGTGACACGCAGTGCACACCCTTAATATGCCAGCGTGGCGGAAGCGCGCACGTGGCAAAAGGAGGTGTGGCCGCAAAAGGAGGCGAGGCCTCACGGGTCGTCACTCCGGAGGCGTACCCAGCATCTCCGGAGATGCAGGACTGTACTGGACTGCCCCCGGAGACTGTCTGCAGCGCTGTCGGCTCCTCTTCTATGACAGGAGCCGGGTGCTGTAGCAGAATTTCACACTGCAGCACCGGGCTCCTGTCATTGCGGAGGAGCCACAGATTGGTGTCACCCCTTCTAGGCTTCACACCCGGGTGCGGGCCGCATCCCCCGCCCCCGGCTTGTGACGCCACTGCGGATACCATTTCTCCCCCATGTATGAAGGAGATGTGTGTTACATGACACTATGCGCTCCTGTTATTATCGGCGCTGCTATCTGTAAGATAGCGTGCCGATGTTGTGGTCAATGTATGGATGGTAAGTGGCACTGACTGTTCCAATACCTGCAGCTATTGATAATAATAACTGCAGGTGTCATTTCCCATTCACCACAGCGCTGTCCGCGCTGACTGCCGGGTTGCATGTGACATCTTGTGAGGCTTGCGAGATCTCGCACATGCCTAGTTAGCCGGCGGGGTGGTGAGACACAGCGCATCAGCACTAGGTTGAGGCACTGTGGGGCTCTGTCAGGGATCGCCGGAGGCAGAGCCGGCCTTAGGCATAGGCAAACTAGGCAATTGCCTAGGGTATTTGGTATGCTTAGTGGCACCAGCAGCTTCTGCTGATTAAAATGATATGCGGCATGCCTATATTCTGTGTGTGACTGCGGCTGTATCTGCATACAAAATGCTACGTTGCAATGTAGTCGTGGAAATCACTGTAACGTAGCATTTCGTATGCAGATATAGCCGCAGTCACACACAGAATATAGGCATGCTGTATATCATTTTAATCAGCAGAAGCTGCTTGTGCATCCTAGCCACATAGTAATGCAAATAAGATGCATTTTTATAAACAAAAGGCGCCTGACATTAGCAGAGCTGCCACTGACTCGTGCCAGGCATCTCCTGCAGAACTAGCGGCGGTGCTAGGGGGCTCCAGCCAAAATCTTGCCTAGGGCATCATATTGGTTAGGGCCGGCTCTGGCCGGAGGGGAGACTTTTCACTCCCCCACTCCGGCATCCAAGATGTTATACACCTCGTCACTACCTCTTCCTGATTTGCCTCAGTAAAGAGGTGAAGCAGGAAGCGTTATAACTGCATGACATGTGTGGGTATAATACATCTACCCCTCAGTGTTTTAGGGGCCGCCTAAAGCATGCTTCTATAGGTTACCGCCTAGCTTGCTCTGACCCTGCGTGAGACCTGATCGCTGCTCTGCGAATTTGCAGAGGTTTGCGATCGGATAGTCGCCACCCAGACAGAGTAAAAAGATGCCCGCGCAAGTCTGCGTACACCGTGCGAAAAGCTCTGCGTACTCGGTCAGCTGCAAATCCGTTTGCCACTCACTCACCATCATATGATTTTTCCAGTGTGTGCGCAGCCCAGGACTTACCCCTACAGTGCGATACACACAGGCTGATCGGGGCCGGAGCTGACGTCACACACACGCTTAGGCACACCTGTGTTTTCCCTGACATTCCCAGTAATGGTCCGTTACCACCCCCAGGATGTCTGCTTCCTGTCAATCAGTCTGCGTTCGCCTAGTGATAAAAAAACAAAACAAAAAAAAAACAGGATTTTTTTGCAGTTTGGCCTCGCACCTGCGCGTTATCATCCGTATACATGTGCAGTCAATCAGCAATCGGCGATCAGGTCTGAATTAGGCCCATAATCACAACCACATAGAAAACTCCTCATAACATTTTCTACGTTCTGCTACATCTGAGGGAGGCACTGACGACAGAGGCTGTCAACACCCTAGTTCAGGCCTGGCCAACCTGTGGCTCTCCAGCTGTTCTGAAACTACATATCCCAGCATGCCCTGCCACAGTTTTAGCATTCCCTAATAGCAAAACTGTGGCAACGCATGATGGGACTTGTAGTTTTACAACAGCTGGAGAGCCACAGGTTGGCCAGGCCTGCCCTAGTTTATAGAAAAATGTACGGTATTGTAAAGACCACTTTAGTTAACTCTTGTTTGACCTATCAATCAATTATTTGGACAATACCTCATGTATTACATATCCGGCCAATGGGGGTCATTCCGAGTTGTTCGCTCGATGCCGATTTTCGCAACGGAGCGATTAAGGCAAAAATGCGCATGCGCATGATACGCAGTGCACATGCGGTTAGTATTTTAGCTCAAAACTTAGTAGATTTACTCACGTCCGAACAAAGATTTTTCATCGTTGAAGTGATCGGAGTGTGATTGACAGGAAGTGGGTGTTTCTGGGTAGAAACTGGCCGTTTTCTGGGAGTGTGCGGAAAAACGCAGGCGTGATAGGGAAAAACGCGGGAGTGTCTGGAGAAACGGGGGAGTGGCTGGCCGAACGCTGGGTGTGTTTGTGACATCCAGTAACGAAACGGCCTGAGCTGATCGCAATCTGTGAGTAGGTCTGGAGCTACTCAGAAACTGCTAAGAAATTTCTATTCGCAATTCTGCTAATCTTTCGTTTGCAATTCTGCTAAGCTAAGATACACTCCCAGAGGGCAGCGGCCTAGCGTATGCAATGCTGCTAAAATCTGCTAGCGAGCGAACAACTTGGAATGACCCCCTATATTCTCAATGGGTGGATAGTCTCCTATGAGTGATATTAGGCTTTACTCTTTATCAGATATTTCTCCATTCTCCTGTGATCATGGCAGGCATCCCAAGGGGTAAATTTACGTACTAAAAGGGGGGGTTTGGCTTTTCTTCCGCCATGTTTACTAAAAAAACAAACTGCTGGAAAACAATTAGTGTAGAAAAAGCTATATGACTATGTGGTTGTCTCAGTTTTTTTTTGCATTTCAAGAATACAGGGGGTAATTCAGATCTGATTGCTGCTGTGCGTTTTTGGGTGGCCGTTTGTGGGTGGCAACTGAGCAGTTACAGGGAGGGTCCGGAAAAACGCAGGCGGGCCTAAGCGTTTTCAGGGAGGGTGTCTGACGTCAGCTCTGGCCCCAATCAGCCCATTCTCATCGCACTGTAGGAGTAAGTCCAGGGCTGCACACACACTGCAAAAAGTGGATTTTTGCAACTCAGCTACACATGCGATCGCACACTTGCACTGCAAATTTACACCCCCCCTGTAGGCGGCGACTATCTGAACGCAGGACAGCAAAAAAAATGCAGCCCAGCGATCAGATCTGAATTAGTCGCACAGTCCTTTAGTTAATTCAGTGGTTTGTGCTGATGAGGCTTCAAACACAGTGAAAAAATGTTTTTTAGTAAATGTACCTACAAACCTATAGGGGGAGATTTATCAAATCTTGAAGAGAAATAAAATACCAACCAATCAGCTTTTACAGGCTGTGCTATGTAAAAGATAGTTAGTAGCTGATTTGTAGCTACGAGCAACTTCTCAACTCTATCTCTCTCCAAGATTTGATAAAGTCTCCACCTTAGTTTTCAGAAGTTTCATAGTCAAGTCTGTCTCAAAGAATGACGCAAGATTGGCGCGACTCGCATTGACTGTAAGTGGAGCGGTTTCTTCTCAAAACACATTTGCAGATGCACTCTGGACAAAGTAATGACGATACAATGGAACAGTGCATTGCCGGCTGATGGGAAAGAAATTGGTTACTAACATAGTGGATAAGCTGGCTAATTGTATCCACATTTAGGTTCTAAATCCATGTACAGTGTTCGCTGGTAATCTCTGATCATTACATAATGTTCATCTGGTGCCTGCAACTAAAATTATATGAATCATTGTAGTAGAAACCCAGTGACAGTAATGAAAAGGAGAGCGATTAGATAAGCCTGCGGGTTTATGTGTTTGCTGTGTCTGACAACCAAGACTTTTTGTTTATTTTATTATAACTTTGTATCAGTTTTGCCCTGGTAACAATCAAACGTATTTGCAAACACAACAATCTTCTGCTCCCTTATGGTGGGTACACACTGCTGATAGATATATCTGCAGATCAGTTGATCGGCAGATATATCTATGGACGGATCGGGCAGTGTGCTGTGCATACACACTGCCCGATCCGTCGGGGACTGATGTCCGCCCGCCCAGTTCAGCTGTCAATCACCGCCGGCTGCCGCAGCTTGTGTACGGGCAGACGGCTGGTCGGCCGTACACACACAGCGATGCACCAAGGGCTGTGCTGCAGGGCCGACGCAATATGTCTGTGAACAACGGAGTTCACAGGCATATCGCCTGTACACACTGGCCGACGGACCTGCGATATATCGGCCAGTGTGTATGGGCCTTTAGAATTAAAAAGGCTCCAATGAAACGTTACGCTCCAGCTTTCAGTGACAGCGAGGATGATTGTCTCCGGTGCTGACATTCCGAATTTGCTTATAGAACAGAGACGTATCCTGGTGGAGGGAGCAGCGGGGAACTTAGGGGGTAATTCAGAGTTGATCGCAGCAGCACCCAACTCTAACTCTCTCTGCACATGTTACATCTGCCCTCCCTGCAGTGCACATGGGGGTCATTCCGAGTTGATCGCTAGCAGATTTCGTTCGCTGCGCTGCGATCAGGCAAAAAAATGGCACTTCTGCGCATCGTACTACTGCAACGAACGATTTCGTTTCACACAAGGTCTAGCAAAGCTTTTCAGTCACACTGCTGGCCGCAGAGTGATTGACAGGAAGTGGGCGTTTCTGGGTGTCAACTGACCGTTTTCAGGGAAGTGTTCGGAAAAATGCAAGCGATCAACTCGGAATGAGGGCCATGGTTTTGCCCAACTGCTATCAAATTTGCCGCTGCGATGAACTCTGAATTAGGCCCTTAGTTCTTTTTAGGTCATGCTGTATATGCAGCACAATGTAATACAGCAGAGCAAGAGTAAATGCAACATGCTTATCAACCTTATGGCTAAATGGGGCAAATCTCTCAAATTGGGACAGTTGGAAGGTCCTCCCTATGTGCACCTGGCACCCACTGTGGAGCACGCAAGTTTGAGAATGCAGCCTTGGGACATCTGAGACATGCCTTGTATTATCAGAATGGCTGCCTCCACTGGGGTTCATTGCAAAGGGCAAACCGGACGAGAAACAGCTCAAAATCCCTTTTGCTGGTCCTGACTACGTGCAGGATAGCATTTGCACAGGAAGAGGAGCTTAGACCTGCAAAGTGAGGTTGTTGGTGCATTCACAGCAGTGCGAAAAATACGTTCCCCTTTTTGCGCAGTGATAACATTGAAAAATGGATGGGGATGACTTAAGTTCCCATTGCATTCTGTCATTTTCTGCCATCTCTGAGCTGCTGGAGACCAGGAACAGTCTTATGGCCCATACACACGGTGAGATTCGGGCTATGCCCGATTCTCACTATGCGACAGGGGCTAGGTCGGCACATAGTCAGTATCGCAAGCACACTCATTATGTGCTTGTGATACTGACTATGTGCGATTTTGGCTATGTGTCAATTTTGACAATCTCTTCTATAGAGATAGTCAAAATTGACTTGCCTGCACAGTCTATCTAGTCTTGATATGCCGACCGCGCATCGGCATCGAATCGGGATCGCAAGGTGACTTTGCGATCTGCACTAACTTTTCTTACGATTTTGACTATATACTCAAAATCGTAAGAAAAAATCTCACCGTGTGCACACGCCATTACACTGTATTTTTAAAGGGATGCATTTGATATGGTCAATTTGCAATTTAGCAGTGAAGCGCATTTCTAGGTGCTAAACAGAAGAAAAGCATCATGCATACATACTCAGGATGGCCAGGGTTTTCTCACAGCCGGGGCCCGTGAAGCTGCGTCCAAGGACACAACCACTGGCCCCTGTTTTTATGGAACACTGTCCAATGCCTCCTTCCTCACACCCAAGGGCCGCAGCTTGTCAATCAGGTAACAACCGTCATCGAGTCCTGCACATGAGCAGATATTAAAACATCAGAGATTTACGCAAATCATCGAGTATGTGTACGTCTCTGAATCTATCCTCCAGTTTGTAGACAGTTGTTACATGCAAGATATGGACGACAAGTGACATATGCATGCGTAAGGCTTTATGAGTGCGATGGAATTCAGCACAGTGGGCGTGATGTACTGTCAGCATCGCATCGCCCCCTCCGAGCACCGCATTCACTGTGGTTATAGGCCCTCATTCCGAGTTGTTCGCTCGCTAGCCGCTTTTCGCAGCAGTGCACATGCTAGGCCACCACCCTCTGGGAGTGTATCTTAGCTTAGCAGAATTGCGAACGAAAGAATCGCAATATTGCGAAAAGATTTTTCTGTGCAGTTTCTGAGTAGCTCCAGACTTACTCT
The DNA here is from genome assembly GCF_028390025.1 of Pseudophryne corroboree. Classification (NCBI taxonomy): domain Eukaryota; kingdom Metazoa; phylum Chordata; class Amphibia; order Anura; family Myobatrachidae; genus Pseudophryne; species Pseudophryne corroboree. The sequence goes on along the minus strand of NC_086445.1, from coordinate 60,413,571 downwards.
GCCACTGCGATCAGTTCAGTCAGTTTCGTTCCTGGTTTGACGTCACAAACACACCCAGCGTTCGCCCAGACACTCCCCCGTTTCTCCAGCCACTCCCGCGTTTTTCCCAGAAACGGCAGCGTTTTTTCACACACTCCCATAAAACGGCCAGTTTCCGCCCAGAAACACCCACTTCCTGTCAATCACACAACGATCACCAGAACGAAGAAAAAAACTCGTAATGCCGTGAGTAAAATACCAAACTTCATAGCAAATTTACTTGGCGCAGCCGCAGTGCGAACATTGCGCATGCGCAGTTTGCGGAAAATCGCTGCGATGCGAAGAAAATTAACGAGCGAACAACTCGGAATGAGGGCCATAGACTGGTGGGTTAGGAGGAGTGGTATCCAGACTACACCAAAAAGGTCGACACACCTTAGGTCAACACCTGCAATAGGTCAACATGGACAAAAGGTCAACACGAACAAGGTCGACATGAAAAAAGTCAACATAAGCTTTTCACTTTTTTTTTCTTCATTTTTTTGAACTTTTTATACTTTATGATCCACGTGGACTACAATTGTGAACAGTATCCTGTGCCAAGCGCAGCAGTAGCGGAACGAGGCACCTTGCCCGAAGCATGGCGAGCGAAGCGAGCCATGCGAGGGGACACGGTGCAGTAAATGGGGTTCCCGGTCACTCTACGAAGAAAATGACACAAAGAAACCATAACAAAACTCATGTCGACCTTTTTCCATGTCAACCTTTTGTCCATTTCGACCTATTTCAGGTATCGACCTAAGGCGTGTCGACCAATTGGTGTCGACCTTTTTGGTGTCGACCTGGAGTCCCAGACCCAGGAGGAGCAGCATACAAAACCCAATGGTCAAGGGACAAGTTGGATGGATTTGCAATCTACATATAATATGTAAAATGCATATTGGAGTATTACAGAACATTTGTCATCGTCTTTTCCTGTTGACCTCTCCCCTTAGATACTGAGCGAGCGTTACTCCTACTGGAGGAATACTGCAGCAAGCTACAGAAGCCGGATGAGAGGCAGCTCAGGCAGGCCATAGAGAAGGTCATCTGTATGTTCAAAAGCAACTTGTTCAATGCATTAATAGGTAAGTGCCGTATACGTGTGATGCAAATCACTGTGCAGGAGATAACACGGTCATCCCTCCCAACATATGCCACATCAGGGTAAAATAGGCCCCACCCTGACCCGCCAAAACCTACCCGCACTGTGCCCAGAAACACCCACTTTTTGCCCAAACGCCACCCCTTTCACAGGACACAAATTAGGACTGTTCCGCAAAACCCAGTAGAATTGGGAGTTATGTATGTGGTGATCATATGGATTTTACCTTCACACAAAGGGGGAGATTTATCAAAGCTAGGAAAAAGATAAAATATCAACCAATGAGCTTCTGTCGTTTTTACAGGTTGTTTTTGAAAAATAATAAGAATTTACTTACCGATAATTCTATTTCTCGTAGTCCGTAGTGGATGCTGGGGACTCCGTAAGGACCATGGGGAATAGCGGCTCCGCAGGAGACTGGGCACAAAAGTAAAGCTTTAGAACTACCTGGTGTGCACTGGCTCCTCCCCCTATGACCCTCCTCCAAGCCTCAGTTAGGATACTGTGCCCGGACGAGCGTACACAATAAGGAAGGATTTTGAATCCCGGGTAAGACTCATACCAGCCACACCAATCACACCATATAACTTGTGATCTAACCCAGTTAACAGCATGATAACAGAGGAGCCTCTAGAAAAGATGGCTCACTACAGCAATAACCCGATTTTTTTGTAACAATAACTATGTACCAGTATTGCAGACAATCCGCACTTGGGATGGGCGCCCAGCATCCACTACGGACTACGAGAAATAGAATTATCGGTAAGTAAATTCTTATTTTCTCTGACGTCCTAGTGGATGCTGGGGACTCCGTAAGGACCATGGGGATTATACCAAAGCTCCCAAACGGGCGGGAGAGTGCGGATGACTCTGCAGCACCAAATGAGAGAACTCCAGGTCCTCCTCAGCCAGGGTATCAAATTTGTAGAATTTTACAAACGTAATTGCTCCTGACCAAGTAGCTGCTCGGCAAAGTTGTAAAGCCGAGACCCCTCGGGCAGCCGCCCAAGATGAGCCCACCTTCCTTGTGGAATGGGCTTTTACAGATTTTGGCTGTGGCAGGCCTGCCACAGAATGTGCAAGCTGAATTGTACTACAAATCCAACGAGCAATAGTCTGCTTAGAAGCAGGAGCACCCAGCTTGTTGGGTGCATACAGAATAAACAACGAGTCAGATTTTCTGACTCCAGCCGTCCTGGAAACCTATATTTCCAGGGCCCTGACAACGTCTAGCAACTTGGAGTCCTCCAAGTCCCTAGTAGCCGCAGGCACCACAATAGGTTGATTCAGGTGAAACGCTGAAAACCACCTTAGGGAGAAACTGAGGACAAGTCCTCAATTCCGCCCTGTCCGAATGGAAAATCAGATGCGGGCTTTTACAGGATAAAGCCGCCAATTCTGACACGCACCTGGCCCAGGCCAGGGCCAACAGCATGACCACTTTCCATGTGAGATATTTTAACTCCACATATTTAAGTGGTTCAAACCAATGTGACTTTTGGAACCCAAAAACTACATTTAGATCCCAAGGTGCCACTGGATGCACAAAAGGAGGCTGTATATACAGTACCCCTTTCACAAACGTCTGAACTTCAGGGACTGAAGCTAGTTCTTTTTGGAAGAAAATTGACAGGGCCGAAATTTGAACCTTAATGGACCCCCATTTCAGGCCCATAGACACTCCTGTTTGCAGGAAATGTAGGAATCGACCTAGTTGAAAATTCCTCTGTCGGGGCCTTACTGGCCTCGCACCACGCAACATATTTTCGCCAAATGCGGTGATAATGTTTTGCGGTTATATCTTTCCTGGCTTTGATCAGGATAGGAATGACTTCATCCGGAATGCCTTTCTCCTTCAGGATCCGGCGTTCAACCGCCATGCCGTCAAACGCAGCCGCGGTAAGTCTTGGAACAGACAGGGTCCTTGCTGGAGCAGGTCCCTTCTTAGAGGTAGAGGCCACGGATCCTCCGTGAGCATCTCTTGAAGTTCCGGTTACCAAGTCCTTCTTGGTCAATCCGGAGCCACGAATATAGTGCTTACTCCTCTCCATCTTATAATTCTCAGTACCTTGGGTATGAGAGGCAGAGGAGGGAACACATACACTGACTGGTACACCCACTGTGTTACCAGAGCGTCTACAGCTATTGCCTGAGGGTCCCTTGACCTGGCGCAATACTTGTCGAGTTTTATAAACATGTGGAAGACTTCTGGGTGAAGTCCCCACTCTCCCGGGTGGGGGTCGTGTCTGCTGAGGAAGTCTGCTTCCCAGTTGTCCACTCCCGGAATGAATACTGCTGACAGTGCTATCACATGATTTTCCGCCCAGCGAAGAATCCTTGCAGCTTCTGCCTTGCCCTCCTGCTTCTTGTGTCACCCTGTCTGTTTACGTGGGTGACTGCCGTGATGTTGTCCGAATGGATCAACTCCGGGTGACCTTGAAGCAGAGGTCATGCTGAGCTTAGAGCATTGTAAATGGCCCTTAGCTTCAGGATATTTATGTGAAGTGATGTCTCCAGGCTTGACCATAAGCTCTGGAAATTTCTTCCCTGTGTGACTGCTCCCCAGCCTCGCAGGCTGGCATCCGTGGTCACCAGGACCCAGTCCTGAATGTCGAATCTGCGGCCCTCTAGAAGATGAGCACTCTGCAACCACCACAGGAGAGACACTCTTGTGCTTGGTGACAGGGTTATCCGCTGATGCATCTGAAGATGCGACCCGGACCATTTTTCCAGCAGGTCCCACTGGAAAGTTCTTGCGTGGAATCTGCCGAATGGGATTGCTTCGTAGGAAGCCACCATTTTCCCAGAACCCTTTCATTGATGTACTGAGACTTGGCTCGGTTATAGGAGGTTCCCGACTAGCTCGGATAACTCCCTGACTTTCTCCTCCGGGAGAAACCCCTTTTTCTGGACTGTGTCCAGGATCATCCCTAGGAACAGAAGACGAGTCGTCGGAATCAGCTGCGATTTTGGAATATTGAGAATCCAATCGTGCTGCCGCAACACTACCTGAGATAGTGCTACACCGACCTCCAACTGTTCCCTGGATCTTACCCTTATCAGGGAATCGTCCAAGTAAGGGATAACTAAAATTCCCTTCCTTCGAAAGAGTATCATCATTTCGGCCATTACCTTGGTAAAGACCCGGGGTGCCGTGGACCATCCATACGGCAGCGTCTGAAACTGATAGTGACAGTTCTGTACCACAAACCTGAGGTACCCTTGGTGAGAAGGGTAAATTGGGACATGAATGTAAGCATCCTTGATGTCCCGAGACATCATGTAGTCCCCTTCTTCCAGGTTCGCAATCACTGCTCTGAGTGACTCAATCTTGAATTTGAACCTCCGTATGTAAGTGTTCAAGATTTTAGATTTAGAATCGGTCTCACCGAGCCGTCCGGCTTCGGTACCACAACAGTGTGGAATAATACCCCGTTCCCTGTTGCAGGAGGGGTACCTTGATTATCACCTGCTGGGAATACAGCTTGTGAATGGCTTCCAAAACTGCCTCCCTGTCAGAGGGAGACATCGGTAAAGCCGACTTTAGGAAACGGCGAGGGGGAGAATTCCAATTTGTACCCCTGAGATATCACCTGAAGGATCCAGGGGTCTAATTGCGAGTGAGCCCACTGCGCGCTGAAATTCATTGAGACGGGCCCCCACCGTGCCTGATTCTGCTTGTAAAGCCCCAGCGTCATACTGAGGGCTTGGCAGAGGCGGGAGAGGGCTTCTGTTCCTGGGAACTGGCTGATTTCTGCAGCCTTTTTCCTCTCCCTCTGTCACGGGGCAGAAATGAGGAACCTTTTGCCCGCTTGCCCACGAAAGGACTGCGCCTGATAATACGGCGTCTTCTTATGTTGAGAGGCGACCTGGGGTACAAACGTGGATTTCCCAGCTGTTGCCGTGGCCACCAGGTCTGAAAGACCGACCCCAAATAACTCCTCCCCTTAATAAGGCAATACTTCCAAATGCCGTTTGGAATCCGCATCACCTGACCACTGTCGTGTCCATAACCCTCTACTGGCAGAAATGGACAACGCACTTAGACTTGATGCCAGTCGGCAATTATTCCGCTGTGCATCACGCATATATAGAAATGCATCCTTTAAAATGCTCTATAGGCAATAATATACTGTCCCTATCTAGGGTATCAATATTTTCAGTCAGGGAATCCGACCACGCCATCCCAGCACTGCACATCCAGGCTGAGGCGATTGCTGGTCGCAGTATAACACCAGTATGTGTGTAAATACATTTTAGGATACCCTCCTGCTTTCTATCAGCAGGATCCTTAAGGGCGGCCATCTCAGGAGAGGGTAGAGCCCTTGTTCTTACAAGCGTGTGAGCGCTTTATCCACCCTAGGGGGTGTTTCCCAACGCACCCTAACCTCTGGCGGGAAAGGATATAATGCCAATAACATTTTAGAAATGATCAGTTGTTATCGGGGGAAACCCACGCATTATCACACACCTCATTTAATTTCTCAGATTCAGGAAAACTACAGGTAGTTTTTCCTCACCGAACATAATACCCCTTTTTGGTGGTACTCGTATTATCAGAAATGTGTAAAACATTTTTCATTGCCTCAATCATGTAACGTGTGGCCCTACTGGAAGTCACATTTGTCTCTTCACCGTCGACACTGGAGTCAGTATCCGTGTCGGCGTCTATATCTGCCATCTGAGGTAACGGGCGCTTTAGAGCCCCTGACGGCCTATGAGACGTCTGGACAGGCACAAGCTGAGTAGCCGGCTGTCTCATGTCAACCACTGTCTTTTATACAGAGCTGACACTGTCACGTAATTCCTTCCAACAGTTCATCCACTCAGGTGTCGACCCCCTAGGGGGTGACATCACTATTACAGGCAATCTGCTCCGTCTCCACATCATTTTTCTCCTCATACATGTCGACACAAACGTACCGACACACAGCACACACACAGGGAATGCTCTGATAGAGGACAGGACCCCACTAGCCCTTTGGGGAGACAGAGGGAGAGTTTGCCAGCACACACCAGAGCGCTATATATATACAGGGATAACCTTATATAAGTGTTTTTCCCCTTATAGCTGCTGTATTTTTAATACTGCGCATAATTAGTGCCCCCCTCTCTTTTTCTGTAGTGTAGTGACTGCAGGGGAGAGCCAGGGAGCTTCCCTCCAACGGAGCTGTGAGGGAAAATGGCGCCAGTGTGCTGAGGAGATAGGCTCCGCCCCCTTCTCAGCGGTTTTATCTCCCGTTTTTCTGTGTATTCTGGCAGGGGTTAAATTCATCCATATAGCCCAGGAGCTATATGTGATGCATTTTTTGCCATCCAAGGTGTTTTTATTGCGTCTCAGGGCGCCCCCCCCCCAGCGCCCTGCACCCTCAGTGACCGGAGTGTGAAGTGTGCTGAGAGCAATGGCGCACAGCTGCAGTGCTGTGCGCTACCTTGGTGAAGACAGGACGTCTTCTGCCGCCGATTTTCCGGACCTCTTCTGTCTTCTGGCTCTGTAAGGGGGCCGGCGGCGCGGCTCTGGGACCTATCCATGGCTGGGCCTGTGATCGGTCCCTCTGGAGCTAATGTCCAGTAGCCTAAGAAGCCCAATCCACTCTGCACGCAGGTGAGTTCGCTTCTTCTCCCCTTAGTCCCTCGATGCAGTGAGCCTGTTGCCAGCAGGTCTCACTGAACATAAAAAACCTAAAACTAAACTTTTCACTAAGCAGCTCAGGAGAGCCACCTAGTGTGCACCCTTCTCGTTCGGGCACAAAAATCTAACTGAGGCTTGGAGGAGGGTCATAGGGGGAGGAGCCAGTGCACACAAGGTAGTTCTAAAGCTTTACTTTTGTGCCCAGTCTCCTGCGGAGCCGCTATTCCCCATGGTCCTTACGGAGTCCCCAGCATCCACTAGGACGTCAGAGAAAACAGGAGTTGATTGGCTGGTACTTTATCTTTCTCCAAGCCTTGATAAATCTCCCCCAAAGAGGTTTTATGGTCTGGACCAATATAGCACAGACTGGATGCATTATAAATCAGTTAGGGATGAGGGCACACATCCCCTGAATATTGGTATAGCAAACAAAACGTGAGTGTGATAACCTATTTCAGACAAAAAAATTAATAAATACCATTATACATCGCGTTATTGGTGAAAATATATTTTTGTAGTAGTTACTTACTGAAAAGTGGATAATGCGTATATAAAATTGTGTTGCTTAGGAAATGAATGCCCTTATTTATCAATGAGTGATACATTTCACTGTGAGTGATAAATTGCACCAGCTAATAAGCTTCTAACTTCCATGTCACAGGCTGTGTTTGAAAAATGAGTTACATAGAAACATAGAATTTGACGGCAGATAAGAACTACTTGGCCCATCTAGTCTGCCCCTTTTTTTTATCCTTTAGTTAATCTCAACCCTTTTTGAACCTTAATTCTTTGTAAGGATATTCATATGCCTATCCCAAGCATGTTTAAATTGCTCTACAGTCTTAGCCTCTACCACCTCTGATGGGAGACTATTCCACTTATCCACTACCCTTTCTGTGAAGTAATTTTTCCTTAAATTTCCCCTGAACCTCCCCCCCTCCAGTTTCAGTGTATGTCCTCGAGTTCTAATATTTCTCTTCCTTTGAAGAATGTTTCCCTCCTGAACTTTGTTAAGACCCTTGATATATTTGAAAGTTTCTATCATGTCCCCCCTTTCCCTTCTCTCCTCCAAACTATACATGTTAAGATCTTTTAGCCTTTCCAGGTACGTTTTGTGATGTAGGCCATGCACCATTTTAGTTGCCCTTCTTTGTACACTCTCTAATGTATTTCTCTGACGTCCTAGTGGATGCTGGGAACTCCGTAAGGACCATGGGGAATAGCGGCTCCGCAGGAGTCTGGGCACAACTAAAAGAAAGCTTTTAGACTACCTGGTGTGCACTGGCTCCTCCCACTATGACCCTCCTCCAAGCCTCAGTTAGATTTTTGTGCCTGGCCGAGCTGGATGCACACTAGGGGCTCTCCTGAGCTCTTAGAAAGAAAGTATATTTTAGGATGCAGATTCCAAAAGGCACATGGAAGTTTTGCCTTATAAGGGTGAGGAGTTATTCGGGGATGGTCTCTCGGACCTAGTTTCCACAGCGACAGCTGGGAAGTCAGCATTTTTACCCCATGTCCCCTCACAGCCTAAAAAAGCGCCGTTTTATCAGGTACAGTCCTTTCGGACCCAGAGAAACAGGCGAGGAAAAGGCGGGTCCTTTCTGTCCAGAGGCAGAGGTAGGGGAAAAAGGCTGCAACAAACAGCAGGTTCCCAGGAGCAAAAGTCCTCCCCCGCTTCTTCCAAGTCCTCCGCATGACGGTGGGGCTCCACAGGCGGAGCCAGGTACGGTGGGGGGCCGCCTCAAAAATTTCAGCGATCAGTGGGCTCGCTCACAGGTGGATCCCTGGATCTTGCAAGTAGTATCTCAGGGGTACAAGCTGGAATTCGAGGCGTCTCCCCCCCGCCGTTTCCTCAAATCTGCCTTGCCAACAACTCCCTCAGGCAGGGAGGCTGTGCTAGAGGCAATTCACAAGCTGTATTCCCAGCAGGTGATAGTCAAGGTGCCCCTACTTCAACAAGGACGGGGTTACTATTCCACACTGTTTGTGGTACCGAAATCGGACGGTTCGGTGAGACCCATTTTAAATTTGAAATCCTTGAACACATACATAAAAAAATTCAAGTTCAAGATGGAATCGCTCAGGGCGGTTATTGCAAGCCTGGACGAGGGGGATTACATGGTATCCCTGGACATCAAGGATGCTTACCTGCATGTCCCCATTTATCATCCTCACCAGGAGTACCTCAGATTTGCGGTACAAAATTGCCATTACCAATTCCAGACGCTGCCGTTTGGACTGTCCACGGCACCGAGGGTGTTTACCAAGGTAATGGCGGAAATGATAATACTCCTTCGAAAAAAGGGAGTTTTAATTATCCCGTACTTGGACGATCTCCTAATAAAGGCGAGATCCAGGGAGCAGTTGTTGGTAGGAGTAGCACTATCTCAGGAGGTGCTACACCAGCACGGTTGGATTCTGAATATTCCAAAGTCACAGCTGGTTCCGACGACACGTCTACTGTTCCTGGGAATGATTCTGGACACAGTCCAGAAAAAAGTGTTTCTCCCGGAGGAGAAAGCCAAGGAGCTGTCATCTCCAGTCAGAGACCTCCTGAAACCAAAACAGGTGTCGGTGCATCACTGCACGCGAGTCCTGGGAAAGATGGTGGCTTCTTACGAAGCAATTCCTTTCGGCAGGTTCCATGCCAGAATCTTTCAGTGGGACCTGTTGGACCAATGGTCCGGATCGCATCTTCAGATGCATCGGCTAATAACCCTGTCTCCAAGAACCAGGGTGTCTCTGCTGTGGTGGCTGCAGAGTGCTCATCTCCTAGAGGGCCGCAGATTCGGCATACAGGACTGGGTCCTGGTGACCACGGATGCCAGCCTTCGAGGCTGGGGGGCAGTCACACAGGGAAGAAACTTCCAAGGATTATGGTCGAGTCAGGAGACTTCCCTACACATAAATATTCTAGAACTAAGGGCCATTTACAATGCCCTAAGTCAGGCAAAACCACTGCTTCTACACCAGCTGGTACTGATCCAGTCAGACAACATCACGGCTGTCGCCCATGTAAACCGACAGGGCGGCACAAGAAGCAGGACGGCAATGGCAGAAGCCACAAAGATTCTCCGATGGGCGGAAAATCACGTGCTAGCACTGTCAGCAGTGTTCATTCCGGGAGTGGACAACTGGGAAGCAGACTTCCTCAGCAGGCACGACCTCCACCCGGGAGAGTGGGGACTTCATCCAGAAGTCTTCACACTGATTGTAAATCGTTGGGAACGGCCACAGGTGGACATGATGGCGTCCCGCCTAAACAAAAAACTGGAGAGATATTGCGCCAGGTCAAGGGACCCTCAGGCGATAGCGGTGGACGCTCTAGTGACACCGTGGGTGTACCAGTCAGTTTATGTGTTCCCTCCTCTGCCTCTCATACCAAAGGTACTGAGAATAATAAGAAAATGAGGAGTAAGGACGATACTCGTGGTTCCGGATTGGCCAAGAAGAGCTTGGTACCCGGAACTTCAAGAGATGATCTCAGAGGACCCATGGCCTCTGCCGCTCAGACAGGACCTGCTGCAGCAGGGGCCCTGTCTGTTCCAAGACTTACCGCGGCTGTGTTTGACGGCATGGCGGTTGAACGCCGGATCCTAAAGGAAAAGGGCATTCCGGAGGATGTCATTCCTACGCTGATTAAAGCCAGGAAAGATGTAACGGTAAAACATTATCACCGCATATGGCAGAAATATGTTGCTTGGTGTGAGGCCAATAAGGCCCCAACAGAGGAATTTCAGCTGGGTCGATTTCTGCACTTCCTACAGGCAGGAGTGACTATGGGCCTAAAATTAGGCTCCATTAAGGTACAGATATCGGCTCTGTCGATTTTTCTTCCAAAAAGAACTAGATTCACTACCTGAAGTTCAGACATTTGTAAAAGGAGTGCTGCATATTCAGCCCCCTTTTGTGCCTCCAGTGGCACCCTGGGATCTCAACGTGGTGTTGAATTTCCTAAAATCACATTGGTTTGAGCCACTAAAGACCGTGGATCTAAAATATCTCACGTGGAAAGTGGTCATGTTATTGGCCTTGGCTTCGGCCAGGCATGTATCAGAATTGGCGGCTTGTCATTTAAAAGCCCTTATCTGATTTTCCATATGGATAGGGCAGAATTGAGGACTCGTCCCCAGTTTCTCCCTAAGGTGGTATCTGCTTTTCACTTGAACCAACCTATTGTAGTGCCTGCGGCTACTAGCGACTTGGAGGATTCCAAGTTACTGGACGTAGTCAGGGCCTTGAAAATTTATGTTTCCAGGACGGCTGGAGTCAGGAAAACTGACTCGCTATTTATCCTGTATGCACCCAACAAACTGGGTGCTCCTGCTTCTAAGCAGACTATTGCTCGCTGGATTTGTAGCACAATTCAGCTGGCGCATTCTGCGTCTGGACTGCCGCATCCTAAATCAGTTAAAGCCCATTCTACAAGGAAGGTGGGCTCATCTTGGGCGGCTGCCCGAGGGGTCTCGGCTTTACAACTTTGCCGAGCTGCTACTTGGTCAGGGGCAAACACGTTTGCAAAATTCTACAAATTTGATACCCTGGCTGAGGAGGACCTTGAGTTCTCTCATTCGGTGCTGCAGAGTCATCCGCACTCTCCCGCCCGTTTGGGAGCTTTAGTATAATCCCCATGGTCCTTACGGAGTTCCCAGCATCCACTAGGACGTCAGAGAAAATAAGAATTTACTCACCGGTAATTCTATTTCTCGTAGTCTGTAGTGGATGCTGGGCGCCCGTCCCAAGTGCGGATTGTCTGCAATACTTGTACATAGTTATTGTTCACTAAAGGGTTATTGTTATGAGCCATCTGTTGAGAGGCTCAGTTATGTTTCATACTGTTAACTGGATATGGTATCACGAGTTATACGGTGTGATTGGTGTGGCTGGTATGAGTCTTACCCGGGATTCAAAATCCTTCGTTATTGTGTCAGCTCTTCCGGGCACAGTATCCTAACTGAGGCTTGGAGGAGGGTCATAGTGGGAGGAGCCAGTGCACACCAGTTAGTCTAAAGCTTTCTTTTAGTTGTGCCCAGACTCCTGCGGAGCCGCTATTCCCCATGGTCCTTACGGAGTTCCCAGCATCCACTACGGACTACGAGAAATAGAATTACCGGTGAGTAAATTCTTATTTTATATCCTTCTGGAGATATGGTCTCCAGAACTGGACATAGTATTCCAGATGGGGCCGCACCAATGACCTATACAGTGGCATTATCACTTCTTTTTTCCTACTACTGATTCCTCTCCCTATGCAACCAAGCATCTGACTTGCCTTTCCCATTGCTTTGTTGCATTGCTTTCCTGCCTTCAAGTCACTTGAAATAGTGACTCCTAAATCCCTTTCCTCCTCAGTAGTTTCCATTATAGTACCCTTGATACTATATTTAGCCTTTGGGTTTTTGAGACCCAAGTGCATGATTTTGCATTTTTTAGCATTAAACTGTAGTTGCCACGTTCTTGACCATTTCTCAAGCCTACCTAGGTCATCAATCATTTGTTTTACCCCTCCCGGTGTGTCTACCCTGTTGCATATCTTTGTATCATCTGCAAAAAGGCATACCTTCCCTTCAATATCATCTGCAATGTCACCAACAAAGATATTAAAGAGAACTGGACCAAGTACAGATCCCTGGGGTACTCCACTGGTAACATTTCCCTCCATAGATTGCACTCCATTAACTACAACTGTCTGTTTCCTATCCTGCAACCAGGTTCTTATCCACTTAACTGTTTTATAATCCACCCCCACGCTTTCAAGTTTATTTAGCAGTCTGCGATGTGGGATAGTGTCAAATGCCTTACTAAAGTCTAGATATGTTACATCTACAGCTCCCCCTTGATCTATTATTTTTGTCACAGAGTCAAAAAAGTCAATAAGATTTGGTTTGGCATGATCTACCACCAGTAAATCCATGCTGTTTTGGATCCTGTAAGTGGTTTGATTTAAGATATTCCACAAATCTTTCTTTTAATAGTTTTTCCATTACTTTCCCCACTACTGATGTAAGGCTAACTGGTCTGTAGTTACTTGCTTCTTCCTTGCTTCCACTTTTGTGCAGTGGAACTACATTTGCTCTTTTCCAGTCCTCTGGAATAGCACCTGTATTTAGTGACTGGTTAAATAATTCTGTTAACGGTGTAACCAGCACATTGTCAGGTCCGGGTGTTTTTGTGAATCCGTTAACCTGGAACCAACCACAGGTGTAGGTGCTGGGGTATGAAGAAAACAGGGAGGACGAAGGAAGTTCCGTTTCATATATTTATTAAAGTAACAATTCAGTAAGGAGTTAAATGACTAGTTGTTAATCATCATTATACTGAAGTATTGCAGGAATGACAGAAATAATATGCAAGAGAAAACTCAGAAATAAATAAAAGAAATGTTCATGGAAACATATGCAAAAACAAGCTGAAGAATAAATGTTGAATTGTCCAAATATAAACAGGCTTTGATGCTGAACTGCAGATTGTGTTTAACTGGTTAATGCAGACATGGAGAATTAACTGTAAGAATTTGCAATGGAGTTTTAAGAGTTAACTGAGAGACTGTGAAGAATTATCCTTGTAATGACAACATAGAAAAAGTACTGAATTGGGTTACTTGCGGGTTCCGGAGATCACTGTGAAACTGTAGTAGATGGTGAGGTGATGAATGGGTTAAATGCAGAGTTGAACAAACGAACAGCTGAGGGAATTGGAATCCTCCAGACTTTGTATGATAGGCAGACAGACAAGGTAACCTCATGCAGGACACTGGGAATCCAAGTATTTCCAATAGGTGTGCAATTGACTGATAGCACAATGGAGAGCCGGTAGATCTTTGGCAGTGAAGGCTGCAAAACGGACCTCTGGGAACGGAGGCGATATCTGGACCACGGGAATCACACAGGAATGCACGGAGAGAGTTCAGAGCTAGAGCACAGCTTTGATACAACAAAGCACTGGCCCAGAGTGACATAATCCCAGCCTACTTAAAGGCAGCACAAGCACGGGATTGGCTTACACCTGCCCACAGGTGTTTTCACAAGTGCTCAGTATTAGCTATTTGGTCTCCAACATGGCCACCTCCTATACAGCAGACACACCGCAGTGCCTTAGGCCATTTGGTCCCCGCACTCACAGTTCCCAGACTCTGCATTACCTGTGCCATTGATCACGCCGTGTCCCCACACGGGCGCACAGCACCGCGAGCAACCGAACTGGCAACGGATGAACCCCAGAACCCGCAAAGGTGAGAGACCGGTTCGTGACAGTACCCCCTCTTCTACGGGTGGTCTCCGAACACCTTTGAACCTTGTCAGGATTTTTGGAGAAGTATTTCTGTACCAGTCTTGGAGCATGAACATCTTCAGAGAAAACCCAGGATCTCTCCTCCGGGCCGTAACCCTTCCAGTCGACCAGAAACTGTAAACGTCCATATCGGGAACGTGAGTCCACAATCTCTTTAACTTCAAATTCCTCATTCTGCAAAGAGTGAACTTTAGGATATTTGGACTGGGTAGTACGGAACTTATTGAGAATCAAAGGCTTCAGTAAAGATGTATGAAAGGCGTTAGGAATTCTCAAAGACGGTGGCAGCTTGACTTTGTATGACACAGGGTTGAGTACCTTTACAATGGGAAATGGACCAATAAACCTGGGAGCAAATTTCTTAGAAGGAACTTTGAACTTGAGATTGTGCGTAGAAATCCAAACTTGGTCTCCCACTTTGTAATTCGGTACAGCTTTACGTTTTTTATCTGCAAAAGATTTATAACGAGCGGAAGTTTTGACCAAGGACTTACGTACACAACTCCAGATGCTAGATAGACGTTGAAGCTCTTGATCTGCCGCTGGGACCTCTAGGGCTGGCAATGGATGAAACTCTGGCACACGAGGATGAAAGCCGAAGTTAATATAAAAGGGCGTAGATTCTGAAGATGAATGGAAGAGATTATTATGAGCAAATTCTGCCAATGGTAGGTAGTCAACCCAGTCATCCTGTGAGGACGATATATATAGCCAGAGAAATGTTTCAAGGTCTTGGTTGACTCTCTCAGTTTGTCCATCTGTCTGAGGATGATATGCAGAAGAAAAGTTCAACTTGACATTTAAAGATGAACAAAGCGACCTCCAAAACTTGGCCACAAACTGTGTTCCCCGATCAGAAACAATTTCTCGAGGAAGGCCATGCAACTTGAAGATTTCAGAGATGAACAATCTGGCTAGTAAAGGGGCTGATGGTAACCCAGTTAATGGGATGAAATGTGCCATTTTCGAAAATCGATCCACTATCACCCAAATGGTATTTCGCCCTTTTGATGGAGGTAGATCGGTCACGAAATCCATTGAGATATGAGTCCATGGTTGTTTGGGTATGGATAGTGGATGTAACAAACCTGGTGGAGAACTTCTTGGACTCTTATGTTGGGCACATTTAGGACATGCTGCTATAAACTCTTGGACATCGGCTTTGAGACGTGGCCACCAATAAGACTGTTGAATAAACTTGAGAGTCTTTAGAACCCCAGGATGACCCATGAAGGAAGAGGAGTGAGCCCAGGTAAGCAGCCGTTTTCGAAGACTTGTGGCGACAAAGGTCTTGCCAGGCGGAGGAACTGGAGAGGTTCGAGTCATTAAAAAGGACCTAGGATTCACAATGGCTTGATTCGTGGTAGCATCATTTAATTCAGAAGAAGCAAAGGACCGGGAAAGGGCATCTGCCTTTTTGTTCTGAGACCCTGGACGATAGGTGAGTTTGAAATCAAATCGTGAGAAGAAAAGCGCCCATCGAGCTTGTCGTGGATTCAAACACTGAGCTGACTGCAGATACAGAAGATTCTTATGATCAGTATAAACTGTAATGCGATGTTGAGCTCCTTCTAGAAGGTATCTCCACTCCTCAAATGCCAACTTGATGGCAAGTAACTCTTGCTCACCGATTGCATAATTACGTTCTGCCGGGAGGAACTTACGGGAGAAATATCCGCAGGGATGGACCTTTTTATCTTCAAAGACTTGTGACAACACAGCTCCTACTGCTTCTGTAGATGCATCCACCTCTAGTAGAAAGGGACGATTCAGATCAGGCTGTCGAAGAATGGGGGCTGACACAAAGGCTTGCTTTAAATCAGAGAAGGCTTTGATTGCTTCTGAAGACCAGTTCGTAGGATTTGCTCCCTTACGAGTTAGGGCTGTGATGGGAGCAGCTAACGTAGAATAATTCTTAATGAATCTCCTATAGAAATTAGCAAAGCCGAGAAATCGCTGAATCCCCTTGAGAGTTGTAGGAGTGGACCAATCTCGGATAGCTTGTACCTTACCGGGATCCATACATAGCTCTGATCCAGAAATGATGAAACCAAGGAACGGTATGGAAGATACTTCAAAAGTGCACTTCTCTAACTTACAATAAAGTTGATTTTTCCTCAGACGTGTCAGTACCTCTTTAACTTGGTGACGGTGAGACTTTATATCCCTAGAGAATATTAGGATATCATCCAGGTACACTACTAGACACTTGTAGAGAAGATCACGAAAAAGTTCATTCACATAGCTTTGAAAAACTGCAGGTGCATTACAAAGACCGAAAGGCATTACAAGGTATTCGTAATGCCCATCCCGGGTATTAAAAGCAGTCTTCCACTCGTCCCCTTCTCGGATGCGGATTAAATTGTAGGCCCCTCGGAGATCCAGTTTTGTAAACACAGTAGCTCCTTTTACCCGGTCAAATAATTCTGGAATTAAGGGTAATGGATACTTGTTTTTCACAGTGATCTCATTGAGTCCACGGTAATCTATGCATGGTCGTAACCCACCGTCCTTCTTCTTAACGAAAAAGAATCCGGCTCCTGCAGGTGAAGAAGATGGTCTGATAAATCCTTTGGTTAGATTTTCTTGTATATAATCAGACATAGCTTGCGTCTCTGGGATGGATAGCGGATAAATTCGTCCCCTAGGAGGTGTTTTACCCGGAACCAGGACAATTGGGCAGTCCCATTCGCGATGAGGAGGTAGAGAGTCCGCTGCTTGTTTACTGAAAACATCCGCAAAGGATTGATACCCCGGAGGTAGGTCGGGAAGGCTGATTGACCGGAGAGGTACAATTGAGGCTAAACAGTCCTTGGTACAAGATTTACCCCATGAAAGGACTTCCATGGTTTGCCAATTAAGTTGAGGGTTATGTTTCTGCAGCCAAGGTAAACCAAGTATCACATCTTGAGAGGCTTTGGGAATCACGTAGAAGGAGAGGTATTCGGAATGGAGCACACCAACTTTCATCTTGAGACATACGGTTCGATGAGTAATTATACCATCTGGAATTCGACTTCCATCTACTGCTGTAACGGCAACTGCTGCTTCCAGAGGCATGGTTTGAACTTTAGACCGCATGACAAAGGCTGAGGAGATGAAGTTCTCGGCTGCCCCAGAATTTAGGAGAGCTGAAACTTTCACTGTAGAACTTGGAACTTCTAATTGAATAGACAAGGTCGGCTCTTTCCCAGAACGTGATTCTAGAGTAACTCCTAGCTTAACCTCTCTTGAATAAGCTAGGAGCGAGAGTTTCCCGGTCGGAGTTTGCAGAATTTAACTAAGTGTTCAGAGGACCCACAGTACATGCAGAGGTTACCCTGTCGACGACGAAGTCGTTCCTCTTCTGTGAGGCGAGAGCGCCCAATCTGCATAGGTTCGTCTGTCGTTACCGGAGACTGTGATGAAGAATCTTGTCGAGGCCTAGGATGATAACGTGGACTGGATCGCTCTGCCCTGGATTTCTCTAAACATCGCTCCCTGTAGCGTAGGTCAAGTTTGTTACAGAGAGAAATCAATTCATCCAGTTTAGTTGGCACATCCCGGATAGTTAAATCGTCCTTGATTCTCTCAGAAAGTCCATTCCAAAACGCGGCGATCAGGGCCTCCTCATTCCAGTTTAACTCTGAAGACAACGTGCGAAACTGAACAATATATTGATTGACAGGACGTAAACCTTGACGTAGACGGAGAATCTCCAAAGATGCTGAGGTGGTCCTGCCGGGTTCGTCAAAGATTCTCCGGAAAGAAGATACAAACTCTTTGTAATTAGAGAGGATAGGATCACCTCTCTCCCATAATGGTGATGCCCACTCCAGAGCCTGACCGGAGAGGAGGGCAATAATATATGCGACCTTAGAACGAGCTGATGGGAAACTGGCGGACATCAGTTCGAACTGGATCTCGCATTGATTCAGGAATCCCCTGCAAAGTTTTGGAGTTCCGTCAAACTTACTCGGAGAGGGTAACTGCAAGCGGGACGTAGGCAGCATCACAGGAGAAGCTGTAGTGGTAACTGGGACAACCGGAGTTGGAATCTGGACTTGAGACGTTTTAATTGCTGTATGAAGAGTCTCTAAACAGTCTGCCATAGTTTGCATAAACTGCACTATTTGTGTCTGTATAGACTCCTGGTTTTCCAGACGGGAAAGGATATTTGACGTAGCACCGCCTCCTGCGAATTGGTCACTTGACGGATCCATGTGGCCAGTGCTTACTGTCAGGTCCGGGTGTTTTTGTGAATCCGTTAACCTGGAACCAACCACAGGTGTAGGTGCTGGGTATGAAGAAAACAGGGAGGACGAAGGAAGTTCCGTTTCATATATTTATTAAAGTAACAATTCAGTAAGGAGTTAAATGACTAGTTGTTAATCATCATTATACTGAAGTATTGCAGGAATGACAGAAATAATATGCAAGAGAAAACTCAGAAATAAATAAAAGAAATGTTCATGGAAACATATGCAAAAACAAGCTGAAGAATAAATGTTGAATTGTCCAAATATAAACAGGCTTTGATGCTGAACTGCAGATTGTGTTTAACTGGTTAATGCAGACATGGAGAATTAACTGTAAGAATTTGCAATGGAGTTTTAAGAGTTAACTGAGAGACTGTGAAGAATTATCCTTGTAATGACAACATAGAAAAAGTACTGAATTGGGTTACTTGCGGGTTCCGGAGATCACTGTGAAACTGTAGTAGATGGTGAGGTGATGAATGGGTTAAATGCAGAGTTGAACAAACGAACAGCTGAGGGAATTGGAATCCTCCAGACTTTGTATGATAGGCAGACAGACAAGGTAACCTCATGCAGGACACTGGGAATCCAAGTATTTCCAATAGGTGTGCAATTGACTGATAGCACAATGGAGAGCCGGTAGATCTTTGGCAGTGAAGGCTGCAAAACGGACCTCTGGGAACGGAGGCGATATCTGGACCACGGGAATCACACAGGAATGCACGGAGAGAGTTCAGAGCTAGAGCACAGCTTTGATACAACAAAGCACTGGCCCAGAGTGACATAATCCCAGCCTACTTAAAGGCAGCACAAGCACGGGATTGGCTTACACCTGCCCACAGGTGTTTTCACAAGTGCTCAGTATTAGCTATTTGGTCTCCAACATGGCCACCTCCTATACAGCAGACACACCGCAGTGCCTTAGGCCATTTGGTCCCCGCACTCACAGTTCCCAGACTCTGCATTACCTGTGCCATTGATCACGCCGTGTCCCCACACGGGCGCACAGCACCGCGAGCAACCGAACTGGCAACGGATGAACCCCAGAACCCGCAAAGGTGAGAGACCGGTTCGTGACACACATCTTTTAGCACTTTGAGTATCCTTGGGTGTATCCCATCTGGTCCCATTGATTTATCCACTTTTAGTTGTGAAAGTTCTGTTAGGACCTTCTCCTCTGTAAATGTACTTTCAACTACCTTATTTTTATGAATGTCCTTGCAACTTAACCTAACCTAACTTAACCTAACCCATCCCTTCTTCTGTAGTAAATACTGAGCAAAAATAATTATTTAGGTGATCTGCTATTGCCTTGTCACCCTCCACCAAATGCTCACTCTCTGTCTTAAGTCTTATTATTCCTCCATTTGATTTTCTCCTTTCACTTATATACTTAAAAAAAAGTTTTGCCTCCTTTATCTACTGACTGGGCCATTTTTTCCTCAGCTTCTGCCTTTGCACGTCTGATCACTTTCTTAGCATCCTTCCGTCTGTCAAGATACACCTCTTTGTCATTATTATTTGAGTCTGTTTGTATTTCCTAAAAGCCATCTTTTTTGCTTTCACACTAGTTGATACTTCTTTTGTGAACCGCACTGGCTTCCTTTTCCTGGTGCTTTTCCTAACCCTTTTGATACAAAGATCAGTTGCACTTAGTATTGCTTAGTAATAGGAGCTGATTGGCTGGTGCAATTTATCACTCACAGTGAAATTTATCACACATTGATAAATAAGGGCATTAGTGTTTACTCACTGACCCCACTCCGCCACAACTAACAAATCTCTGGTGATCTCAGTGATGTTTCACCAAATCTTCTCCCCACATCGACCATGAGACATTATTGTGCACGTTGCCAACCGGCTGGGATTAGATATTATTGTGCAGAAAAGAACATCTACAGTACCCTGCCCAAGGGTCATTGCTGTATGTGTGAGCTCGGAAGCTGAGTCAACGCTCAGTGAGGCCCTTCAGCCCTCAGCAGATCCAGTCTGTAGGGGGTTTTGGTCAAAAAGAGTCGGATGGCAGCTTATTATTATCCCTGTTGCAAACCTTTTTGGGTTAAAACCACCTTGGAAACCTATTAAGTTTTTTTTCCTCAGATTTCAGAAAGTCAATGAAATATGTGATTGTGTGGGGTCAATTCAATTCAGCATGCTAATAATAGGGCTGGGAAGGAGATCCCGGAGCTATTCAATTCAGCATGCTGAATTGAATCAATCCAAAGTGTGATAAGGATATTTTTGGATATATTGCATATTTTTGGAGAGAACAGAAATCGGTTCTAGATTTTGTTTATTGGTTACGTTGATGACATAGTGCAGTCCAGGCATGAAGAAGTACTCATATTAGGTTCATGCTTCATTCAGTGTTCTTCTTGCTTTGCTGATATAAAGGAGTGTTCGCATCATTTTTAAAGACGATTGATGTAGTATTATTATTATTATTTTCTTTTATTTGTATGATCTATAGCATAGTGCAGAATGACAAGAATTACAATAGTATAAACAAATAATATAAAAGTACAGGTGCAAAAATCAAAAAATTACATAATGACACAACTAAATGGGAGACAGTAGCACCCAATAAATAGTCCTGTTCTGTAATAGCGGAATAAATGGCCTCTCACTGAGGATGGAAACACCTTGCAGTTTGCAGAGGTCCGGGATTTCGTCCGAGATTACATGTATTTTTAAAGTGGCGTTCACTTCTAAGGCAAGACCAGAGCTGATGGAGGGGCCCAGTGGGGGCCTCTGTCCCCCCCCCCCGTATATGATTGACGCTTTAAAATATGTGCAGTCTCGGCCAAAATCCCGTACCCCCGGCAAACTCAGACAATATTATTGCATAGTATATCATTCTGATGTACTTTATTTTGTTTTGAATTGTATGGACCCAGTTGTTATCTATGTAGTATGCCTGTTTGTTTTTGTAAGGTAGTTTCCTGGCTGGCATTTTAGGGTGTAGGGTGTGGTTGGAGATTCCAATTATTGGTTTCACTTGCTGTATTTCTCTACTTAAGTTCTATCCTGTAGGCTGTGCAAAGCCGGTTGGCTGTGCATTTATTCTCGAAGTGTGCATTTTTATCAAAGGGTGATAAAATTGACGCATAACAGCAGCATTCTATCAGCGTTCAATCGAAGTGAAAAAGAATGAAAACAGAAGCGCACCAATCTAACAAAACATAGAACACTGAAGAACTAATAACAAATGTGAGTCACTTACACTTCATATCACTCTCCTCCTGATTGTTGCATCTGATTAATTAGCACGGAAACTACCTTACTTGGACATTTAAAAAAAAAAACATCCATTTCACCTACAAATGCTTGTATCTGTATTTTTGTAATTAGTTTTTTTATGCACAGCTGCACCAATGCAATGTTACCTACAAACACTTAAAAAACCTTACAGAATGACCATTGCTTTTTAACCCACTCACAAACAATCCTCTCATTTCTTACAGTCCAAATACATTTCTGCACCCACTTTATCTACGCTATTGATTTACTTCATACTAAATCTACACCCATTGACCCTACACTGCTTTTCTCACCTGCACTTCTGCAATTCTTCTGCTCTGATTCCCTTACAGTCTCCTCTCCTACTTCCAGTTTCCCTCAACCTATTTACCTACTTAACACCATGTCAAGGTTTTCTTCTACTCCCCACATCACTCAGCGTCTACCTAATCATGTATCTTGCCCCCTGCTCACACCTTTATCCTTCCCCCCTAGTCTCCTACACCTCCTCCTCTCTCCCCTCTTCTGCCTCCCCTCCATCCCTCTGTTTCCTCTCCCCTCCTTTCCTGTTACCCCACTTTCACTCACCACTGCCCCATGGTCCTGCTACCCCACAACTCAGCCCTGCTCCCTCCTTCCCTTCCCTGTCACCTCCCCACACCCCCATCCACATTACACTGAACTCCCTCCCTGCCCACCTCCTGCAGTTTCCCCTCCTAGCTCAGGCACCCGCACCATCACTGCTCTCTCATCATCCCTGATGCTAATCATATTAAGAGGGAAGTCCAGGTAGAGAACTTTTTGTCCCTCCTGGAATGGGTCATGTTGGTAGGAATGCACAATATAATATACATCCCCCTTCCCCTGGGCCCGGGTGCACTGCATACGTACCCATGATCCACAGGGAGGAGTTGCATGGGGGCGTGAATAATCGCACCCAGGATGCATACGTACTTCCAGTTGTAATAATACTTCTTCCTACCAACCTGTCATTTCTCTTCCTCTCGTTGACTGCACAGGTGTCAAACTACCTTTTGTTTTCCATATTCACTTTATATCCAAATTCCCCGGTTTATATAATAAACTTTGGCCCTCATTCAGAGATAGATGCAGGAAAGGGGACATTCGCACATTCCCGATAATTGGGAAATTGCGTATGCGCAGAACCTGCCCTATGATGTCATCCGTAGTTCCCCTCTACTGCTGCCTGATTGACAGGCAGCTGTGGGGAGGGGGCGGAGGGAGGCCTGCATTCCTGGAAATGGGGGCGTGTCATCTTCTGGGAGGGGAGGGCCAGGGGTCTGCAACTTCCTGGCCTCGCAGTCCCTGCTTCCGATAGCCAGCTGCGTAAGCTGAGGTATACTCTGCTGGCCGCCTGCGTGGATGGTCGCAGTGCTGGGATCGCAGATACTGTACATACACGTGGTGCCTTTTCTACTCAGACGTCTGCTGCATGGTCCTCCTTCAAATCGGACGGAAATTCAAAGCTGCTTTCATGCAGCATTGAACTTCCATCCCCCTTTGAATTAGACCCTTTATCAGAATACAGACTGACATATCTGAAAAATACTTTTATTCATAAGGCCTGGTTCAGAGTCAAGGCACTGCCAATGTCAGACGTAAGGGAGCGTTTTTTTGCTATTCATCTAAAGGTGTGTACACACACGGTGAGATAAATCTGTGAGATTTTGACTTTATAGTCAAAATCTTAATCAAAGTTAGTGCGTATCTCATGGTGCTAGGCAGCTTGCGATACAGATTCGATCCTGATGCGCACTCCCGTGGGGTCGGTATCGTAAGGCTAGATAGACTGTGCAGGCAAGTCAATCTTGACTATCTAGTGTACAATCTAGTACAAAGTATAGTCAAAATCGTACATAGACAAAATCTCAAGCACAGATAGTCAAAATCTGTGCTATCTGGGCTCTGGGGGGAGTTCAAGGGAAATGGCATAGTCAAAATCGGACATAGTAAGGATCTCACCGCGTGTACACACCTTTAGTCGCACCGCACATGCGTGGTCCGCATAATGGGCATGTTAGGGGAGTGTCATAGACACATAGGGGAACATACATGGACAGAGAAAATGCACCTGCCTTAGGGCTGATGCAGGTTTTAATGATGCGATCAATGGTGGCATTAAGGATGTGCCAATCAGTATTGCAATGTGTACAGACGCTGACAGTGGGAGTCTCAGTCCTTGCACATTCAGATGCAGGGATGTACCCCAGTTAAGGAGCTTGGCGGGGGACCACCAATAGACGCAGCTGCGGCCGGTACTGCATCCATCTCTGAATCAGCCCCATGTACTCATTATTTCTCGTATCCTTACCCACTCTTCAGAACTCATACTGGGTTTTGGATTCTATATAACTGCCTGTGACGGTGACTCTGCACCATTTCACAGCAAGCTGCAGAGAGAGCTGTGTTGTATGATGGTCTGTGCTTATTCCATGCTGCTGAGCTGACCTATCTGTGTGCTCACTGTGTCCATTTACTCCAGTGGCTGAGCTGACCTGTCTGTGTGCTCACTGTGTCCATTTACTCCAGTGGCTGAGCTGACCTATCTGTGTGCTCACTGTGTCCATTCACTCCAGTGGCTGAGCTGACCTATCTGTGTGCTCACTGTGTCCATTCACTCCAGTAGCTGAGCTGACCTGTCTGTGTGCTCACTGTGTCCATTCACTCCAGTAGCTGAGCTGACCTATCTGTGTGCTCATTGTGTCCATTCACTCCAGTGGCTGAGCTGACCTGTCTGTGTGCTCACTGTGTCCATTCACTCCAGTGGCTGAGCTGACCTGTCTGTGTGCTCACTGTGTCCATTCACTCCAGTGGCTGAGCTGACCTGTCTGTGTGCTCACTGTGTCCATTCACTCCAGTAGCTGAGCTGACCTATCTGTGTGCTCACTGTGTCCATTCACTCCAGTAGCTGAGCTGACCTATCTGTGTGCTCACTGTGTCCATTCACTCCAGTGGCTGAGCTGACCTGTCTGTGTGCTCACTGTGTCCATTCACTCCAGTGGCTGAGCTGACCTATCTGTGTGCTCACTGTGTCCATATACTCCAGTAGCTGAGCTGACCTATCTGTGTGCTCACTGTGTCCATTCACTCCAGTAGCTGAGCTGACCTATCTGTGTGCTCACTGTGTCCATATACTCCAGTAGCTGAGCTGACCTATCTGTGTGCTCACTGTGTCCATATACTCCAGTAGCTGAGCTGACCTATCTGTGTGCTCACTGTGTCCATTCACTCCAGTGGCTGAGCTGACCTGTCTGTGTGCTCACTGTGTCCATTCACTCCAGTGGCTGAGCTGACCTATCTGTGTGCTCACTGTGTCCATTCACTCCAGTAGCTGAGCTGACCTGTCTGTGCGCTCACTATGTCCATTTACTCCAGTAGCTGAGCTGACCTATCTGTGTGCTCACTGTGTCCATTCACTCCAGTAGCTGAGCTGACCTATCTGTGTGCTCACTGTGTCCATTCACTCCAGTGGCTGAGCTGACCTGTCTGTGTGCTCACTGTGTCCATTCACTCCAGTGGCTGAGCTGACCTGTCTGTGTGCTCACTGTGTCCATTCACTCCAGTGGCTGAGCTGACCTATCTGTGTGCTCACTGTGTCCATTCACTCCAGTAGCTGAGCTGACCTGTCTGTGTGCTCACTGTGTCCATTCACTCCAGTGGCTGAGCTGACCTGTCTGTTTGCTCACTGTGTCCATATACTCCAGTAGCTGAGCTGACCTATCTGTGTGCTCACTGTGTCCATTCACTCCAGTAGCTGAGCTGACCTGTCTGTGTGCTCACTGTGTCCATTCACTCCAGTGGCTGAGCTGACCTGTCTGTGTGCTCACTGTGTCCATTCACTCCAGTGGCTGAGCTGACCTATCTGTGTGCTCACTGTGTCCATTCACTCCAGTAGCTGAGCTGACCTGTCTGTGTGCTCACTCTGTCCATTCACTCCAGTAGCTGAGCTGACCTGTCTGTGTACTCACTGTGTCCATTCACTCCAGTGGCTGAGCTGACCTGTCTGTGTGCTCACTGTGTCCATTCACTCCAGTGGCTGAGCTGACCTGTCTGTGTGCTCACTGTGTCCATTCACTCCAGTGGCTGAGCTGACCTGTCTGTGTGCTCACTGTGTCCATTCACTCCAGTAGCTGAGCTGACCTATCTGTGTGCTCACTGTGTCCATTCACTCCAGTAGCTGAGCTGACCTATCTGTGTGCTCACTGTGTCCATTCACTCCAGTGGCTGAGCTGACCTATCTGTGTGCTCACTGTGTCCATTCACTCCAGTAGCTGAGCTGACCTATCTGTGTGCTCACTGTGTCCATTCACTCCAGTAGCTGAGCTGACCTATCTGTGTGCTCACTGTGTCCATTCACTCCAGTGGCTGAGCTGACCTATCTGTGTGCTCACTGTGTCCATTCACTCCAGTGGCTGAGCTGACCTGTCTGTGTGCTCACTGTGTCCATTCACTCCAGTAGCTGAGCTGACCTAACTGTGTGCTCACTGTGTCCATTCACTCCAGTAGCTGAGCTGACCTATCTGTGTGCTCACTGTGTCCATTCACTCCAGTAGCTGAGCTGACCTATCTGTGTGCTCACTGTGTCCATTCACTCCAGTAGCTGAGCTGACCTATCTGTGTGCTCACTGTGTCCATTCACTCCAGTAGCTGAGCTGACCTATCTGTGTGCTCACTGTGTCCATTCACTCCAGTGGCTGAGCTGACCTGTCTGTGTGCTCACTGTGTCCATTCACTCCAGTGGCTGAGCTGACCTATCTGTGTGCTCACTGTGTCCATATACTCCAGTAGCTGAGCTGACCTATCTGTGTGCTCACTGTGTCCATTCACTCCAGTAGCTGAGCTGACCTATCTGTGTGCTCACTGTGTCCATATACTCCAGTAGCTGAGCTGACCTATCTGTGTGCTCACTGTGTCCATTCACTCCAGTGGCTGAGCTGACCTGTCTGTGTGCTCACTGTGTCCATTCACTCCAGTGGCTGAGCTGACCTATCTGTGTGCTCACTGTGTCCCTTCACTCCAGTAGCTGAGCTGACCTGTCTGTGCGCTCACTATGTCCATTTACTCCAGTAGCTGAGCTGACCTGTCTGTGTGCTCACTGTGTCCATTCACTCCAGTAGCTGAGCTGACCTATCTGTGTGCTCACTGTGTCCATATACTCCAGTAGCTGAGCTGACCTATCTGTGTGCTCACTGTGTCCATTCACTCCAGTGGCTGAGCTGACCTGTCTGTGTGCTCACTGTGTCCATTCACTCCAGTGGCTGAGCTGACCTATCTGTGTGCTCACTGTGTCCCTTCACTCCAGTAGCTGAGCTGACCTGTCTGTGCGCTCACTATGTCCATTTACTCCAGTAGCTGAGCTGACCTGTCTGTGTGCTCACTGTGTCCATTCACTCCAGTAGCTGAGCTGACCTATCTGTGCGCTCACTGTGTCCATTCACTCCAGTGGCTGAGCTGACCTGTCTGTGTGCTCACTGTGTCCATTCACTCCAGTGGCTGAGCTGACCTGTCTGTGTGCTCACTGTGTCCATTCACTCCAGTGGCTGAGCTGACCTATCTGTGTGCTCACTGTGTCCATTCACTCCAGTAGCTGAGCTGACCTGTCTGTGTGCTCACTGTGTCCATTCACTCCAGTGGCTGAGCTGACCTGTCTGTTTGCTCACTGTGTCCATATACTCCAGTAGCTGAGCTGACCTATCTGTGTGCTCACTGTGTCCATTCACTCCAGTAGCTGAGCTGACCTGTCTGTGTGCTCACTGTGTCCATTCACTCCAGTGGCTGAGCTGACCTGTCTGTGTGCTCACTGTGTCCATTCACTCCAGTGGCTGAGCTGACCTATCTGTGTGCTCACTGTGTCCATTCACTCCAGTAGCTGAGCTGACCTGTCTGTGTGCTCACTGTGTCCATTCACTCCAGTAGCTGAGCTGACCTGTCTGTGTACTCACTGTGTCCATTCACTCCAGTGGCTGAGCTGACCTGTCTGTGTGCTCACTGTGTCCATTCACTCCAGTGGCTGAGCTGACCTGTCTGTGTGCTCACTGTGTCCATTCACTCCAGTGGCTGAGCTGACCTGTCTGTGTGCTCACTGTGTCCATTCACTCCAGTAGCTGAGCTGACCTATCTGTGTGCTCACTGTGTCCATTCACTCCAGTAGCTGAGCTGACCTATCTGTGTGCTCACTGTGTCCATTCACTCCAGTGGCTGAGCTGACCTATCTGTGTGCTCACTGTGTCCATTCACTCCAGTAGCTGAGCTGACCTATCTGTGTGCTCACTGTGTCCATTCACTCCAGTAGCTGAGCTGACCTGTGTGCTCACTGTGTCCATTCACTCCAGTGGCTGAGCTGACCTATCTGTGTGCTCACTGTGTCCATTCACTCCAGTAGCTGAGCTGACCTGTCTGTGTGCTCACTGTGTCCATTCACTCCAGTAGCTGAGCTGACCTAACTGTGTGCTCACTGTGTCCATTCACTCCAGTAGCTGAGCTGACCTATCTGTGTGCTCACTGTGTCCATTTACTCCAGTGGCTGAGCTGACCTGTCTGTGTGCTCACTGTGTCCATTCACTCCAGTAGCTGAGCTGACCTGTCTGTGTGCTCACTGTGTCCATTCACTCCAGTAGCTGAGCTGACCTATCTGTGTGCTCACTGTGTCCATTCACTCCAGTAGCTGAGCTGACCTATCTGTGTGCTCACTGTGTCCATTCACTCCAGTAGCTGAGCTGACCTATCTGTGTGCTCACTGTGTCCATTCACACCAGTGGCTGAGCTCAGTGGCGTAAGTTCGTCTCAGTAGCCCGGAGGCGAGATAAATATTGGTGCCCCCTAATATTTAGATAAGTAAGTGTGTGTGTGTGGAGTGTTCTGAAAAAAAGTGTATATACTGTATATATACACATTTCATAGTCTTTTATTTTAAATCGCACATTTCTTAGTAGTCATACCCAGGATTAGAACCCATGACCTGTTTCACTGACCGCAGGCACTTTACTGATGGATCTAATTGCTCCTGCACAGGAAGCATGAAAATTCTAACTATATGAAGTTACGTGTAATTGTCAGAGAAGTAACTTCATATAGTCAGAATTCTCATATTTCCTATACAGGAGCAAACAGCTTCATCAGTAAGGTATTTGCTTCCAGTGTAATAGGCCATGGTTTCTAATCCCGGGTATGACACTTGTAAATGTGTACATAAAGTATCATAAAAAGAGTGTGATTTGTAAGGTGCAGGGACCAGTGAGGAAGTTGGCCACTGATAAGATAGTAGCAGCTATCAACTTAATTCAATGGTGTCACAGAATGGGAGGAGAGGTGCCCCCTTCAGAGCAGGAGCCCGGCGGCAGATGACTCCGTTGCCTCCCAGAGTTACGCCTCTGGCTGAGCTGACCTATCTGTATTCACTCTCCGCACTGTGTCCATTCACTCCAGTGCCTAGGCTGACCTATATGTGTTCACTCCACACTGTGTCCATTCACTCCAGTGGCTGAGCTGACCTATCTGTGTTCACTCCACACTGTGTCCATTCACTCCAGTGGCTGAGCTGACCTGACCTATCTGTGTTCACTCCGCACTGTGTCCATTCACTCCAGTGGCTGAGCTGACCTGACCTATCTGTGTTCACCCCACACTGTGTCCATTCACTCCAGTGGCTGAGCTGACCTATCTGTGTTCACTCCACACTGTGTCCATTCACTCCAGTGGCTGAGCTGACCTGACCTATCTGTGTCCACTGTCTGTACACTCCAGTGCTGCTTAGTATTAATATTGGACAAGTTAGATTACAGTACAGGCAGTTAGCAAGGTAATTCTTTATTATTTTTTAAAGTGCAGGAATTTAGTTGCATCTATTGTCTAAGTATATAACTCTAGTGCTGTACTGTGACTCTACAGGCTGTACCCCACTGCACCTTTGTTGCTACAATAATAAGCAGTGTGACTCACCTCTTTGTGTTGTCATTTTCAAAAAATGAATAATAGCTCTTTTTATACAGGCTGTGTGCGCTGTACGCCACTGCGCCTTTGTTGCTACAATAATAAGTAGTGTGACTCACCTCTTTGTGTTGTCATTAAAAAAAAAATAATAGCTCTTTTTATACAGGCTGTGTGCGCTGTACACCACTGCGCCTTTGTTGCTACAATAATAAGCAGTGTGACTCACCTCTTTGTGTTGTCATTTAAAAAAAATAGCTCTTTTTATTCAGGCTGTGTGCGCTGTACGCCACTGCGCCTTTGTTGACAAAATAAATATAAGCGCCTTTATAGACATAATGATATAAGTGGTGTGACTCGACGCTTTGTGTTGGCATTTAAAAAAAAAATCATAAATCATTGCTCTTTTTGTATAAGCTGTTGCGGTGAACGCCACTGTGCCTTTGTTAACATTATGAATATAAGTGGTATGATTCGCCACTGTGAGTTGTCATTTTCAAAAAAGAAATAATTGGTCTTTTTATACAAGCTGTGTGCGCTGTAAGCCACTGCGCTTTTGTTGCCATAATAAATATAGGGGGTGTGATTCGCCGCTTTGAGTTGTCATTTTCAAAAAAAGTTAAAAAGATTTGGTCTTTCTTACTGTACAACCTGTGGGCATTGTACCCCACTGCAACATTGTTCACATAATTATAAGAGATGTTACTCCCCGCTGTGTGAAAAAAGAGAATTGCTGTTTTTTATTGTACAACTTGTGCGTGTTGAGTTCTTCGATATGGATAACGATCAGTTGAGAGAAGAGCAGGAGCAGCAACCAACTACTAGCACTGCAGCTGCTGCCAGTCGTGCTAGTACAATATTTACTAAAGGTGGTCGAAAGGACAGAAAGTGTATTAAAGGGCACATAAAATCGAAATCTTTCACAATGTTAAAAAAAGGGGTAGAGGTGTCACCAAATCAGTGTCCAAAAAAAGAACACTAAGGGCTGGATATAATGGCTTGCAAGTTGGCTGGAGCTCCGAGACTCCAGCTGAACCTGGTTGGTTTTGCCTTGTAAACATTTGCTGCTTTAAAAAACGTACGTGTTAGCTATATGTGAGTCTGACATTTCTCACAATGTCCTCGAAGAGAAGCCTCTTTCGCCTCCTTCCACCATTTCTGTACCATCTGCACATGAGGGGAGCAGTACAAGTAAAGATGGTAATGAGGACATTATAGAAATTGAGGATGCTGGTGTGGAAGTGGAACAGGATGAAGGGGATAACTACTACTATATGACACTAAAGAGGAGGATGAGGATGATGTTGTTTGTGTAAGTCATCCATCAGTGGCTGCACTTCTTGCCCATAATAAAAAGAAAGTGAATGTGATGCTTGGACATAAGACCAAAAAAGACACTTCTTGGGTGTGGGATTATTTTTACCCAGATCCTGACAATGTTTGTGAAGGCATCTGCTACATTTGTGAGACCAAATAGTTAGTAGACATGGTTAATGTTAGTAGATGGTTAATGTTTGGGACATTAACCATCTAGGCACCCCCTCCATGTTACGAAATATGCAGCGAGTTCATAAAATGTATTTTACAAGATTATAATGTAACTCCAACTATATTGGTGGTAGCTAACACCACCTCCCGGCGCTTGTTAAACAATTGTATCACTTTCCTCCCAGCAGCAAATGCTTAGAGACTGGTTTATGGTCTCAAGCAATAAAATAGAAAAGATAAAAAGAAAGCACTGCGCATAGGATATAAATATATATATATATATAGAAAAAGCAGATAAGATCAGAGCGACCACCGGTGATAAAAGTATAATATATATATATTTTATAATACCATCAGTGTAGCAAGCTGCACACATGGGCCCTCATTCCGAGTTGTTCGCTCGCAAGCGGATTTTAGCAGATTTGCTCATGCTAAGCCGCCGCCTACTGGGAGTGAATCTTAGCATCTTAAAATTGCGAACGATGTATTCGCAATATTGCGATTACACACCTCGTAGCAGTTTCTGAGTAGCTCCAGACTTATTCGGCTTCTGCGATCATTTCACTGCTTGTCGTTCCTGGTTTGACGTCACAAACACACCCAGCGTTCGCCCAGACACTCCCCCGTTTCTCCGGCCACTCCTGCGTTTTTTCCGGAAACGGTAGCGTTTTTTCCCACACGCCCATAAAACGGCCTGTTTCCGCCCAGTAACACCCATTTCCTGTCAATCACATTACGATCGCCAGAACGATGAAAATGCCGTGAGTAAAATTCCGAAGTGCATAGCAAATTTACTTGGCGCAGTCGCAGTGCGGACATTGCGCATGCGCATTAAGCGGAAAATCGCTGCGATGCGAAGATTTTTACCGAGCGAACAACTCGGAATGAGGGCCATAGAGTACTAGGAGACCTCTGCTTCATAAAAATATACAATCAATTTTTATTAAAAACACATATACATAACATATCCCTAGCTAGTTTAACATAACACAATAATGCATATATATTTCCCAGCTGCTGAAATAGCTTGTGGTTATAACTGAGTGGATACAATATACCAACCACTCTATAATTGTTGCCAATAGTAGATTTTTGTAGCAATAAAAAATTCAAAATACATTTGAATGTCCGTGGGTATTGAACTGAGAGGCAGTCTCTACTGCTGTACACCTAAGGCAGAGCCGGCGTCCTGGCTGATGATAGAATTATAGTGACCGTGTCAGTCTTACCCTCACTGGGCGGTGTGTAAATCTCAATTTGCAATACAGGAGATCTTCATATGCAGCGTGACCTCCGTTTCCCTCCAGGAGCCGCTAATACTGGCGTCTTTCCCGTTAATAGCTGCGATGATCACTGTGCGCTCCGTATTAGCCCTGCTAGGGAATTTAGATTGTAAGCTCCACTGGGGCAGGGACTGATGTGAATGGGCAAAATACTCTCTGTAAAGCGCTACGAAAAAAACGTGTGAGCTATATAAATAACTGGTAATAAATAATAAATAAAATAAATTGTGTGTACCCACCTCAAGATTGTATAACACATACATTTAACATTTTTTAAAATTTCTTTTTAGAATGTTACTGTGCCAGGAAAAAGGTTAGTTAAGGTTACTTCAAAAATAAAAGTGCAGAATGGGCAGAACCCCAGCTGCGTATATTTCTGTGCACCTGCAGCCAGTGTCTCTCTGTGCTCTTCCTGTGTCCTGTTCTAGGAGCACTGCCTCATGCGTCCTTAAGTCATAACCCAGTGACACGTCAGCAGTCTGATAATGCCGCCAGGCAGCAGAAACACCTGTATGTCAGAGGGATTGTTCCGTCATATCAGCAGATTGTAGAGAAGTAGAGCTGCCCCTGTGCTTCCCCTCAGTGTGCTCATTTTCTCTAAAATAGTGGGATATGTTACTGGTCAACTAATTTCTGCAAGATCAGCAGTAGGAGAGGTGACATTGATGAGTACTGGTGGTCGTTTCTGAGGAGCACCCAATGCGTTAGAGGATACTGGGGTCCACATTAGGTCCATGGGGTATAGACGGGTCCACTAGGAGCCATGGGCACTTTAAGAAATCAATAGTGTGCACTGGCTCCTCCCTCTATGCCCCTCCTACCAGACTCCGTTTAGAAAATGTGCCCAGAGGAGCCGGTCACGTTTGGGAAGCTCCTGAAGAGTTTTCTGCATTTATTTTCTGTTTGTTGTTTTCAGGCAGGTCTGGATGGCACCAGCCTGCTTGCTTCGTGGGACTTGGGGGGGGGGGGGGAGGGACGGCCCAACCTCCTTAGGGTTAATGGTCCCGTTCCCCGCTGACAGGACACTGAGCTCCTGAGGGTCCTATTCGCAAGCCCCACCACGGCAAGCGTACAGACCCGCAGCATGCCGCCTCCCCTAACAGAGCCAGAAGTAAGAAGAATGGTGAGTAGGTGGCCAGCGTCCCGGTTAGCGGGTCGTCGGTTGTAATGGCGGCACAAGGGTAGGAGCGCAGCGCTGACAAGCAGGCTGCGGCTCCAGGCTTCAGAAACATGCAGGGTGCTGCGTGGTCCGCTGTGAGGGGCGAGGTGAAGCCATAACTATTAATACCCACACTGGCAGTACGTCTTACAGGGGTGTTAACCCACTGTAGAGCAGAAATATTACCTCAGCCAGTATAAAAAACCGGGAAGACCGCACGCCATTAAGGGGGCGGGGCTTCACTATGAGCAGATCCAGCAGCTCACCAGCGCCATTTTCCCTCTGCAGCTATACACAGACAGGCTGGCAGGAAAGCGCTGCTTCTCCACAAAGACTCCAGATCACCTCAGCGGTACAAGGGGGTTTGTGACCCAGCTAAACTTGGGACTTAGCTATAGGGGCGTGGTGTGACTGGCTCCATCATACTCTGTGTCTCCCTAGTGGGCTCTGTGTGGGTTAACTGTGCTTTTAACCTATTGTCCTGTGTGTGTGGGTTCTTTCACATTGTACTATGTCAAAGGAGTGTGTCTCATGCACGGCAGAGTGTTTTTCTCAATCTGGGGGATCACTGCCATGTACTCAGGATAGTACACATTCTCAGGCTAGTGGATCTGAACCAATATGGTTAGATTCATTGAAAGGGATGATCTCGAATATTTCCCATAAATTATCCCAAAATGAGAAGAAGATGCAATACTTAAGACAGTCGGTAGATGACCTGATGAATAGAGATTCAGTGGCCATTCCGGCATCTCAGACCCCTGCCATTTGTCCACAAAAGCGTACACTGGCCCAAATCCTGCAGACTGATACTGATGATGATTTTATCAGATGTTGAGGAGGGTGAGGTGGACTCAGGAGTGGGGGGGGGGGGGGTGCAGCTTTGTCACAAGGAATACAGGCCCTGATAGAAGCTATTAGAGATGTCCTGCACATTCTTGACAAAGTGACAGAGGATGAGGAGGAATCTTATTTTTCAGATCCCTAAAAGGTTACTGACATCCTTCCCTTTTCCTCAGGACGATAGGAAAATATGGGAAAACCCACCGATTGTTGATGCATCGGTATCTAGATTGTCCCGTAAGATAGTCTTACCGGTCCCGGGGGCAGCCTCCTTAAAGGATGCTGCTGACCGCAAGATTGAGACCACTCTCAAGTCTGTATATACAGCTGCGGGGGTGGCCCAGAGACCCACTATAGCTTGTGCTTGGATCACTAGGGCCATTTAAAAATGGTCGGGTAACCTAATTGAGGGGTAGATTGCTTACCAACAGGTGAGATACTTTTACTCCTCCACTATATACAGGACTCTGCAAATTTTATGGTGGAAGCCATAAAAGAAATCGGATTGCTCAATGCACGCACCACGGCCATGGCAGTGTCTGCACGCAGGGTCCTATGGCTACGTCAGTGGACTGCGGATGCGGATTCCAGAAAGGGGGTGGAAAGCCTACCTTTCACAGACGAGGCCCTGTTTGGTGACGAACTGGATACGTGGATATCCAAGGCTACGGCGGGTAAGTCTACATATCTTCCTTCCGCAGCCCCCCCAACTAGGAAGGCCTATTCTGCTTTGACTCTGCAGTCCTTTCGGACAGCAAAATTTAAAAATAAAGCCAACCGTTCTTCTACAGCCTTCAAAGGCAATAGAGGTAAACCCAGAAAACAAGCAACTGCAGGTTCACAGGAACAGAACTCCGGTTCTGCTTCCTCAAAGCCTTTAGCATGATGGTGGACCTCTCTGCATGGAAGACGGAAAGGTGGGAGCCCGGTTAAAAGATTTCAGTCACATATGGGCGACATCATGCCAGGATCCCTGGGTCAAAGAGCTCATTGCCCAGGGATACAGACTGGAGTTTCAGTACGTCCCACCTCACAGATTATTCAAGTCAGGCATACCAGCTTCTCAGGAGGCAAATATAAATTTACAGGATGCAATTCAAAAACTGATACAGACTCAGGTCATTGTTCTAGTTCCACCTCAGCTACAAAACAGAGGGTATTATTCCAACCTGTTTGTGGTACCGAAACCGGACGGTTCGGTGAGACCCATTTTAAACATCAAGTCGTTGAACCCGTATTTAAGGGTGTACAAATTCAAGATGGAGTCTCTAAGAGCGGTGATCTCGAGTCTGGAGGAAGGGGAATTCTTGGTGTCTCTGGATATCAAGGGTGCATACCTTCATATCCCGAGCTGGCCACCTCATCAGGCTTATCTCAGGTTTGCCTTACAGAACTGTCACTACCAGTTCCAGGCTCTGCCTTTTGGCCTCTCCATGGCTCCGAGGGTGTTCCCCAAGGTAATGACGGAGATGATGTTCCTCCTCCGCAAAATGGGAGTGAACATAATTCCGTACCTGGACGATCCGCTGCTAAAAGCACCATCCAGGGAGCGGTTGTTTGACAGCATTGTCCTCTCAACTCAGCTTCCCCGGGATCACGGGTGGATTTTGAACCTACCGAAATCTCACCTGGAACCAACACGGAGGCTTCCGTTCCTGGTAATGATACTGGATACGGAAGTACAGAAGTACAGAAGGAAGTATTCCTTCCATTGGAGAAGGCAGTGGTGATCCAGTCGATGATGCAGGATGTTCTCAAACCAACCCGCATATCGGTGCATATCTGCAAGCCTCAGAGGTTGGGGAGCAGTCACTCAGGGGGTGCAGTTTCAAGGAAGATGGTCCATTCGGTAAGTCGTCCTTCCAATCAACATTCTGGAACTCAGGGCCATATACAACACCCTTCTGCAGGCCTCACATCCTCTTCAAGGTCGGGCCATTCAGGTCCAGTCCGACAATGTGACGGCAGTAACGTACATAAACCGACAGGGTGGAACTAAAAGCAGAGCAGCAATGTCAGAGGTGTCAAGAATTCTTCTCTGGGCAGAGAGAAACGCTGTGGCGTTGTCAGCGGTCTTCATTCCGGGAGTAGACAACTGGGAAGCAGGCTTCCTCAGCAGACACGACCTGCATCCGGGGGAGTGGGGCCTTCACCCGGAAGTGTTCAGGTGCTTGACAAGTCGATGGGGATATCCACAGATCGACATGATTGCCTCTCATCTCAACAAGAAGCTCAAGCGGTATTGTTCCAGGTCGAGAGACCCACATGCGGTGGCGGTAGACACCCTGACGACTCCACCGGTCTGACAAACAATGGCAGTTGCTCTGTCATTCCTGGAGATAATTATATATCATCAGGTGCTAGAAAGGGGGAGGGATCACAGACAAACAGCAGACAGAGAGGGGAGGGGGGGTGCCCCCCCCCCCCCCTACCACTCCTGTGGTTCCCCCCAGCACACTAAAAATTACTTGTAACAATGCCTAAACCTATCTGGTAAAAGAAATTCAGAGAACTGGTCACACATTTGCAAAAGCATGTTTACCTGCTAAGCCACTTCATGGATTCTCTGATCAGCAGTCCTAACACTACATAATAGCAGTGCCCACATAGGGCCATGTAATTTGTCTACAGTAAGGCCTCATGATAAAGGCTATTACTAAAACACATCCAGACAGAGAGCTAACTTATCCGGGAGCCACCCCCAGGATCTCCCATTAGCACTACAAGGAACAGCATGCCTTACAAATACTGCTCCCATTCAATGCCTTTCTCACACAAGCAGACAAACAATGGCAGTTGCTCGGTCATTCCTGGGTCAGATGGTGTACTTGTTTCCTCCACTTCCTCTGATCCCAAGAATTCTAAAGAGAATAAAAAGGGAAAAGGTTCAAGCAATTCTAATTGCTCCAGACTGGCCAAGAAGGGCCTGATACGCGGACCTTCTGGAGATGCTCCTCGAAGATCCGTGGCCTCTACCTCGGCGCGAGGATCTTCTGCAACAGGGCCTGTTCGTCTTTCAGGACTTACCGCGGCTGCGTTTGACGGCATGGAAGTTGAACGGCTGATTCTAGCCAGGGGATGGATCCCTAACAAGGTTATCCCGACTATGATCCAAGCCCGGAAGGGGGTAACATCTAAGCATTACCATCGTAATTGTTAGACATATGTCTCTTGATGTGAGAGCAGAAAATTTTCTGCGGCGGAATTCCATCTAGGACGTTTCCTGCTTTTCTACAAGCAGGAGTGGATGTGGGCTTACGTCTGGGCTCCATAAAAGTCCAGATTTCGGCCTTGTCCATTTTCTTTCAGAAACATTTGTCTTCTCTCCCGGAGGTCAGGACGTTCTTGAAAGGTGTTCTGCACATCCAACCTCCCTTTGTGCCTCCCACGGCACCTTGGGATCTCGATGTGGTGCTGCGTTTCCTCCAATCGGACTGGTTTGAGCCGTTGCAGGAGGTGGACGTAAAATATCTTACGTGGAAGACCGTCACACTGTTGGCCTTGGCTTCAGCAAGACGTGTGGCGGAGCTGGGGGCTTTGTCTCACAAAAGTCCCTATTTAATTTTCCATGAAGACAGAGCTGAACTCAGAACTCGTCAGCAATTTCTTCCTTAGGTGGTGTCTGCGTTTCACATCAACCAACCTATTGTGGTTCCGGTTGTCACCGACACCTCTGCTACTTCAGAGTCTTTGGATGTTGTGAGGGCTTTGAAGGTGTATGTGAAAAGAACAGCGCGTCACAGAAAGACGGATTCACTGTTTGTTCTTTATGATCCCAATAAGATTGGGTGTCCTGCTTCAAAGCAGACTATTGCACGCTGGATTAAATTTACTATCCAGCATGCTTATTCCACGGCAAGTTTGCCATGTCCAAAATCTGTACAGGCCCACTCTACTAGGTCGGTGGGTTCTTCCTGGGCGGCTGCCCGGGGTGTCTCAGCTTTATAGCTCTGCCGAGCAGCTACTTGGTCAGGTTCAAACATGTTTGTTAAGTTCTACAAGTTCGATACTTTGGCCTCTGAGGACCTTCAGTTTGGTCAATCAGTTCTGCAGGAACCTCAGCACTCTTCCGCCCGGTTTGGGAGCTTTGGTACATCCCCATGGTACTAAATGGACCCCAGTATCCTCTAGGACATAAGAGAAAATAGGGCAGTACAGATGGTGTAATGGTTAGCATTACTGCCTCACAGCACTGAGGTTATGGGTTCGATTCCCACCATGGCCCTAATTGTGCGGAGTTTGTATATTCTCTCCGTACTTGCGTGAGTTTCCTCCAGGTACTCCGGTTTCCTCCCACAATCCAAAAATATACTGGTAGGTTAATTGGCTTCCAACAAAAATTAACCCTAGTGTGAATGTGTCTGTGTGTACATGTGATAAGGAATATAGATTACAAAAACAAGTTGTTCCTTGAAAGGGATCAGGGAACAGAGAAGTAAACCTCTTTGTGGGGGCACTCTTATAGTTGTAAATATAATAATTATTAAAACATAACTTTTATTTGTTCTCAAGTAGGATATA
This sequence comes from Pseudophryne corroboree, assembly GCF_028390025.1. Taxonomy (NCBI): domain Eukaryota; kingdom Metazoa; phylum Chordata; class Amphibia; order Anura; family Myobatrachidae; genus Pseudophryne; species Pseudophryne corroboree. Next base: position 60,374,807 of record NC_086445.1, on the reverse strand, counting down.
GTGTTTGTCTTTTCTTTAACAGGGTTTTTAATGTAATTTTTTGGATATTTTTATGTATTTTTTAAAATTTTAAACAAATGAAGAAAAAAAATATATATATATATATATATATATAAAAAGCAAAAAGGTGAGTATATTAATTTCCATATAGTTGAGGTTTTCTATTTAGATAATTCAAACCTCTGTATGTGGGTTTTACCCATGGGTGAAAATATTGTAAACTGTGTAACAAATAGATAATGCACAGCAAAATAATAAATAAAAGAAGAAAGAATTAAATTTAAATTTAAAAAATGGTCAAAATAATCTTATGACCACAATGGCACTGTAATAATTCAAACGGAGCTGTTTGCCTACAGCATATTTCCCAAGGTATCAGCTGGAAGGTTATAACATTTGAAATAGTGGAAGAGCCAAGTATGCCCGTTACCATTAGTAACAAATTATCAGTCACATCATAATCTCCAGAGTATTCAATAAATATAATTATACGGGCATTGAACAAATAGTATGTCTGTTTCCTGTTAGGAGGAAAGAGGAGGAAAAACCGGAAAGAGCAGTTCTGTATAGATAACAGAACTTATATCAAGTCACAATGTATCAGGACTATTTCTTCTGTAACCTAGAAATATTATTGGTTCATCTGGAGCATATCATTTGCTATAAAACCAATTATGATACCTGAATGAGCTCAATTCCCCTGTATATGAAGGGTATATTGTATAGATGTGTCATATGTAACTTGGTGGTCTAGTTCCTTGAGAAAGTGACACAATGATAACAAATTCAAACATTTTACATTGAGCTCAATACTCCTGTGAATAAATTAACCTGTAGTGCTGACTTAGTGCAAGATGGCTCAGATTTCTCATATGCTTAACCAATGATACTTTGATGCAATATCAGTCATTGGGTTAGATTTACACGTTTATAATAAACAAGATAGATAGGCGGATGGTGATCAAGCCCCTGCTGAGGGTGAAACGTACGTCCAGTATCTGTTCCTGAGCGTCATGTGACGCTGTTTCCGGAAATCCCGCCATACGTCACTGGGACCGGACCATTGGCGCTGACGGAGACGCTTGCCGAGGCTGCTACACACGGGGACACTCTCTCCCCGCTAGGTATTCAGTGTGCTCTCATCGCCTGCACGTCATCACCTGTTAAACCCTGCAATGACATCCTGTTAACAGGGCTGAGGGGTGCCGCAGCGGACGACAGCAGAATCACTCTTTCTTCCTTCAGCCCGCCGCCGCCTGATTAACTCTCTCACCTCCCATTCACTGTGTGCTAGCACGCACATGGGAAGGCAGCAGAAGTTAGCCAGACACACGGTACGGGCTACTTTACTATCCACAAGGTTTCCTTGTTTATTATAAACGTGTTAATCTAACCCAATGACTGATATTGCATCAAAGTATCATTGGTTAAGCATATGAGAAATCTGAGTCATCTTGCACTAAGTCAGCACTACAGGTTAATTTATTCACAGGAGTATTGAGCTCAATGTAAATGTTTGAATTTGTTATCATTGTGTCACTTTCTCAAGGAACTAGACCACCAAGTTACATATGACACATCTATACAATATACCCTTCATATACAGGGGAATTGAGCTCATTCAGGTATCATAATTGGTTTTATAGCAAATTATATGCTCCAGATGAACCAATAATATTTCTAGGTTACAGAAGAAATAGTCCTGATACATTGTGACTTGATATAAGTTCTGTTATCTATACAGAACTGCTCTTTCCGGTTTTTCCTCCTCTTTCCTCCTAACAGGAAACAGACATACTATTTGTTCAATGCCCGTATAATTATATTTATTGAATACTCTGGAGATTATGATGTGACTGATAATTTGTTACTAATGGTAACGGGCATACTTGGCTCTCCCACTATTTCAAATGTTATAACCTTCCAGCTGATACCTTGGGAAATATGCTGTAGGCAAACAGCTCCGTTTGAATTATTACAGTGCCATTGTGGTCATAAGATTATTTTGACCATTTTTTAAATTTAAATTTAATTCTTTCTTCTTTTATTTATTATTTTGCTGTGCATTATCTATTTGTTACACAGTTTACAATATTTTCACCCATGGGTAAAACCCACATACAGAGGTTTGAATTATCTAAATAGAAAACCTCAACTATATGGGAATTAATATACTCACCTTTTTGCTTTTTTTATATATATATATATATATATATATATATATATTTTTTTTTTTTTTTTTTTTCTTCATCATTTGTTTAAAATTTTAAAAAATACATAAAAATATCCAAAAAATTACATTAAAAACCCTGTTAAAGAAAAGACAAACACTATATCCTACTTGAGAACAAATAAAAGTTATGTTTTAATAATTATTATATTTACAACTATAAGAGTGCCCCCACAAAGAGGTTTACTTCTCTGTTCCCTGATCCCTTTCAAGGAACAACTTGTTTTTGTGATTTACTTGTCATTTACCTCGGGGAGCACCACCAGCAGATTGACTAAACCACGATTATCCATACTAACTATTTCCTTTATTGCTGGTTCTAAGTACTTAGTGAGATACCACTGAGTTAATTTTAACAACTGGTTGTGCAGGAATATTCCCCTTTCCTTAAGGAATATAGATTGTAAGCTCCACTGGGGCAGGGACTGATGTGAATGGGCAAATATTCTCTGTACAGCGCTGCGGAATATGTGTGCTCTGTATAAATAACTGGTAATAAATAATAATAAATACATTTTAATTACCTACTGGTAAATCCTTTTCTCGTAGTCCGTAGAGGATACTGGGCGCCGGCCCGGTGCTTCGTTCTTCCTGCACTGTTACTTGGTTAAGTATTGTTGGTTCAGCCGTTGCTGTTCCTGTTTCAAGTTTGGTTAGCTTGGTGTGTGTGCTGGTTCGGAATCTCACCACTATCCTTATCTATCCTTCTCTCAAAGTATGTCCGTCTCCTCGGGCAGTTTCCTAGACTGAGTCTGGTAGGAGGGGCATAGAGGGAGGAGCCAGCCCACACTATCAAATTATTAAAGTGCCCATGGCTTCTAGTGGACCCATCTATACCCCATGGTACTAAATGGACCCCAGTATTCTCTACGGAGGTAATTACCGGTAGGTAATTAAAATCCTATTTTTCGCATTGGTTCATATCCATGTTCCACTCAGCGCACATTAGGATGCACGTCAGCTCTATGGAAAAGTAATTGGGAAGTACACTGATTACTAGTGCTCTACCACCTTAGTCCATGTCAATGGTCACACTAGTTAGATATCACCCACCGGTATGTGGTTAGCATACTGCTCATCAGGATCCCGGCTGTCTTAATACCGATGCCGGGATCCCAACAGTATCACCATACCGCCGCTGGAATACCGGCGAGGTAGGTGACTCCCCCTCTATGGGTGTCCACGCCCCCAAAGTGGTAGAAAAAACCTGTGACAAGCGAAGCTCGCCACCAAGCCCGCAAGGGGCTTCATTGCGGTTGCCCCCCTGCCGGCATTCTGCTGCACGGCATGCCGATGTCGGTATACTGACATTCAGCATCCTGTGTGGCGGGATTACATATCGATCCTCACCCACCTACTGTCTTATTTCCATCACTTAATGAAACACATTTCAATAGTTACTCCTAAATTACAGCTTGTTTTAGTCTTATTTATAGTGCTCGAAGTGGGCCGGTATACAACAGTATGGCATACTGGCACTTCTTCGAGCACTGCGTAACATCTCCCCGCCGGCCGCTCGTTCTGCACAGCCAGGTAAGGGGACGGGAGAGCGGGGGCTCATACTAAACTTTCCGGCTGCAGAGGGACCCTCGGGGGTCCGGTGCCGGCCACCCTGCCACCTGCGTGCCTCCTCAGCACTGCTGCTCACTACGATCTCCACTTGTAGCCTTGTATGCTGTAATTTCTCATGACTCCATGGCTGTGGGCACCTTACAGTGACAGTATCTTATTCTCAGAGCACTGTGTCCCCCAAGGGAACTTTCCCTGTCCCTCTGTCACTCTCCATGTCCCTCTGTCACTCTCCCTGTCCCTGCTGTCACTCTCCCTGTCCCTCTGTCACTCTCCCTGTCCCTGCTGTCACTCTCCCTGAATTTTGTCTCATTCCATGTGGCATAATGTGAATTTCGTCTCATTCTGTGTGCAATTATGTGAATTTCGGCTCATACCGTGTGCTATAATGTGAATTTCGTCTCATATCGTGTGCTGTAATGTGAATTTCCGTTCATTCTGTGGGGTATAATGTGAATTTCGGCTCATTCTGTGTGTTATAATGTGAATTTCTGCTCATTCTGTGTGCTATAAAATTAATTTCTGCTTATTACGTGTGTTATAATGTAAATTTCGGCTCATACCGTGTACTAGAATGTGAAAGGGGCACCAGTACTAGATAGTATAAGGGGTCCTATTATTGTGGTGCATAATGCGTATAAGAGGTATATGGTGTGGTAAACTACACTGAAGGCCACGCCCCCTTTTAAATGACCACGCCCCCTTTTAGGAGCGCGGCGCTTGCGTAATTACATCCTTAACTTTTCCATTCCTCCACTTCAAAATTTGCACTTCAACCACTGCTTATTTATATGTAAAAAAAATAAAAAAATCATGAGTGTGAGTAGACACCGTCATAGCCGGTATAGGTCAGGACGATACTTATAAAAGGACGTGTTCATTGTTAGGGGTATATTTACTAATGGTAAAGGTCAATTTAGTTTTTTAAATCGATGTTGTGTTTCAGGGACTAAAACACACATTTAATAACACACTTAAAAATGAATATCAAAATTATTTATTCATAAATATGTTTTAGCCCCTAAAATAAAACATCAATTTAAATCGATTTGTAATCGATAAACTCTATAAAAAATCGAACTTGAGTAAATATACCCATAAGAGCACTTTGCAGGAGTGAGGCTATAATGCTTCACAAATCTGCCCTCTGTAATGAAGATATTCCCTGTGCATAATGTTTAAAAGTAGAAAAATATAGATAGATAAATATCGGACAATGCGCCTCATTTCCCAAAACGTTATCCAGCCCCCGCTATAGACAGATTGCGCTAGTTTCCACTATAAGAGGGAAGCCAGGATCATTGGTCCCATGTGTCTAAGTAAAATACAGCCCCAGGAAGGTCAGCATATGCTGCTGCCTGCTATATTTTGAAGGGGGTGGTTGCAAAAAAAGCAGCACACTCCATTCCTCCCTGAGGCTACCAGTATCCGGACTATAGATCTACACTAAAAACGACCTCTCACGCTGCGCTGGTGAGCCGGAACAAGGAGGCCGGGCAGCGTCTGAGCGTCCTGTGGACGCTCAACGCTGATCCCTCAATCCCCGGAATTGGAGCTTCCAATCCCGGGATTGAATCCCAGACATTTTTGGCCCTAAATCCCGGGATCCCGCCGATCCCAATCCCGGGATTGGCCACCATAGTTGGGAGGCTCCTGTCACTGCTGCTCTGATTAGCAGATCATCGGTGAATAGACATTGGCCAGTATTTACAAAAAATCCGAGTTTGGTCGATTTGTGTTTTTTTTTCTAAGTCCCAATCTGGGAATTCACTAAGCACCAATCTCGGCAGTGTCTGGTCTATTCGTAATGGTTTGAATGACAACGTCCCGAAATACGAATGAATAGACCATCGGTCAAACGCGGCTGTTATTTCATAGAATACGGGAATTCACTATTCATTCGTATTTGGGTGTTAGTTTCTGAGGGCTCAAATGCGGTCGTATTTTTTTGCGATTCGTTAAAAAAAGCGGCAAAAAAATAGACCTGCTTTTTTCAGTCGTGTTTACATGTGTTGCAAATAAAAAATCACTCACACCTGAATTAGGATGCCTATAAAAGGATGTTAGTCCCATTTCAATACACCTACACTCAGAAATGGCAGCAGGACTGTGGGCCAGTGATCTTTTGTGTGCTGTGGGATTCCTCAGACTCAGACATCAGCCTGTAAGTACCCAGGGCCAAGAAACTGAACATGGTCAGCAGGTTGTACAGGTTCCGCGGAGGCTGCGCAGGCCTCGTTTTTTTAGGGGGCGTTTAAACTTGAACGCATTGTCCGATGATAAGGTCATACAGATGTTCCGTCTAAATCGTAACAACATTTTCCGTCTGTATGACCTTGTCAAACTGGGCCTAGACCCTGAGACAGCACGCTCTCGCCCTGTCTCAGGCCTGCACAAACTCCTGGCTGTGTTGCACTTTATGGCAACTGGCAGCTTTCAGGCTGTGTCTGGGGATGTCATAGGAATCTCACAGCCCTCATTTTCAAGAATCTTAACACAGGTGATGTATACCTAACAACCTCTTCTGTTTTGTGTTTGTTTTTTCATTTCTCGGTGGCCAGTTCTGTCATAAAATCTCAAGTTTATTGTTCTTTAAAATGTTCACACAGGTTTTGGCTGTTTTGCAGCCCCACATCGAGGCCTCAATCTGCTTCCCTACCCAGGAGTCTCAGTGGCATGTCGTCAGGGTAGATTTCTATAAGCTGGCTGGCATGCCCAATGTGCTTGGAGCCATAGATTGCACACACATTCAGCTGAGACCACCTAGGGGCAGGCAGCACATGTATACAAACCGCCATTTTGAACACTCCACAAATGTGCAGGTGGTTTGTGATGCAAATCTCAAAATAATGAGTGTTGTTGCTGGTTACCCTGGGGGCTGCCATGACTCCTTCATCCTCAGTCAGTCATCCCTCTTTGATAAGTTTGAGGACGGACAAATGCCAGATGGATGGCTGCTGGGTATGTAATTTGATATGTGTAGGCCTGCGTATACTTTGTCCAAATACAGGTGCAGATGTATTAACCTGTAGAAGGCATAAGGAAGTGAGAAACCAGTGATCTGTGCAAGGTGATAAAGGCACCTGCCAATCTGCTCCAATATGTAAATTAACATTTAGGAACAGATTGTCTGCTGCCTTTTTTACCTTGCACATATCACTGGTTTTTCACTTCCTTATGCCTTCTACGGGTTAATACATCTGCCCCACAGTGTGTTACTTATGTGTTGCTGTATCTTAACATGAATCACGTTACTATATCTGTCTTTTAGGTGATGGAGGATATGGCTGTTTCTCTTGGCTTCTAACTCTATTGTCCCGACCTGATACCCCTGCTGAACACAATTACAATAATGCACATAAGTCCACGCGGAATGTGATAGAAAGATGTTTTGGTGTGCTGAAATCTAGGTTTCGGTGTCTGGATAAGTCTGGTGGCCTTTTGTTGTATAGTCCCTCCAAGGTGACTCAAATTGTGTTCTGCTGCTGCTTTCTTCATAACATGTGTTTGCAACAACATCTGCCACATGTTGAGGAGGAGGAGGAGGAGGAGGAGGAAGAAAGCAGCCAGCAAGCAGAGGAATTAGAGACATCTGGTGATACTTGGAGTACTGATGTAGGGAGGCAGGTTAGGCAACAGATCATCAATCGCTATTTCTAAGGTAAGCTTGGTTTGCTTATTTCATTTGTTGTGTCTTCATAAATAGATGTTTTGTGTTTTTTTTTCAAAATCCATTACTCTGAATGTGTCTGTCTCCTTGACACATACAAACATACCCTCGCTATATGATAAACAAATGTCGCATGTGTATTGTGTGTATTTTTAATATCAAAACAACAGATTATGAGTGGCATGCATTAAGTCTGGATAAGTGTTCGAAATCTTGCAGTGCTAATTTCTTACAAGCCAACATCAACCATTTAGTATTTCACTTTATCATTGTGTGTAATGTCCTAATGCACAGGTTCACAAACTCGGCCCTCAGGACCACACACAGTGCATGTTTTTCTCGTAACCCAGTAGAAGCACAGGTGTATGAATTACTCACAGACATATGTTAAAAGGTTCACAAGTGGAGCTAATTATGTCACTTGTGATTCTGTGAGTAGACCTGCAAAACATGCACTGTGTGGGTTCCTGATGGCAGAGTTTGAGAACCTGTGTTCCCAAAAAACACTCCTCAACATATATGTTAGCCTTGAGGAATACATGTGTCCCTATGTGTGATGCACCATCATATTTAAGACTCACAAACTTACTGTAATCAGGAATAATTTATTTCCTAATGTTTGATGCTGTAAACTTGATGATGTGTAAGTAAATACACAGTTTGCCACACATATACATTATTATACACAGTTGTTTTTTTTTTTTTAAAGTACATATTTGTTTGTTTCTGCATCATGTGTAAAAACATGCTTAATAATTTTAAACACACACAAACATGTCCCAACAATTTTGGACAATGTTTTACAAACAAAACAAAGGCAACATATTACAAGCTTTTTACGCCACTCAATTGTGTTCATCTTGTAATGTTGTATAGATAAGATAGCTAAGATATGTATCACTAACATTGTAATTTGGCTTGTCTGCAGGCAAAGAGAATGATTGGAATCTAGAAAGAGTAATGATTAGAAAAAAATCAAGTGGTCAGTTTACTTCCTGCTAAAGACATTCTGCCTGGCTGGCAATTATTGTATCTGCAGGCAAAGAGAATGATTGGAATCTAGAAAGAGTAATGATTAGAAAAAAATCAAGTGGTCAGTTTACTTCCTGCTAAAGACATTCTGCCTGGCTGGCAATTATTGTATCTGCAGGCAAAGAGAATGATTGGAATCTAGAAAGAGTAATTATTAGAAAAAAATCAAGTGGTCAGTTTACTTCCTGCTAACATGTATGTGTGGCTCCATCAACATTTTCCTCCTACAATACCCCCAAAAAATGAAAAGGAATAAATGTGCGTACTATTTTTTTCAATTGTTTTGGTCCACTTATAATTAATGATGTAAAAAAAAAGGGTCAAGGAGCTAAGTGTGATATTTTGTAAAGCATCAAAAACACTTGCTAACTATTTTGAGATAATTATCACAAATGTCTAACTTGTTTTTTTACGTTTTTTTTGGTGGCTGCTTGTCCTGCCCTTTGCCTTTAGCACTGTCATGTTGGCGTGCTCTGGTGGACCATCTTGGTGGTGATGAGACTGGCGTGATATTTGGAGTAGTCGTACCAGAACTGCTGGTTGTTTGCTGTTGGTGCATGCATCTGAGAGTTTCATTCAGGTTAGTGAGGGTGGCATTGAGTTCACGTGTAGCAGCATTTTGATTGTCTACTATTCTGAATAAACTTTCATTAATCTTTTGACTGTTTTGAAAAATGCTCATATAACATTGCTGTTGTCTGTGCTGTTCTTCAATTAGTCTGTGCTGTTCTTCCTTTAGTCTGTGCTGTTCTTCCATTATGCGCTGTAAGTTGCCCATGACCTGTGTAATGTCTGTACGCATGAGTTCCATGGTATTGCCTATTCTGGTTGTTTGCTCATTTTGTCGACTCAGATTTCTTGAGAATCTTCTGAGGTGAGATGGTAGGCTTGCAAACATTTGTGTCTGCTTACGCAGGCAATCTTCATTAGTGGCCTGCTGTCTAGCCCAAATAGTCCAAAACACCTGATCAGGGCCTTGTGTTCCTGGTGTTGTTGGGCTGTGTTGTGGTGGTGGTGTGCTTTGCTGTGGTGGTGTACTCACAGGTGCTGGGGGGCTCATTCCTTGCATTAATGGCTGCATTTCTAAGATGTTTGTCTCCTCCATGTCACTGTGTTGTTGTTATTGTTGCGGAGGGACGCTGTTCCCAGGACTCGAAGCTGAAATGTTAAACATATCTCCGTTAGCTATCCATATGTTTGTGAAATGTTTTAAAATCACTACACATGGAACACATGTCATTCACTGTTGCTTTCAACTATTCTGCCTAGCAACATCATCACTCATAGCTTAAATGCATACATATGCCTGTTTGTGGCAAATGTGTCTGGTTACTTAATTGTGAAAGCAAACACTTTAGTTTTATTGTAGCTCACACATACTCCACCATAAAAAAACATTGTAATACATAATGTGTTACCTTATAGCTTTGTTCAAACAAACATAGTAATGTTTTTGTATGTATTTTGCAATGTTACCTCAAGCACACATGAGATTTTATGAAAAACAAACTTACTTTTTACAAACAAACCAACATGCTTTTTTGTTGCAGCATCTTATACCCAATGTCATACTGTATGACTCAAGTGGACATACATATCTTTACTGGATGTGGACAAGGCCATTTAGTTTGGATTCCATTTCAGCTTTTACTTACTGCGGTAAGTATTTTTGTTTTGGAAGTGTTTTGACTTAATGCGGTTATGACTGATTATGATTATGTTCTGACATTTTACACTTTTTTTTCAGTTTGATACTCACAATCAAGATGAGGGGAGTGTGGATGACGTCTTGGAGGTGTGTCCAAAATTTGGAGTGGGGGGACAGAACATACGGACGATAATCTTCGTGGCGGGGTTGCCTGCTGTGTTTGTGCCGGGACAGACGACCTTGCTTTCTTTTCGGCCACAGGTTTCTTGTGGTGATGTCTTACAGAAGAGCCACTTCTGCTGCTCCATACTTCTTTTGATGGACCTTTTAATGAAAGTGCAATTTTGTTATGGCCATTTCTTTACAAGCATACCCTATACTACAATGGACACTTTACCTGCTTCCGCAGCGTCATCATCATCATCAGATGTGTTAGGATTTACTGGCTGACGAGTAGTACTGCTTTTTTCAGACACTGTATAAAATGAGATATATTCATAAATCATGCTATTGTGTATACATCCACCCATTATGCTTATAAACAGTTTTACATTTAGAAATGCTTGGTTTTTAATTCAAACAAACATAAGGACTAGAAATAAAAAAAATTGTAAAAAAAAACAACCAAAACACATATGCACTATGGCAACATCAAGAAAGGCAAACATGTACAGGACACTGACATAGGCCACAAGTTCAAGGAAAGGTTTTTTATTTTAAATAAAAAACACAACTTCATTTTGTATTGTTTTAAAAAATATTACAGATGCAATATCTAATTTGCTCTGTGATGTGGCACTCCAAAGACACATTACCAGTATATGACCAAAATAAAAAAACATCAAATTTTTGGAATAAAAAAAAAGCAGTATGGTGTCACAGTACAAATACAAGCAAAAAAAAAAAAACCATAACATTCTCTAAAGATGACATTACACATGTAAGTGGTTTACAAACCACTTTCCAGTATTCCAGCCTCTAACATGACAACGACTTTTTTAAATAAGAAAAAACATGGAACACATATACAGTATAAAACATAGTCATAATTTTTAAGGAAAAAAACACCCAAAAGGAAAACATTATTGCAGGACAAATCAGAGACACACCAAGTCCAAACTGCACATGCTAAATATCTGTCTGAAAAACACATGACATACAATAAAGTAAGATGTTACATTGGCTTTTAACTAACACATGACCCAAAACAATGAATTTGCTGACACACGCTTGAAGATGGGAGTAATATGCAACGTCACATGACACAGATTACAAAAAAAAGCATTTTCACAAAAAAAATAAAAAAATACACATGCTCACCATTCTTCCTTGGCCTATCTGAATCCCGGACATGGGTTGCAGAGACAACTTCAGGAGGTATTACACTCCGCATGGGCTCCTCATACTCCAGATAACTTGCAATATAGGGCTGGCCACCACCGGTTTGCCGAGCCTCCTTGGCCATTTTGGACTTGACACGTCATAGTACCGTTTGCGGCATGTGTCCTCCGTCCGCTTGACCACCCCCTCACTATTGACAGCAGCAACTACTTTCGACCACAACACCGTCTTCCTCCGTGTTGGCACCTTGGCAGACTCAGGGCCAAATAGCTGCCTCTGATACTTCATCAGCTCACGCACCAATGCCACATTTTCAGCAAAACTAAACTTAACATTCCGCCCAGTCTTAGTAGTGGTGCGTGGCTGCGGAGCACTCTGACTGTCACTGTCACTTGAGGCTGCTGCAGCAACCTCACCCACCTCCTCCACCTCACTAACCTCACTAACACTCACCTCCTCCACCTGACCGACCTCCTCCCCCTCACTCACACCCTCCACCTCTGAGTCACACATAATTGTGTGTCTAAACAGTTAACACAGGGAAAAAAAAAGACAAACACACTCCTCCACTACCACTACACAACTCACACCCACACACACCCACACACACATACACACACATACACATACACACACACACACACACACACACACACACACACACACACACACACTGACAAGGGACTATAAAGAAAAATAACGGACTAAAAATGAGACAAAACCACAAAATACAAGAAAACAAGAATGACAAGACGACTTTCAAACACAATGCCACACTCAGAAATCGCTACCAACACTCCTCACCAAACCACAAATTCACCTACCTCCACAGCACAACCTCCCTCCTCTTCACCACTAACTAAACCCACGAGGTGCGGACGGTTTGGGGCGTATTTATTATATGGTTGCGCACAGACACTCCTACCATCTGAAACACAACCCTTCACGAAAGGGGATGAAAATCGAAACTGAAAGTGAAAATGCGGCCGCGGGAAAAAAAAACCCTGCCGCGTTTAACTTAGGAAAAAAAACAGCAAATCCAACAAAAACACGTACGCAAACGACAATGACGGCCGTAAATGTGCCAAAAAAAACCGACTGGCATCGACATTGGAAAACACGAAAACCATAAAGTCGACTGCTTCGTAACTTTGCGTATATGGGCCCTCATTCCGAGTCGTTCGCTCGGTATTTTTCATCGCATCGCAGTGAAATTCCGCTTAGTACGCATGCGCAATATTCGCACTGCGACTGCGCCATGTAATTTTACAATGGAGATAGTATTTTTACTCACTGCTTTTTCATCGCTCCGGCGATCGTAGTGTGATTGACAGGAAATGGGTGTTACTGGGCGGAAACAGGCCGTTTTATGGGCGTGCGGGAAAAAACGCTACCGTTTCCGGAAAAAACGCAGGAGTGGCCGGGGAAACGGAGGAGTGTCTGGGCGAACGCTGGGTGTGTTTGTGACGTCAAACCAGGAACGACAAGCACTGAACTGATCGCAGATGCCGAGTAAGTGTGGAGCTACTCTGAAACTGCTAAGTAGTTTGTAATCGCAATATTGCGAATACATCGTTCGCAATTTTAAGATGCTAAGATACACTCCCAGTAGGCGGCGGCTTAGCGTGAGCAACTCTGCTAAAATCGCCTTGCGAACGATCAACTCGGAATGAGGGCCCATGGATTCAAAAAGTTGCATGAAAATGCACCCGATACAAAACGAGTTTAAACACTACACAAACCGACTCAAACACAAATATTAGTAAATATTGCCCATTGTGTTTATTCAGTGGAGACAGTAGGAGAGGGAGTATGCCAGCAGCTCACAGAGCGCTGGGCATGCCCCCTCAGTGATGAAAATGGGGCGTGGCTCACGATCGCGGGCCCTCCCGTGAAGCCACACCCCCTTTTTGGGCGGGCACATGCAGATGTCCCTCTTTACAGATGTCAGAAGTTGGAAGGTATGTTAGTGGTAGACCTATTGGCTGTAGACCTTTTTAGTGTAGATCTAATAATCCACGCCCGAGGCTACCACCCAATTGGGTGCTTTTTTCCTGCCTGGTCTGTGGAGGTCAGGGTAGTTAACAAGATTGTATGTAGATACACATAGAGCTAAATGTACATGTCCAGCTTTTTATTTAAATATATTTTACTCTTTAAATCCAGAGGCCGAAACTGCCTAAGACCATAGTAAAGTGGTTGTGTCTATGTTACCTTCGTGCTCAGGACCTGGAAGTGACAAAATGAGAGGGCAGGAGAGAACTTCCGCCCTTACAGCGCCTAAATGTCTTCTCCGTTCTCCGTTTGTTTGGGGTAAAAAAAAATTTCTATGCAGCTTGGACCCTCGCGGACTCGCTTCGCTCGCCACGCTTCGGGCTCGGTGTCTCGCTTCACTTGCCACACTTTACTATTCCAAATTAATTGTGACATGGACCCAGGGGATTATGGGAAAGGTCCTCTCCACGAAGAGAAACTAGACGCTACCAGACGCTACGCGTCTAGTTTCCCTTCGTGGAGAGGACTTTTACAGTAATGATGTGCGGTGCGCGTTGACGTCATCGCGCACCGCACAGCAAAGGTCCTCTCCACGAAGGGAACCAGACGCACAGCAATGGAGAGGACCATTGCTGTGCGGTGCGCGATGACGTCATCGCGCACCGCACATCATTTCAGCTGCGCTACTACTGTACAGGGGGCGTAACTGACCACGCCCCCTGTATGAAGCCACGCCCCTATGGCCGCCCGGGCGCAATAAGCCCCTGAACCGGGAACCGGCCCTGTATGTGCCAGAGGGCCTGGTTCAGAGTCGCACTCTGCTGATATTTACGCAAATGGCCCAAGTTTTTCTGTCTGTGGCCAAGTTTTTTTGTTCTGATTTTGCTCGCACAGAGTCGCAGAACAGATTTGGACGCACAGTAGCAGATATGTAAAGGATGTTCCTGGATGGTGACTGTGATGTAACAGGGATATTGTGGCTACATACAAAAGGCCTGATTCAAAGTTGTAACGGTAAAAGTGCAGAGGCTGTGTCTTTGGACACAGCTGCTATGCGAAAATACGTAGCACCGGATCACCATCACAGCCATTGGTCGTAGCATCAGCCATCTCCGCTGCCGAGGCCAGTAAATCTGCGTTGGCAGACACTGGCCTCAGCGCTTCCACACACTTCCACAAAATGACGTGGATGCGTGGTCGCATCATTGTGGCCCCCACCCCTCCGCTACTCAGTGCCCGGATTACCGGCATTACATAGTGGTGGGTGGGGCTGTGATGACGTGATTCAGTGCGAATTGCGTCATCGCCCCCCCAGGACCACCCACTCCCAAGGGTGACTGGGGGGGGGGGTGCGGGAGGCTTAAAGATAAGGGGTGTGGAGGCTTAAGTGTGTGTGCGTGTGTGGGGGGGGGGGGGGGGTTGGGGAGAGGGAGTTGTGAGGCCGGCACTGGGAATCTTGCCTACCTCTCCAGGGGCTTCTCGGACAATCCGGGGGAGTAGGCAAGTATGCATTAACAACCTAACCCACGAACTGTGGGCCTGATTCAGATTAGTACGTAAACCCGATGGTTTATATACTAATCCGATGTTTGTGGGTCTGAGTATGCGCAGGACCCATTATGCACCATGTGCAGAAGATCTCCTGCGTGAACACTCGCAGCTCACCTTAGCCCTGCGACGGTGCAGTACCGTGCTAACCAGATTCAGGCCCTGTGTGCGGAAGCGTTTGCTGCACCCTGTACTGGCGTTATTCCTCTGTAGGCCTTTTGAACAAGATCTTAATGGGTCAGATCCGATCTTTTCCGGCCAGACGGAGAACAGTGTAACACTACACAGCTCTTATCAAAACATATTTTGCTTGAAGAACAGCTTATATTATTAGAAGAAGTGCATGCTGTTTTTAACTCGTTAATCAGCTTTGGCGAATGGAAATTAAGAGGTTTATGTAGGGGTCATTTTATCTTTTGTATTCATCTCCAAAAAATATTATATGTTTTTACGTGGATTTAATGTGGCCCAAATAGCTCTAATCCCCTTATGCAGTATTAGATAAAAAATTAATCTCCCTGCGGCCGCTCTGATTCCCTGTGTGCGGAGAGCCCAGGACTGGACTCTGCCTCTCCATGGTGTGTTGGAGAGTGCGGTTAGTGAGATTGCAATCAGCGGCCTCATTTTGTGTTTTCTCAGTCAGTATCAGAGATTCCTGGTGGAAGGGTGGGGTATGTGTAATGGAGCTTAACAAGCCCACTGAGCGGACCACTCTTGCGTGCACTACTACCCACGTGCCAACCGCCATCCAGGAATACCCATCACTTTTCTGACACACTCCTGATACTGTCTGACCCAATCGCTGCAACACCTTTGTGTAACACATGCGCGGTACGGGATTTCAGAAATTTTTGTGCATGCACAGTTGCAAAAAATATCGATTGCCTACGTGAACATCGCTGTCGCCGTGTGTGTTTTCTGTGCGGCTTTGTATCAGGAATTCCCCTTCCCTAATTAAAATGACTAGAAAATTGCAGCATTCTGACTGTTATACACCTCATTGCCACCAGGTGGCACTCTGTCACTAAAATTAGGCTAGTACCGTCTGCTGTCAGATGTCTAGCCCTGAGCTAGTTCATTTGACATTAAAAGCATCTGTTTCTAAAAAGAACAATATTCTCTTACTGTTCTATATATGATTGAGAGGAATACAGTTACACACGTTATGTGTATATAGCTGTAACGGTCTGTAATTGAGCAAATGACGGAGCACTGTCTTGGGAGTTTTTGTTTGTTTTTAAATCAATCTGGCATTACAGTTCTTTTCTGATCACCTGGTTCCCCAGGAGTGTATCATTATCCCTGTAGCAGGTAATACATAACTGAGGTCTCATTCCAGGGGGGATAGGAGTATAGACACTGATTATATAAAAGCCCTTCTGTTCTTCTGCATCTACTCCTGTCACCCTAAAGACATGGCTTCATGGCGTCATCTACCAGTGGGTACAGTATATTTTGTTGTCATTCATAATGCCAACATGAGAATGTCGACACACCCATTAGACGGCATGCAGCATGTTGATGAACTTTGCATGTCGAAATTGATCATGTTGATCTGATGAGATGTCAACATGATTAGAACGTTGACAAAATGTTGCTGGTGGTCTGGTGGTGACTTACCTGGGTTAGCGGTCAGCTGATGGTGACTTCTGACTGATCCTGCGGCACATGTGTCGGTGAGTATTGTTAACCCCTAACCCTCCTCCTAGTACCTAACCATAACCTCCCCTCCTGTAGCCTAACCCTAACCTTCACACCAGTGCCTAACCCTAACATTCCCACAGCCTAACCCTAACCTTCCCACAGCCTAACCCTAACCTTCACACCCAGTGCCGTAACTAGACATTTTAGCGCTGTGTGCAAGATAGGGCATCGGCCCCCCCCCCCCCCCCTCTATGTAAAATAGGGGCAGTGCGCGACGTAGGCGCGTGCAAAAAATATAGGGGCATGGCTTCATGGGGAAGGGGTGTGGCAACAAAATAATACCAATTCATATTACATATTATAGTAGTCTCCATTATTCAAATTACGCTGCACAGTAGCGCCACTACACCCAGGGCCGGTGCAAGGTTTCTCGGCACCCTAGGCAAAACTTCTGCCTACTGCCCCTTCCCCCTACCCACCCTTCAGATGAAAGGCATGCTGCTCTCACCCCCTCCCCCTTACTCTGATAAATGTCTGCTGTTCTATCCCGCCCCACCATCTGTGTGCATGGTGTTGCTCATCCCCCTAGACTGTGTGCATGCCTGCTCCTCATCCCCCCCTCCTCATCCCCCCCCCCCCCACCCTCACCACACTGCTGCTCTCGCCCTCTTTCCTTATCAATGCAGAGAATGCACTGTACAGCCACCATACCTGCATGCTGCAGTGCAGAGTTGGGACTGTGGGTGAAGTGATAAAGTGGAAGGTGATAAAGGACCAGTCATTCAGCTTCTAACTGTCATTTTTCAAACCAAGCCTGTGACATGGAAGTTAAAATCTGATTGGCTGGTCCTTTATCACCTTCCAGTTTATCACTTCACCGAGATTAATAAATCTTCCCCTGAGTAATCTGTGAAAGAGCCTGGAATGAAGAGCAGTGCTGCATGTCACCCCCAGCCAGGACTCCAGGAGCTGTCAAAGTTACTGCCTGTGCCGGGTGGAGGTGGAGCTAGAGGCCGCAATACGGGAGTTTAGCAGTCGCGGCTACTGTAAGATAAGAGTTCTGGGGGATTGCAGCGGCTGTGAAAGGTAGGACCATGCAACCTTTTTCAGGCAACTGTAGCAGGCCGTCCACTCTGGTCCCGGCGCCCCTAGGCAGCTGCCTAAAGCTGCCTAGTGGAAGCTCCGGCCCTGACTACACCAGGTACAGCCCCTCTTACACATTACGGCGGACAGATTCCCCTTTTTACACATTACGGCAGACAGCGTCCCCTTTTACACATTACAGCAGCCAATCCCCCTTTTTACACATTACGGCAGACAGCGTCCCCTTTTTACACATTATGGCAGACTGCGTCCCCCTTTTTACACATTACGGCAGACAGCATCCCCTTTTTAAACATTACGGCAGACAGCGTCCCCCTTTTTACACATTATGGCAGACAGCGTGCCCTTTTTACACATTACGGCAGACTGCGTCCCCCTTTTTACACGTTATGGCAGACAGCGTCCCCTTTTTACACATTCCGGCAGACAGTGTCCCCTTTTTACACATTACGGCAGGCAGCGTCCCCTTTTTGCACATTACGGCAGACTGCGTCCCCCTTTTTACACATTACGGCAGATAGTCCCCCTTTTTACACATTATGGCAGACAGCACCCCCTTTTTTACACATTACGGCAGACAGCGCCCCCTTTTTTACACATTATGGCAGATAGTCCCCCTTTTTACACATTACGGCAGACTGTGTCCCCTTTTTTACACATTACAGCAGACAGAGTCCCCATTTTACACATTAGGTAGACAGATAGATAGATAGATAGATAGACAGACAGACAGACAGACAGACAGACTACAAAAGAATAGATGATACTTACCATCCCTCAGGCAGTCAGGCTCCTCGGTGCTGGCAGCTCCTGGGGCAGGGGAGAAGGAGGAGGAGGGAGGGGGAGGAGGGATCCGGAGCAGCACAGTGTAATTGCCGGTGGCGCCGCTGCAGCAGTCCCTCTCTTTCCGCATTGGCTGCCCGCTGTGAATGCTGGGATGAGGGAAGTGCATCCCAGCATTCACAGCAGCGCCGGACCAGCCAATGCGGAAGGAGAGGGACTGCTGCAGCGGCGCCTCCGGCAATTACACTGCGCTGCTGCGGCTCTCTCCTCCCCCTCCCTCCTCCTCCTTCTCCGCTGCTCCCTCTCCTCGTCCGGCACAGGCGGCTTGTAATGAGTCAAATTGACTCATTACAAGCCGCTGGCCGTTGCTCCCTCAGTGCGACGGCGCTGTGTGCCAGGCACACCTGGCACACACGTAGTTACGGCACTGTTCACACCAGTGCCTAACCCTAACCTTCCCACAGCCTAACCCTAACCTTCCCCTAGTGCCTAAACGTTGCCTCCCCTCCCATAGCTTAACCACTAACCCTCCCCATAGTGCCTAACCCTAATGCTCCCCTCCTGTACCCTAACCCTCCCCGTAGTGCCTAACCCTAACCTTCATTTCCTGTAGCCTAGCCCTCCCCCCCAGTGCCTAACCCTTACCTCCTCTCCTCTAGTACCTAACCCTAACCTTCACCCCTGTGCCTAATAGTAACCCTCCCACAGCCTAACCCTAACCTTCCCCTTGTGCCTACCCCTAACTCTCACCTCTCGTAGCCTAACCCTAACCCTCCCTGTAGTGCCTAACCCCACCCTCTTGTAGACTAACCCTCCCCTCCATGTAATGCATAACCCTCCCCTTCTGTTGTCTAAACATAAGGCTTCCCTCAGTTCTTAACCCTAACTTCCCTTCCTGTAGCCTAAGCCTGCCTTCCCGCAGATTAACTCTATCTCGCCGCTGCTGCATCCTAACCCTAATTCTCCTCCTAGTGCCTAGCCCTAACCCTCCCCTCCCGCAGCCTAGCTCTAACCTTCTGCTGCTGCAGCCTAACCCTAACCCTCCTCCTAGTGCCTAGCACTAACCCTCCGCTCCCGCAGCCTAACCCTCCCCTTCCGCAGCCTAGTACTAACCTCCCCTTCCGCAGCCTAGCCCTAACCTTCCCCTCCCGCAGCCTACCCTATCCTTCCCCTTCCGCAGCCTAGACCTAGGCATAATTAAGTGAGCTAGAGGTAGTCGTGTGTGGCATAATTTAATTATGTGAATAGTAAGTGAATAATTGAATTATGTGAACTGGGGGCAGTGATCATGTGGTAGCCAGGGGCATATGGCGCTCGTGCTCCAGGCGCTTGCTTTGGCCAGGGAACAGAAGCCACCCATGTTGTAATCTGTTCTCTTTAATCTAAACCTTCATTTCCCCCCCTTCCGTCCCATATCCCCCCTGCTGTGCTCTGTCTTGGGGGAGCTGTGGTCAGCCATTTTCTTTTCATTTCCCCCTTCATGCTGGACATGTCCGCTCTCTGACAAGCTTTGCGTGGAGGAGAGGGCGGAGTGCCGTAGAATGCGCGCACTCCAGACGCCATGGCTACACACTATATCTCTGATAGTTGTTACTGAGCACAATGCTTGGTGGCGGGATTTTCTGCAAATTAGGGGCTAAAATATTGCTTAGGGTACCAAATTGGTCAGGGCCATTGCCAAATCAAGCATTTACTCACAATAATAAGTAATGGAGGTTCTGGGAAGTGATACATTGCCATGTGTTTTATTTAACACATAGAAACATAAATGAAAAAGGGAACACCACATATAAGGTTGTCTATTTCCTTTAATATGCAAGTCAGGGATTCGGTTAATTTGCTTTCTGTCAGGATCCCGGGTGTCGGAATCCCAGCGCCAGAATCCTGACACCCGTCAGAATGCAGGCACTGGAATCCCGATAAAGGGTTAGCGTTAGGCACCCACGAGGATGGTTAGGGTTAGGCTGCGGAGGAGGGGGGTGTTAGGTTTAGGCACCGCCGCAGGGAGGTTAGGGTTAGGATGCAGGAAGGGAGCGTTAGGGTTAGGGGAGAACGGCAACAACTCACCCCTGTCGGCATTGCAGTCTTCAAATCAGACTGAATGCATACAGTAAGTCACTGTATTGCGAGTTTAAGGAATATCTATTGTCTACTCGTAGGAAAAGCAACCATCTTCTATGCTGAACTGATACGCCTGTCTACCAGTTTACTTGAAGCTATAAGGTACTATACTAATATCTATACTAGCACGGACAAGATGATGCTTGTAAAGTAATTTTATTATAATAGTCTGATTTTATGTTGGTCAAGATGACAGACACCTATAGAAAATACAGATTTTATTCTTGGCGATCATTATCACCGCTCTGAGAGATTGGCCAGCTTGCTCAGGATCAATTGTCCCTCCCACAGGAACCAGCACCTTTATAAACTCTAAGCTCCACCTTTGCTTCATTATCATTGGTTGGTGATCAGTACACCCATGTTTTCTTTTCCCTGGGTCTGACATCTGCCCCTCTCCCAGTGCTGACCACTTACATCATTATTCTGCAAACTTCTGTAAGGGAATAATTGAAACTTGACAGGAATGATGCAACTCCACTTGAAGATCTGTCAGAGCGGAAACTCTCCCAAATATAAGCAGTAAGTCCCTTACTTTGCCACACTCCTGGCTGTCCTAATTCCTTCAGGACAGGTCCACTTTGTCAGCGTCCGGAGTCTTACCGGTACGCTGGGGCCGCGGGGCTGGCATCCTTGGCGATGTGCGGGCAGTGGCGGAGGTGGACTGCTGCGTCGGATCCGTGGGCAGCAGTATCGGCGGTGAGGGGTTCGCTCGTGGCGGTGGGACGCCGCTACAGCGGGTCGCTCTTGCTGAGCCGTTGCTAGGAGACCAGGGGCAGTGAGCAATGTGGCTTTGCAAAAAGGTCTGCATTACTGGGCGCCGCCATGTTGGAGACGGTATCCGGACTCCAGGTCGACAACAAAAAGGTCGACACACTTTAGGTCGACGCCAATTGATCGACACACCTTAGGTCGACATGGGCAAAATGTCGACATGGAAAAAGGTCGACATGAGTTTTTCACAATTTTTTTCTTTTTCAAACCTTTTCATACTTAACGATCCACGCGGACTACGATTGGAACGGTAATCTGTGCCGAGCGGAGCGGAGCGAAGGCACCATGCCCGAAGCATGGCGAGCGAAGCGGTGCACTAATTGGGTTCCCGGTCATGTCGACCTTTTCCCATGTTGACCTTTTGTCCATGTCGACCTTTTGTCCATGTTGACATAAGGTGTGTCGACCAATTGGCGTCGACCTAAGGTGTGTCGACCTTTTGTTGTCGACCTGGAGTCCCAGACCCGTTGGAGACCAAGTTTTAAGCATAGTTCCTGTTTCCTGTTTCTTCCAGCCAATCCAGGGGAAGCTCTCCCTATAAAAGGGGGCTGGTTTAGGACAGGGACGCCAGTGCTTCAAGTTACAACCCTGTTGTAGGTGCTTTAGCCTGTGCTCCCAGGATTCCTGCTGTATTCTGGTTCCTCCTGATCCTGCTTGGTCGGTTCTCTGTTGCTGCTGCAGCCCTGCCGTTTCTAGCCTGCTACTGCCTGTGGAAGCGTTTCTGGAAAACTCGGTCCAGTAAGACTCTTTGGGCACAGTCGGCCCCGTGTCTTCTGCCTCGTCTTTCAAGCCACACTCCACAGATCTCCTTCACCAGCCACGCCTTTGTACCACCGACTACAGCCTGTAGATTATTATCTTCAGCTTCGTTTTCCAAACCACAGTCCACAGTCCTTGTCTCCAGCCACGTCTTCAACCACCATCCACAGTTCATCATCTACAGTCTCGTCTTTCAAACCACAGTCCACAGTTCTTCACCACCAGCCATGTCTTTAACCACTATCCACAGTTCCGCAGTTCTTTATCCGCAATTACGTTCCTTAACCATCGTGCTCCAGCCTCAGTTCTCTACCTCAGCCCTGTACATAATAAATACTTTCTATTGACTCTCAAACCCCGCCTACGTTCTTCATTGCTCCGTGTCCCATGCGAAGGAACTATATCCAACCCCCTCATCTTGTTCATCCACAGCCTGCTACCTCCTCGGGCAAATCTCAGCTGCCGGATCCTCAAACTTTGCTAGACGTGACACACTTCCATGACCCTGAAATAATCAGAGTTTCTATGAAAGCTGATGGAGTTTTGTTAAAAAAGTAAACATTTCTAGGCAGATCACGCTGGAATTTAGACAGCGTGGGCAAAGCCTGTTTTATCTTTATGTCTAAATCTGGGGATGCTTGTCTTCTGATGCAGCTTGTTTATTATAGTGTCATACCTCCCAACTTTTTCCTTCTGTAAAGAGGGACACACGCGGCTCCCGAAAAGGGGGCGTGGCATACGAAAATGGGGCGTGGCTTCGCGGGAGGACCCGCGATCGCGAGCCATGCCCCCGTTTTCATCACTGAAGGGGCATGCCCAGCGCTCTGTGAGCTGCTGGCATTCTCCCTCTGTCTCCAATGAATAGACGCTGTGCGCATGCGCACAGCGTCTATTCACTGCTGCTCTGCTAAGCAGGGCAGCGAGAGACAGAGCCTCCCAACTGCCCCCCCCACCGCGGGACACTGCGGCCCGCGGGTGGGACAGCGGGACAGTCCCCAAAAAACGGGACTGTCCCGCGAAAATCGGGACAGTTGGGAGGTATGTAGTGTCTCCTCTCAACAATGGTGAATGCGTATTTGGGAACTCGATGTGCACGCCTGAAAAGAGGGTGGAGTCTCGATGGAAAGGGGACGGTACTCGTGGCACCCCTGTTGACATCACTGTGGGGGGCGTGCCCTGCGCTCTCTGAGATCTGGGCTGCTCCAGGCTCTCCCTGCACTGTGAATAGATGGCGTACACATTGTTGGGCGGTATGGTTTGTAGATTCTAGTGGAGGACTATAGCAACCAATCAGATTCTCCCTATCATTTTCTAGAAAGCAGTAGAGAAATCATAGCTAGAATCTTATTGGTTGCTATAGGCAACACTTAAACTTTTCATTTTTATATGCTTTAGTAAATCTACACGTTCGCAGTTAACTGATAGACCGCATTTTCACGAATAGTCATGTCACAAAACATAGAAACATAGAATTTGACGGCAGATAAGAACCACTTGGCCCATCTAGTCTGCCCCTTTTTTATTTTATCCTTTAGGCAATCTCAACCCTTTGCATCTGCCGCCTCCTCTGTATGTAGATAAAAAGTACATTTTTATATATTTTCTAAGGCCTTCCTCCAATGCTGTAAGTTCATTTAACAATTTTGTAACTGTATTTAACAGTACAACTTCACGGTGTACTTTTCCAATAAACAGCAGCATGCAGTTCTGTCCATGAAAAGTCGTCATTCCACAGTGTTCCAGATCTCTGCCCCGCCTGATTCATGTTTGTAAGTAAAGCAAAAAAAGCAAGCAACTTTGGGGGTAATTCAGACTGGATCGCTGCAGCGGTTGTGATCGCAGTCTGAATTACTTTGTGGAGTGCGCCCGCACACCCCGGGAGCAGATGCTTAAAGCATCTCAGGGCTGCGATCGCCTCTGCCTGATTGACAGACAGAGGCGGTCGCGGGATGGGGCGTGCCAACGGTGTCAGAACGCCGTTGGCAGGGCGCGGTCCGGACAACGCAGGTATGTCCAGACAGTTGCGGGGGCGGGCCGCGGTGGCTGCGTGACATCACACGCAGCCGCTGCGACCTGGGACACTGCGGTTAGCATCCTGCCAGCGCGCAGTAACTGTGCTGGCAGGGATCTACTCAGCGGGTGCAAATTCGACGATGCTTTTGCACCCTTGCGAGGGGGTAGGGCCTGACATGTGGGTCAGACTAGCCTTGTGCTGGGCGTCCCCCCGCATGTCAGAGAAACTGATCGTAAATGTTCTAAATTTAGCACATCTACGATCAGCTCTGAATTAGGCCCTCCATGTCTGGAACAAACCATGGTGCCATGCAAGGGGAGCAAATACATTTATAGTGTTTCTGTGCAGGGTAAATACTGGCTGCTTTATTTCTCTTACGTCCTAGAGGATGCTGGGGACTCCGTAAGGACCATGGGGTTTAGACGGGCTCCGCAGGAGACATGGGCACTCTAAAGACTTTAGATGGGTGTGCACTGGCTCCTCCCTCTATGCCCCTCCTCCAGACCTCAATTAGATCCTGTGCCCAGACGAGACTGGATGCACTGCAGGGGAGCTCTACTGAGTTTTTCTGAAAAGACTTTGTTAGGTTTTTTATTTTCAGGGATCACTGCTGGCAACAGGCTCCCTGCATCATGGGACTGAGGAGAGAGAAGCAGACCTACTTAACTGATAGGCTCTGCTTCTTAGGCTACTGGACACCATTAGCTCCAGAGGGTTGGAAAACAGGTCTCATCCTCGCTGTTCGTCCCGGAGCCGCGCCGCTGCCATCCTCCTCACAGAGCCGGAAGATAGAAGCCGGGTGAGTATAAGAAGAAAGAAGACTTCACAGGCGGCAGAAGACTTCAGATCTTCACTGAGGTACCGTTTAGCGGTAACGCTGCGCGCCATTGCACCCACATTCACACAAACTGACGGCACTGTAAGGGTGCAGGGCGCAGGGGGGGGCGCCCTGGGCAGCAGGAATCACCTCAAGGGACACTGGCTGACATATTATATACTGTGGAGGCAGTATATTAAAAAGAAAAACGCCAGTATAAAGAATTTGAGCGGGACCGAAGCCCGCCGTTGAGGGGGCGGAGCTTGATCCTCCAGCACTAACCAGCGCCATTTTCTCCACAGCACGCTGCAGAGAAGCTGCTCTCCGGACTCTCCCCTGCTGAGCAAGTACAGAGGGCAAAAACGAGGGGGGGGGGGCACATTTAATTGGCGCAGTGAGTGTATTATTGATCTATAAAAGCGCTGTACAGACTGGGATTTTGTTCCAGTGTCCAGTGGCGCTGGGTGTGTGCTGGCATACTCTCTCTCTGTCTCTCCAAAGGGCTTATTGGGGGACTGTCCCCATATTTATTTATCCCAGTGTGTGTGGGGGTGTCGGTACGTGTGTGTCGGCATGTCTGAAGCGGAAGGCTCGTCTAGGGAGGAGGTGGAGCAGATGATTGTGGTGTCTCCTTCGGCGCCGCCGACACCTGATTGGTTGGATATGTGGAATGTTTTAAATGCAAATGTGACTTTATTACATAAAAGATTGGACAAAGCAGAGTCCAGGGAAAAAGCAGGGAGTGAGTCCATGGCTTTGACTGTGTCACAAGGCCCTACGGGGTCGCAAAAACGTCCCCTTTCCCGGGTAGCAGACACTGATACCGACACGGATTCTGACTCCAGTGTTGACTATGATGATGCACGGTTACACCCACGGGTGGCCAAGAGTATTCATTATATGATTATGGCTATAAAAGATGTTTTGCATATCACAGATGACCTCTCTGTGCCTGACACGAGGGTATGCATGTTTAAGGAAAAGAAACCTGAGGTAACGTTTCCCCCATCACATGAGCTGAACGCCTTATTTGAAAAAGCTTGGGAAACTCCAGACAAGAAACTGCAGATTCCCAAGAGAATTATTATGGCGTATCCAGAGGCAGAACTCTGGGAGGCAACGGAGTCATCTGCCGCCGGGATCCGGCTCTGAAGGGGGGCACCTCTCCTCCCATTCTGTGACACCATTGAATTAAGTTAAAAGTCTTTTCAGTGGCCGACTTCCTCACTGGTCCCTGCACCTTACAAGTCACACACACACACACACACACACACACACACACACACACACACACACACACACACACACACACACACACACACATATACGCACACATACATACATACATATATTTCTCTGACGTCCTAGTGGATGCTGGGAACTCCGTAAGGACCATGGGGAATAGCGGCTCCGCAGGAGACTGGGCACAAAAAGTAAAAGCTTTAGACTAGCTGGTGTGCACTGGCTCCTCCCCCTATGACCCTCCTCCAAGCCTCAGTTAGATTTTTGTGCCCGAACGAGAAGGGTGCAAGCTAGGTGGCTCTCCTGAGCTGCTTAGAAGTAAAAGTTTAAATAGGTTTTTTATTTTCAGTGAGTCCTGCTGGCAACAGGCTCACTGCATCGTGGGACTAAGGGGAGAAGAAGCGAACTCACCTGACTGCAGAGTGGATTGGGCTTCTTGGCTACTGGACATTAGCTCCAGAGGGACGATCACAGGTTCAGCCTGGATGGGTCCCGGAGCCGCGCCGCCGGCCCCCTTACAGAGCCAGAAGAGCGAAGAGGTCCGGAGAAAGCGGCGGCAGAAGACGTTCCTGTCTTCAAATAAGGTAGCGCACAGCACTGCAGCTGTGCGCCATTGCTCTCAGCACACTTCACACTCCGGTCACTGAGGGTGCAGGGCGCTGGGGGGGAGCGCCCTGAGACGCAATATAAACGATATAAAAACCTTATATGGCTAAAAAAAATGCATCACATATAGCTCCTGGGCTATATGGATGCATTTATCCCCTGCCAGTTTCCTGAAAAAAGCGGGAGAAAAGGCCGCCGTGAAGGGGGCGGAGCCTTTCTCCTCAGCACACAAGCGCCATTTTCTTTCACAGCTCCGCTGGAAGGACGGCTCCCTGACTCTCCCCTGCAGTCCTGCACTACAGAAACAGGGTAAAACAGAGAGGGGGGCACTATTGGCAGCTAATATATAAATACAGCAGCTATAACAGGGAGTAACACTTATATAAGGTTATCCCTGTATATATATAGCGCTCTGGTGTGTGCTGGCAAACTCTCCCTCTGTCTCCCCAAAGGGATAGTGGGGTCCTGTCCTCTATCAGAGCATTCCCTGTGTGTGTGCTGGGTGTCGGTACGATTGTGTCGACATGTATGAGGAGGAAAATGATGTGGAAGCAGAGCAATTGCCTGTGTTAGTGATGTCACCCCCTAGGGAGTCGACACCTGACTGGATGGTAGTAATTAAAGAATTACGTGACAATGTCAGCACTTTGCAAAAAACTGTTGACGACATGAGACAGCCGACAAATCAATTAGTGCCTGTTCAGGCGTCTCAGACACCGTCAGGGGCGCTTAAACGCCCGTTACCTCAGATGGTCGACACAGACCCTGACACGGATACTGAATCCAGTGTCGACGGTGACGTGACAAACGTAATGTCCAGTAGGGCCACACGTTACATGATCACGGCAATGAAGGAGGCATTGAACATTTCTGACACTACAAGTACCACAAAAAAGGGTATTATGTGGGGTGTGAAAAAACTACCAGTGGTTTTTCCTGAGTCAGATGAATTAAATGAGGTGTGTGATAAAGCGTGGGTTTCCCCCGATAAAAAACTGCTGATTTCTAATAAATTATTGGCACTATACCCTTTCCCGCCAGAGGTTAGGGCACGTTGGGAAACACCCCCTAGGGTAGATAAGGCGCTCACACGCTTATCAAAACAAGTGGCGTTACCGTCTCCTGATACGGCCGCTCTCAAGGAACCAGCTGATAGAAGGCTGGAAAATATCTTAAAAGGTATATACACACATACCGGTGTTATACTGCGACCAGCGATCGCCTCAGCCTGGATGTGCAGCGCTGGAGTGGCTTGGTCGGATTCCCTGACTGAAAATATTGATACCCTGGATAGGGACAGTATATTATTAACTATAGAGCATTTAAAGGATGTATTACTATATATGCGAGATGCACAGAGGGATATTTGCACCCTGGCATCTAGAGTAAGTGCGATGTCCATTTCTGCCAGAAGAACGTTATGGACGCGACAGTGGTCAGGTGATGCGGATTCCAAACGACATATGGAAGTATTGCCGTATAAAGGGGAGGAGTTATTTGGGGTCGGTCTATCGGACCTGGTGGCCACAGCAACGGCTGGAAAATCCACCTTTTTACCCCAGGTCACCTCTCAGCAGAAAAAGACACCGTCTTTTCAAACCAGTCCTTTCGTCCCTATAAGGGCAAGAGGGAAAAAGGCCGCTCGTTCCTGCCCCGGGGCAGAGGAAGGGGAAAAAGACTGCACCATGCAGCCTCTTCCCAGGAGCAGAAGCCCTCCCCCGCTTCTGCCAAATCCTCAGCATGACGCTGGGGCTCTGCAAGCAGACTCGGGCACGGTGGGGGGCCGTCTCAAGAATTTCAGCGCGCAGTGGGCTCACTCGCAAGTGGACCCCTGGATCCTGCAGGTAGTATCACAGGGGTACAAATTGGAATTCGAGACGTCTCCCCCTCGCCGGTTCCTGAAGTCTGCTCTACCAACGTCTCCCTCCGACAGGGAGGCAGTATTGGAAGCTATTCACAAGCTGTATTCCCAGCAGGTGATAATCAAGGTACCCCTCCTACAACAGGGAAAGGGGTATTATTCCACGCTGTTTGTGGTACCGAAGCCGGACGGCTCGGTAAGACCAATTTTAAATCTAAAATCTTTGAACACTTACATAAAAAGGTTCAAATTCAAGATGGAGTCACTCAGAGCAGTGATAGCGAACCTGGAAGAAGGGGACTATATGGTATCTCTAGACATCAAGGATGCTTATCTCCATGTCCCAATCTACCCTTCTCACCAAGGGTACCTCAGGTTTGTGATACAAAACTGTCATTATCAGTTTCAGACGCTGCCGTTTGGATTGTCCACGGCACCACGGGTCTTTACCAAGGTAATGGCCGAAATGATGATTCTTCTTCGAAGAAAAGGCGTATTAATTATCCCTTACTTGGACGATCTCCTGATAAGGGCAAGGTCCAGGGAACAGTTAGAGGTCGGAGTAGCACTATCTCAGGTAGTGCTACGTCAGCACGGGTGGATT
Organism: Pseudophryne corroboree; assembly: GCF_028390025.1. Lineage (NCBI taxonomy): Eukaryota > Metazoa > Chordata > Amphibia > Anura > Myobatrachidae > Pseudophryne > Pseudophryne corroboree. The sequence goes on along the minus strand of NC_086445.1, from coordinate 60,345,445 downwards.
CTAAATATCCCAAAATCACAGCTGATTCCGACAACACGTCTACTGTTCCTAGGGATGATTCTGGACACAGTCCAGAAAAAGGTGTTTCTCCCGGAGGAGAAGGCCAGGGAGTTATCCGAGCTAGTCAGGAACCTCCTAAAACCAGGACAAGTGTCAGTGCATCAGTGCACGAGAGTCCTGGGAAAAATGGTGGCTTCTTACGAAGCGATTCCATTCGGAAGATTCCATGCAAGAACTTTTCTTTTTTTTTGTTTAATCAGTTTTTATTAAAGGTTTTAATTGCATCAACAGATAGGGGGAAAGCTCCCACACAAACACAGGTAGAAAAAACATCGACATCAACAGTGCATATTCGTTAAGTACAAGTCAAATTGAACAGATGTCAAAAGGGAAGAGTAAACAACCCTGCGGTAGCGAATTGATGTGTTAGGGGTGGTGTCTTCTAAGTGATGTAGGAGATAGATCCAACCTGAATCTATGAAGGCGCTCCCACACCTCAAGAATATGTAGAGTAATAAAATAAAGTGAGTCAAAGAATAGGGGCGCCCGAGGGCGATAAGATAGAAGTAGAAAGATGTGTGGGGTAAGAAAGGAAGAGGGTAAGAGAAGGACAGAGGGGGTTAAAAATGTAGAGGGGGGGGGGGGGTTACCACTTAATAAGGTTATAGGATGTAGTGAAGAAAAGTTTCAGTTACCATCCAAGGGAGTGGCTAGATAGGCCTGGGAGGTCTTGTATTCCAACCAAGGGGCCCATGTGGTATCGAATTCACTAGATTTGCCTATTGATGAGAGGAACAAATCCTCCATTCTCATGAAATAGTTCAGTTTAGTGAACCATGTACGAGTCGTGGGTGGAATTTGGGATCTCCACTTGGTTGGGATCACAGCACGTGCTGCATTGCTTAAGTGCCGTAGTAGGGAGTGTTTGTGTTGAGAGATTGGAATTGTTGAATGGTTGATAAGCCAGAATGCAGGGTCATGTGGGATTTGGGTCTTGAGGATGATCTGGGAGATGTGTATAACCTCCCTCCAGAAGGGTTGTATTAGTGGACATGTCCACCAAATATGTAGAAGGGTGCCAGAGGGGGAGGAGCAGCGCCAGCAGAGTGCCGATGAGGAGGGGTACATAGCATGGAGAAGGGAGGGGGGCCTATACCATCTTGTCATGACTTTATATTGAGTCTCTCTTATTTGGACACAAACAGAGCTTGTATGGGTTTTTAAGCATATTTTTTCCCAGTCCCTACTTGACAGAGAAATGCCTAGGTCTCTTTCCCATGCCACCGCATAGGATGGAGCGTCAGAAGGTTGGGTATGGCAGACAATCTTGTATAGAGTGGAGATAGTATGAGTCGGGTCATGGACGGCGACACAGAGTTTCTCGAAAAGGGTCATCTCTCTAGCGGCTTTCTGGAGTCTAGAGCTAGATATCAAGAAGTGTCTTATTTGCAGGAATTTCCAAAAGTCCTGTTGGGGGATGTCCCATTTTGCCCTAAGGTCTGAGAACTGCTTAACTCCAGTTGATGACACCATCTGGCCGACCCTAAACAGGCCTGCTGATGCCCAGTGAGAGAAGTGGGCTGGGTTGATTCCCGGAGCAAATTCAGGGTTGGCCAGGAAGGACGTCAGGGGACCGAATTTAGAAGAGATGTAGGGTAGTGTGCGCAATGATTTCCATATAGCAAGTGTAGGAGTAATGGTGGGATGAGGGTTGAGCAGTTTGGGGGGGGGGGGGTAGCCAGGGGAAAATTTCTGGAAATTGGTGTACGTACAGGTGGTTTTAGCGTTTCACATGAATCAACCTATTGTGGTACCTGTGGCTACTAGGGACTTGGAGGACTCCCAAGTTGCTGGACGTAGTCAGGGCCCTGAAAATATATGTTTCCAGGACGGCTGGAGTCAGAAAATCTGACTCGCTGTTTATACTGTATGCACCCAACAAGCTGGGTGCTCCTGCTTCTAAGCAGACGATTGCTCGTTGGATTTGTAGTACAATTCAACTTGCACATTCTGTGGCAGGCCTGCCACAGCCAAAATCTGTAAAAGCCCATTCCACAAGGAAGGTGGGCTCATCTTGGGCGGCTGCCCGAGGGGTCTCGGCTTTACAACTTTGCCGAGCAGCTACTTGGTCAGGGGCAAACACGTTTGCTAAATTCTACAAATTTGATACCCTGGCTGAGGAGGACCTGGAGTTCTCTCATTCGGTGCTGCAGAGTCATCCGCACTCTCCCGCCCGTTTGGGAGCTTTGGTATAATCCCCATGGTCCTTACGGAGTTCCCAGCATCCACTAGGACGTCAGAGAAAATAAGAATTTACTTACCGATAATTCTATTTCTCGTAGTCCGTAGTGGATGCTGGGCGCCCATCCCAAGTGCGGATTGTCTGCAATACTTGTATATAGTTATTGTTTCAAAAAAATCGGGTTGTTTATTGTTGGAAGCCATCTTTTCAGAGGCTCCTACGGTTATCATACTGTTAACTGGGTTCAGATCACGAGTTGTACGGTGTGATTGGTGTGGCTGGTATGAGTCTTACCCGGGATTCAAGATCCTTCCTTATTATGTACGCTCGTCCGGGCACAGTATCTTAACTGAGGCTTGGAGGAGGGTCATAGGGGGAGGAGCCAGTGCACACCAGCTAGTCTAAAGCTTTTACTTTTTGTGCCCAGTCTCCTGCGGAGCCGCTATTCCCCATGGTCCTTACGGAGTTCCCAGCATCCACTACGGACTACGAGAAATAGAATTATCGGTAAGTAAATTCTTATTTTATCTTAATATAGGAAATAGGGGGCACCAATATTTATCTTGCGTCCGGGCAACTGGCACGAACTTACGCCACTGGGCGTATCCTTTCCCCTCACAGGACAGGTTACGATGGGAATCCTCGCCCACGGTGGACAAGGCTTTGACGCGCTTGTCCAAAAAGGTGGCGCTACCGTCTCCAGACACGGCAGCCCTTAAGGATCCTGCTGATCGCAGACAGGAGACTACCTTGAAATCGATTTATACACATACGGGTGCCTTGCTCAGACCGGCAGTGGCGTCGGCATGGGTGGGTAGCGCAATTGCAGCATGGGCAGATAACTTGTCATCTGACATTGACACCCTAGATAAGGATAGCATTTTATTGACCTTGGGTCACATTAAAGACGCAGCGTTATATATGAGAGAGGCTGCGAGAGACATTGGGTTGTTGGGTTCAAGAGCCAATGCCATGGCAGTTTCTGCTAGGCGGTCCCTGTGGACCCGCCAATGGACGGGTGATGCCGATTCGAAGAGACATATGGAAGTTTTACCTTACAAGGGTGAGGTTTTATTTGGGGAGGGCCTCGCGGACCTGGTTTCCACAGCTACCGCGGGTAAGTCTTCTTTTTTGCCTTATGTTCCCCCACAGCAAAAGAAAACACCTCAATATCAGATGCAGTCCTTTCGGTCGCATAAGTCCAGAAGGGGTCAGGGCTCTTCCTTTCTCGCCAGAGGTAAGGGTAGAGGGAAAAGAACGCCTGCTACAGCTAGTTTCCAGGAACAAAAGTCCTCCCCGGCTTCTACAATATCCACCGCATGACCCTGGGGCTCCACTGAGGGAGTCCGCGCCGGTGGGGGCACGTCTTCGACTCTTCAGCCAGGTCTGAGTTCAGTCGGATGTGGATCCTTGGGCGATTGAAATTGTATCCCAAGGCTACAAACTGGAATTCGAAGAAGTGCCTCCTCGCCGATTTTTCAGCTTCTCCCCCAGAGAGGGAAATAGTTTCAGCTGCCATACAAAAGCTGTGTCAACAACAAGTGATTATCAAGGTTCCCCTGTTGCAACAGGGGAAAGGGTACTATTCAACCCTATTTGTGGTCCCGAAGCCGGATGGCTCGGTCAGACCCATTCTGAACCTGTATTTGAAAAAGTTCAAATTCAAGATGGAATCTCTCCGGGCAGTGATCTCCAGCCTGGAAGGGGGGGATTTTATGGTTTCACTAGACATAAAGGATGCATACCTTCATGGCCCCATTTATCCCCCTCATCAGGCGTACCTGAGATTCGATGTACAGGACTGTCATTACCAGTTTCAGACGTTGCCGTTTGGGCTTTCCACGGCCCCAACGATCTCCTGATAAAAGCGAGATCGAGAGATCAATTGCTGAAAAGCGTGTCGCTCTCCCTGAGAGTGCTGCAGCAACACGGCTGGATTCTAAATCCTTTGGCAGGTTCCATGCGAGGACGTTTCAGTGGGACCTTCTGGACAAGTGGTCGGGGTCCCATCTACTAATGCATCAGAAAATAAGCCTGTCCCCCAGGGCCAGGGTGTCTCTCCTGTGGTGGCTGCAGAGTGCTCACCTTCTAGAGGGTCGCAGGTTCGGCATTCAAGACTGGGTTCTGGTGACCACGGACGTGAGCCTCCGAGGATGGGGAGCAGTCACACAAGGAAGAAATTTTCAGGGACTATGGTCAAGCCAGGAGGCTTGTCTACACATCAACGTGCTGGAATTAAGGGCCATATACAACGGCCTACAGCAAGCGGAGAATCGTCTTCGCGACCTACCCGTTCTGATTCAATCGGACAACGTCACAGCCGTGGCTCATGTAAACCGCCAAGGCGGGACAAGGAGCAGAGTGGCAATGGCGGAGGCCACCAGGATTCTTCGCTGGGCGGAAAATCATGTAAGCGCTCTGTCAGCAGTTTTCATTCCGGGAGTGGACAACTGGGAAGCAGACTTCCTCAGCAGACACGATCTCCATCCAGGAGAGTGGGGTCTTCATCAAGAAGTTTTTGCAGAGATAACAAGTCGTTGGGGACTTCCTCAAATAGACATGATGGTGTCACGCCTCAACAGGAAGCTTCGGAGGTATTGTTCCAGGTCAAGGGACCCTCAGGCAGTAGTGGTGGACGCCCTGGTGACACCATGGGTGTTTCAGTCGGTCTATGTGTTACCTCCTCTTACGCTCATCTCAAAAATATTGAGAATCATAAGACGAACAAGAGTGCAGACAATGGGGGTAATTCCAAGTTGATCGCAGCAGGAAATTTTTTAGCAGTTCGGCAAAACCATGTGCACTGCAGGGGAGGCAAATATAACATGTGCAGAGAGAGTTAGATTTGGGTGTGGTGTGTTCAAACTGAAATCTAAATTGCAGTGTAAAAATAAAGCAGACAGTATTTACCCTGCACAGAAACAAAATAAACCGCACACATCTAACTCTCTCTGCACATGTTACATCTGCCCCCCCCCCCCTGCAGTGCACATGGTTTTGCCCAATTGCTAACAAACTTGCTGCGATCAACTCAGAATTACCCCCAATACTCATTGTTCCGGATTGGCCCCGAAGGGCCTGGTATTCAGATCTTCAGGAAATGCTCACAGAAGATCCGTGGCCTCTTCCTCCCAGGACCTGTTGCAGCAGGGACTCTGCGTGTTCCAAGGCTTACCGCGGTTACGTTTGACGGCATGGCGTTTGAACGCCAAATCCTAGCTAGGAAAGGTATTCCGGGGGAAGTCATCCCTACTCTAATCAAAGCTAGGAAGGAGGTAACGGCGAAACATTATCACCGTATCTGGAGGAAATATGTATCTTGGTGTGAAGCCAAGAATGCTCCTACGGAAGACTTCCACCTGGGCCGTTTTCTCCACTTTCTACAGACAGGAGTGGATATAGGCCTAAAGTTAGGCTCCATTAAGGTGCAGATTTCGGCCGTGTCAATATTCTTTCAGAAGGAATTGGCTTCTCTCCCAGAAGTCCAGACTTTTGTAAAGGGAGTGCTGCACATCCAGCCTTCTTTTGTGCCCCCAGTGGCACCATGGGACCTTAACGTGGTGTTACAGTTCCTAAAATCTCACTGGTTTGAACCTCTTCAAACGGTTGAATTAAAGTTTCTCACTTGGAAAGTAGTCATGTTGCTGGCCGTGGCTTCTGCAAGGCGGGTGTCCGAATTGGCCCCTATCTGATTTTCCATGTGGATCGAGCAGAATTGAGAACTCGTCCTCAATTTCTGCCTAAAGTGTTTTCGTCGCTGGGAGTGTCCTGGAGAATGTCAGTCAAACTTGTGCGATACATTGCATGCGATATACACACTTTTTTCCATCTGATTATGATATATCATGAGTGCAGCACCAAAGGCGCTCCGGGACCGCGCATCGGATCGGATCGGATATAAAACACATCCGATTTGCCACTTTTCATTCGATTTATCGTCCCGATTATCGTTCTAGCGTTTGGGGCCCTTTACTCTCTCTGTACATGTTACATCTGCCCCAGCTGCAGTGCAGCATGGTTTGGCCTAGTTGCTTGTACTTTTGCTTTACTTACATACATGAATGAGGCCCTGTGTTATATGGTAGTGATTGTTCACTTCCACAGTGCAGCCAGGCCCCCTAGCAGGAGGCTGCTGTCTCTATTTTCCCCCACCAGTCCCCCTAGCAGGAGGCTGCTGTCTCTATTTTCCCCCACCAGTCCCCCTAAAAGGAGGCTGCTGTCTCTATTTTCCCCCACCAGGCCCCCTAGCAGGAGGCTACTGTCTCTATTTTCCCCCACCAGGCCCCCTAGCAGGAGGCTGCTGTCTCTATTTTCCCCCACCAGTCCCCCTAGCAGGAGGCTGCTGTCTCTATTTTCCCCCACCAGTCCCCCTAGCAGGAGGCTGCTGTCTCTATTTTCCCCCACCAGGCCCCCTAGCAGGAGGCTGCTGTCTCTATTTTCCCCCACCAGGCCCCCTAGCAGGAGGCTGCTGTCTCTATTTTCCCCCATGGACATCTTGCAGATCCAGAATGTTTTCAGTACTTTTGGCACCAGAACTATTTTCAGTAATTGATGGCCGCTCTCTGCAGCATAAGAGAGATCATTTATTGTGCTGATTTAGATCATTCATTTAGATAATAAATACACATAATTCTTGTAAAAGTAAAATATTCATATACATTACTTTGTCATCTGCTAGGAATCTAATGCAAAATAAATGGTGAATTTTATTTGCTACAGTATTGCCTATTGTAAAGCTGGGCAGTGTCACGGGGAGCAGTGCTTCAGCTGATGTAAGCCACAGGTTTTATTAATATTATTATTATTACAGGTTGAGTATCCCTTATCCAAAATGCTTGGGACCAGAGGTATTTTGGATATGGGATTTTTCCGTATTTTGGAATAATTGCATACCATAATGAGATATCATGGTGATGGGACCCAAGTCTAAGCACAGAATACATTTATGTTACATATACACCTTATACACACAGCCTGAAGGTAATTTTAGCCAATATGTTTAATAACTTTGTGCATTAAACAAAGTGTGTCTACATACACACAATTCATTTATGTTTCATATACACCTTATGCACACAGCCTGAAGGTCATTTAATACAATATTTTTAATAACTTTGCGTATTAAACAATGTTTGTGTTCATTGAGCCATCAAAAACAAAGGTTTCACTCTCTCACTCTCACGCAATAAATTCCGTATTTCGGAATATTTGGATATGGGATACTCAACCTGTATTACATTTTATTTATAAGGCGCCACAAGTGTTTTGCAGCGCCGTACAAAGGACAGTACAGGGAGACAAAACATTACAGTAAATAAATAACAGAAATAGATTACAGGTAACAAAGAGCACCACAATTCTCAATACATAATACAGCTAGGATGTAAGTAGCGAGGGAGTAATCAGCGCACTACTAGGGGCTGGCGGCCATAGATAGAGATGAGCCTTTACCAGCAGGAGAATATGCGGGTAAAGATGGTCGCTGAGTAGGAGAGAGCTGTAAGTGAAATGTGAGGAGAAGAGGGCTTAGATAACAAGAGGAAAGAGGGCCCTGCTCTGAAGAGCTAACAATCTAGTGGGAAGGAGCGACAGACAGATGACATGAGGTGCAAGCAAGCGGGAGGTAGCCTGATGGCAGAGATGTTCAAGACATGAGGCAGGGGGATGGAGGAGAAGCCTCAGGACTGGGTTATGCATCTGGAGGGTACGCTTTGATGAATAGTTGGGTTTTTAGTGCCCGTTTGAATCTTTGCAAGGTTGGGGAGAGTCTAATGGAGCGGGGGAGCGCGTTCCACTGAAGGGGTGCAGTACGGGCAAAATCCTGAACTCGAGCATGGGAAGCAGTGACCAGGACAGAGGAGAGGCGACGGTCATTGGTCGACCGTAGTGGGCGGGAGGGAGTATGAAGGGAGAGGAGGTTGGAGATGTAGGGAGCAGTGGAATTAGAGATGGCCTTGTATGTGAGGGTGAGGAGTTTGAAGAGGATTCTGTAGGGGAATGGGAGCCAGTGTAGATTTTGTCGAAGGGGAGCGGCGGGAGAATGGGAGGCGGGAGTTTTAGGGATGGGCGCTAATGCCACCACAGCTGCAGATTTGTACGCAGTGGCTGGGCAAAAATATGCTAATGTTGCAGCTGCCGGGATTTGTATCGAGACGCATCTGAACCGCTGCTTGCATACAAAGACGCAATCATCGGTCACACATCGACCTTCTGACTAACCCTGTGGTTGCGCAGCATGGCTGCTGGAGGTAAGATGCCGGAGCCCTAGTAATTGCATACAAGATCGTGGTTGCGTGCTGTGACATGCCACATAAACGTCCGCGACATACCTGCGGTAGAGTCTACACTCTCCCGTTACCTCCCGCAAACAGTCCCTGACTGTCACTCACTTTGCAGATAAATCATCACTGCGACCGCTGTCACAAGACCATCGCAGCGCACACACAAAATATCGCTCCGCTGCATACGGAATTCATCTCTGATTCCGGCCCTATGAGCCCTAGGGGTCGATTTGACTACAAGCGTCAAGCGATGTACGGGTGATGCTGGTGGGGTGTGTCATAATAGAGCAGCCGACAACATATGGCTGACATGCATTAGGTATACAGGTGCAAAAGGTCGACGGTGAAAATGTAGACATGACAATGGTCGACACATGTTTTTTGTGGTTTTTAGGCCACATCTTGTATAGTCCAGGTTACGTGACCACCATCGGTACAAACGTGTACCTCTGCGTGTTCACTTTGCTCACCGCGCTTGTCACAGGTTACTATTCCCAGTAGATGTGCACGTCGATAGTAAATCAATCAAATGTTGGTAAAACATGTGCCGACCATTCTCATGTCGATCTTTTATACCTGTCATCCTTTTGTACATACTATGTCAATGCAGCAGGGGGCGTCTCGCCTCCTGCATGCATTATCCGATCACCGATCGCATCGCCGGGCTGCATGATCCGTGGGGCCGCGCAAGCTGGCCGCCGCAGCTGCTACTTAGAGGCCAGGAAATCTCCATCCTCTGGCCTCTTCCCTCCCCTGCAACGGCGATGACACGCCTCCGTTTGGAGAAACGGAGGCCGTCGCTGCCCCCTCCCTGCCCCCAAACGGAATCAGACTGTCAATCACTGACAGTCTGATGCCGACCTGCGTACGTCGTCCCAGGACCCTTTCCCGCATGCGCAAAGTACCGATAAGTGGTACTTTGTTGTATGCAACGCTACTACAACCACATCTGAATTTCCCCCATTGTGCCGGAATGTGCACGTCACATCACGTCTGATTGAATTGACCCAGTAGAATGAATTTTTACTTTACATTTATTGTTACCGTAGGACAGAATAGTCTAATGCGAGAGCTGATTGTAGAATATGTGTGCAGAACGTTTATCCTGAGCGGCGGACCGACCCTCCAGCAGACGCCGGTGTCACTGACATTGAATACTTTATATGACACTGGGATGACAGGGAGTGAATGAGCAGTAGTAGTGTGTGTTCTGCTGCTGATAGATTGTCATCGCCAGCCACTTCCAGCGCCATGTAAGATTATTCTCCAGCTCGTCAGCCTTGCACAACAACGCCAGTCTAGTATATTTTTATTCATTCTTAGACGACAAGAGCACTTGACCTAGTGGCAGATATTTTCAGACTTTAACAGATGGTGAGTAGAATTCAATAAAAAAAGAAAAAAAAGAAGTACGTTTTTTTAAAATCTGGATAAGTGTTTTTTTTCTTCTTTTTTAATTAAAAAATCACATTCTAAACTGCTTCCACATCGCCATTGAATCTCATCTTAGTTCCAGTTAACAGAGTATAAATGAAAAAGACTTTTCTATGTACTGTATTAGCGTTATTTGGGAAAATAAAGACCGTGGGGCGAATTCAAGCATTTTCGCAGCAAAAAATTTTAATTCATGACAAATGGCGAAATGGGCCTATTTAATTGTCCGCAAAACGGATTCGCAGTAATTTTACCGCACATTTCAATTCCCCAACTCTGAGCAGGTGATAAACTTGGGGAAAATCCCTATTTTCAGTTAAAAATGTCGGGATTTGGTTTAGAACCCGCGGGACCCCCCCCCCCCCCCCGAAGTGACTAATTAGGCACCTAGAAATTTTTAATTGGCTAATAATGACGTAATTTTGGGGGTAAAAAGTGCAAAATGATGGATATTAGGGTACAACGTATGGGACAGGTATATTGGGGTGCTTTATGCATACCTCCCAACTGTCCCAATTTTGGCAGGACAGTCCCGTTTTTTTGGGGTTTGTTTTTTTGGGGGGTGGCAGTTGGGAGATTCTCTTTCACACACTGCTCTACTAAGCAGAGCAGCGGTGAATAGAAAAAGAGCAGCAGTTCTGCGAGGCCATGTCCCCTACCCACGAGATCACGCCCCCCTACTTTCGGGCTGTGTGCCTCCTCCTCAAAGTGTTTTTAGACTTGCAGGTGGGAGTAATCTGTCTATTTCCATTTTTTTTTAAAGTCCCCAAAAATTACCCAAATATATACTTATACCTATTTTAATGTACCCCAAATTTCTCTAACGTCCTAGTGGATGCTGGGGACTCCGAAAGGACCATGGGGAATAGCGGCTCCGCAGGAGACTGGGCACAAAAGTAAAAGCTTTAGGACTACCTGGTGTGCACTGGCTCCTCCCCCTATGACCCTCCTCCAAGCCTCAGTTAGATTTTTGTGCCCGAACGAGAAGGGTGCAGTCTAGGTGGCTCTCCTGAGCTGCTTAGAAAAAAGTTTAGTTTTAGGTTTTTTATTTTCAGTGAGACCTGCTGGCAACAGGCTCACTGCACCGAGGGACTAAGGGGAGAAGAAGCGAACTCACCTGCGTGCAGAGTGGATTGGGCTTCTTAGGCTACTGGACATTAGCTCCAGAGGGACGATCACAGGCCCAGCCATGGATGGGTCCCAGAGCCGCGCCGCCGTCCCCCTTACAGAGCCAGAAGACTGAAGAGGTCCGGAAAATCGGCGGCAGAAGACGTCCTGTCTTCAATAAGGTAGCGCACAGCACCGCAGCTGTGCGCCATTGCTCTCAGCACACTTCACACTCCGGTCACTGAGGGTGCAGGGCGCTGGGGGGGGGGCGCCCTGAGACGCAATAAAAACACCTTTTTTGGCAAAAAAATACATCACATATAGCTCCTGGGCTATATGGATGCATTTAACCCCTGCCAATTTTTCCATAAAAAAGCGGGAGAAAGGCCGCCGAAAAGGGGGCGGAGTCTATCTCCTCAGCACACTGGCGCCATTTTTTCCTCACAGCTCCGTTGGAGGAAGGCTCCCTAACTCTCCCCTGCAGTCCTGAACTACAAAAACAGGGTAAAACAAGAGAGGGGGGGGCACTAATTTGGCAGATAAATATATATTGCAGCTATATCAGGGAAAAACACTTATATAAGGTTATCCCTATATATATATAGCGCTCTGGTGTGTGCTGGCAAACTCTCCCTCTGTCTCCCCAAAGGGCTAGTGGGGTCCTGTCCTCTGTCAGAGCATTCCCTGTGTGTGTGCTGTGTGTCGGTACGTTGTGTCGACATGTATGAGGAGGAAAATGGTGTGGAGGCGGAGCAATTGCCTGTGTTAGTGATGTCACCCCCTAGGGAGTCGACACCTGACTGGATGGTCTTATGGAAAAAATTACGTGATAGTGTCAGCACTTTACAAAAGACTGTTGACGACATGAGACAGCCGGCAAATCAGTTAATACCTGTACAGGCGTCTCAAACACCGTCAGGGGCTCTAAAACGCCCGTTACCTCAGGTCGATACAGACACTGACACGGACACTGACTCCAGTGTCGACGGTGAGGAAACAAACGTACTTTCCAGTAGGGCCACGCGTTACATGATCACGGCAATGAAGGAGGTTTTGAACATTTCTGATACTACAAGTACCACAAAAAAGGGTATTATGTGGGGTGTGAAAAAACTACCCGTAGTTTTTCCTGAATCAGATGAATTAAATGAGGTCTGTGATGAAGCGTGGGTTTCCCCCGATAAAAAACTGCTAATTTCTAAAAAATTATTGGCATTATACCCTTTCCCGCCAGAGGTTAGGGCACGTTGGGAAACACCCCCTAGGGTAGATAAGGCGCTCACACGCTTATCAAAACAAGTGGCGTTACCGTCTCCTGATACGGCCGCCCTCAAGGAACCAGCTGATAGGAAGCTGGAAAATATCCTAAAAAGTATATACACACATACTGGTATTATACTGCGACCAGCAATCGCCTCCGCCTGGATGTGCAGTGCTGGGGTGGCTTGGTCGGATTCCCTGACTGAAAATATTGATACCCTGGACAGGGACAATATATTATTGACTATAGAGCATTTAAAGGATGCATTTCTATATATGCGAGATGCACAGAGGGATATTTGCACTCTGGCATCAAGAGTAAGTGCGATGTCCATTTCTGCCAGAAGAGGGTTATGGACGCGACAGTGGTCAGGTGATGCGGATTCCAAACGGCATATGGAAGTATTGCCGTATAAAGGGGAGGAGTTATTAGGGGTCGGTCTATCGGACCTGGTGGCCACGGCAACGGCTGGGAAATCCACCTTTTTACCCCAGGTCACCTCTCAGCAGAAAAAGATACCGTCTTTTCAGGCTCAGTCCTTTCGTCCCCATAAGGGCAAGCGGGCAAAAGGCCACTCATATCTGCCCCGGGGCAGAGGAAGGGGAAAAAGACTGCAACAGACAGCCTCTTCCCACGAACAGAAGCCCTCCCCCGCTTCTGCCAAGTCCTCAGCATGACGCTGGGGCCTTACAAGCGGACTCAGGCACGGTGGGGGCCCGTCTCAAGAATTTCAGCGCGCAGTGGGCTCACTCGCAAGTGGACCCCTGGATCCTGCAGGGAGTATCTCAGGGGTACAAATTGGAATTCGAGACATCTCCCCCTCGCCGGTTCCTGAAGTCTGCTTTACCAACGTCTCCCCCCGACAGGGAGGCGGTATTGGAAGCCATTCACAAGCTGTATTCCCAGCAGGTGATAATCAAGGTACCCCTCCTACAACAGGGAAAGGGGTATTATTCCACGCTGTTTGTGGTACCGAAGCCGGACGGCTCGGTGAGACCCATTTTAAATCTGAAATCCTTGAACACTTACATAAAAAGGTTCAAGTTCAAGATGGAGTCACTCAGAGCAGTGATAGCGAACCTGGAAGAAGGGGACTATATGGTGTCTCTGGACATCAAGGATGCTTACCTCCATGTCCCAATTTGCCCTTCTCACCAAGAGTACCTCAGGTTTGTGGTACAGAACTGTCACTATCAGTTTCAGACGCTGCCGTTTGGATTGTCCACGGCACCCCGGGTCTTTACCAAGGTAATGGCCGAAATGATGATTCTTCTTCGAAGAAAAGGCGTCTTAATTATCCCTTACTTGGACGATCTCCTGATAAGGGCAAGGTCCAGAGAACAGTTAGAGGTCGGAGTAGCACTATCTCAAGTAGTACTACGACAGCACGGATGGATTCTAAATATTCCAAAATCGCAGCTGATTCCGACGACACGTCTGCTGTTCCTAGGGATGATTCTGGACACAGTACAGAAAAAGGTGTTTCTCCCGGAGGAGAAAGCCAGGGAGTTATCCGACCTAGTCAGGAACCTCCTAAGACCAGGCCAAGTGTCAGTGCATCAATGCACAAGGGTCCTGGGAAAGATGGTGGCTTCTTACGAAGCGATTCCATTCGGCAAATTCCACGCAAGAACTTTTCAGTGGGATCTGCTGGACAAATGGTCCGGATCGCATCTTCAAATGCATCAGCGGATAACCCTGTCTCCAAGGACAAGGGTGTCTCTCCTGTGGTGGTTACAGAGTGCTCATCTCCTAGAGGGCCGCAGATTCGGCATTCAGGATTGGGTCCTAGTGACCACGGATGCCAGCCTGAGAGGCTGGAGAGCAGTCACACAGGGAAAAAATTTCCAGGGCTTGTGGTCAAGCATGGAAACGTCACTTCACATAAATATCCTGGAACTAAGGGCCATTTACAATGCCCTAAATCAGGCAAGGCCTCTGCTTCAGGGTCAGCCGGTGTTGATCCAGTCGGACAACATCACGGCAGTCGCCCACGTAAACAGACAGGGCGGCACAAGAAGCAGGAGGGCAATGACGGAAGTTGCAAGGATTCTTCGATGGGCGGAGAATCACGTGCTAGCACTGTCAGCAGTGTTCATTCCGGGAGTGGTCAACTGGGAAGCAGACTTCCTCAGCAGGCACGACCTCCACCCGGGAGAGTGGGGACTTCATCAAGAAGTCTTCACACAGATTGTAAATCATTGGGAACTGCCACAGGTGGACATGATGGCGTCCCGCCTCAACAAAAAGCTAAAAAAATATTGCGCCAGGTCACGGGACCCTCAGGCGATAGCTGTGGACGCACTAGTGACACCGTGGGTGTACCAGTCGGTTTATGTGTTCCCTCCTCTTCCTCTCATACCCAAGGTACTGAGGATAGTAAGAAAGAGAGGAGTAAGAACTATACTCATCGTTCCGGATTGGCCAAGAAGAACTTGGTACCCAGAACTACAAGAAATGATCTCAGAGGACCCATGGCCTCTGCCTCTCAGACAGGACCTGTTACAGAAGGGGCCCTGTCTGTTCCAAGACTTACCGCAGCTGCGTTTGACGGCATGGCGGTTGAACGCCGGATCCTAGCGGAAAAGGGCATTCCGGATGAAGTTATTCCTACGCTGATAAAGGCTAGGAGAGACGTGACAGCAAAACATTATCACCGTATATGGCAAAAATATGTTGCTTGGTGTGAGGCCAGGAAGGCCCCTACAGAGGAATTCCAGCTGGGTCGATTCCTGCACTTCCTACAGTCAGGAGTGACTATGGGCCTAAAATTAGGATCCATAAAGGTCCAGATTTCGGCCCTATCTATTTTCTTTAAAAAAGAACTAGCTTCACTGCCTGCAGTTCAGACGTTTGTTAAGGGAGTGCTGCATATACAGCCCCCTTTTGTGCCTCCAGTGGCACCTTGGGATCTTAACGTTGTGTTGGATTTCCTGAAATCACACTGGTTTGAGCCACTTAAGACCATGGAGCTAAAGTATCTCACGTGGAAGGTGGTCATGCTGTTGGCCTTGGCTTCTGCTAGGCGTGTGTCAGAATTGGCGGCTTTGTCATGTAAAAGCCCGTATCTGATCTTCCATATGGACAGGGCAGAATTGAGGACTCGTCCCCAATTTCTCCCATAGGTGGTATCAGCGTTTCATTTGAACCAACCTATTGTGGTGCCTGCGGCTACTCGGGACTTGGAGGATTCCAAGTTGCTGGACGTAGTCAGGGCTTTGAAAATCTATGTAGCCAGGACGGCTGGAGTCAGGAAAACTGACTCGCTGTTTATCCTGCATGCACCCAACAAACTGGGTGCTCCGGCTTCAAAGCAAACTATTGCGCGCTGGATCTGCTGCACGATTCAGCAAGCTCATTCTGCGGCAGGGTTACCGCATCCTAAATCAGTAAAAGCCCATTTCACAAGGAAGGTGGGCTCTTCTTGGGCGCAGCCCGAGGGGTCTCGGCTTTACAGCTTTGCCAAGCTGCTACTTGGTCGGGTTCAAACACATTTGCTAAGTTCTACAAGTTTGATACCCTGGCTGAGGAGGACCTTGCCTTTGCTCATTCGGTGCTGCAGAGTCAAACGCACTCTCCCGCCCGTTTGGGAGCTTTGGTATAATCCCCATGGTCCTTACGGAGTTCCCAGCATCCACTAGGACGTCAGAGAAAATAAGAATTTACTCACCGGTAATTCTATTTCTCATAGTCCGTAGTGGATGCTGGGCGCCCGTCCCAAGTGCGGACTCTCTGCAATACATGTATATAGTTATTGCTTAACTAAAGGGTTATTGTTATGATCCATCTGTTACTGAGGCTCAGTTGTTGTTCATACTGTTAACTGGGTTTGGTTATCACAAGTTGTACAGTGTGATTGGTGTGGCTGGTATGAGTCTTACCCTGGATTCCAAATCCTTTCCTTGTTGTGTCAGCTCTTCCGGGCACAGTTTCCCTAACTGAGGTCTGCAGGAGGGGCATAGAGGGAGGAGCCAGTGCACACCAGATAGTACCTAATCTTTCTTTTAGAGTGCCCAGTCTCCTGCGGAGCCCGTCTATTCCCCATGGTCCTTACGGAGTTCCCAGCATCCACTACGGACTACGAGAAATAGAAATACCGGTGAGTAAATTCTTATTTTTAGCAATTTTGTAACTAAATAATGCAAATCGTGGGAGCGCACATACGGTATTTTCACGGCAAAAAATATGTGAATTAGGCGAAAATGGCAATCGTGGTAAATTACTACGGGGTCATATCTACAGGGGGCATATTTACTGGGGGGCATAGCTACAGGGGGCATTATCACTGGGGGCATTACTACTGGGGGCATTACTAATGAGGGCATTGCATAGGAGCACTTAATAAAGGGCATCACTCCTGGGGCCATAAGGGGCACTACTACTGAGGGCACTGTATAAGGGGCACCAATACTATGGGCTCTACATAAGGGGCACTACCACTATGGGCACTACCACTACAGTGGGCATTGCATAAGGGGCACTACTACTGAGGGCATTGTATAAGGGGCACTACTGCTGTGGGCATTATGTGTATTTGGGGTGCTATTACTGTGGGCTTTGTGTATAAGGGGCACTAATGTGTGTCATAACATGAATAAGGACACTATGTGGTGTAATGGGAATAAGATTGTGCTTCTGTGCGGCGTCATTTGAATTGGGGACACTATCATTTGAATTGGAGATACTATGGGATGACCACGCCCCTTTCTTTTTGAGACCATGCCTCCTTTTTGCTGCGCACGCAATCCCTTTATTGTGTGTGTGTGTGTGTGTGTGTGTGTGTGTGTGGGGGGATGAGTTCCACCACCTCTCTAGGACCACTTTACGTACTGGGTCTGAGAAATATGGCATCAACACATGTATAGATCTGTTATTCCCGGCGATAACCCTTTGGAGGAGATGTACTAAGCAGTGAAAAGAGTGGAGAAGTGAGCCAGTGGAGAAGTTGCCCAATCAGCATTGAAGTAGCATTTATAATTTGCATACTATAAAATCATATAGAGCAGCTGATTGGTTGCCATGGTCAGCTTCTCCACTGGCTCACTTCTCCACTCTTTTCACTGCTTAGTACATCTTCCCGTGTTTTCTGTCGCAAAGCTAGAAAAAGCCCCATTGATGCTGGAAACACCCATTATCGCCAAACATCAGTTTAAATCAGGGATGGGGAACCTTCTGCCCTCCAGCTGTTTTTGAACTACCCATCCCAGCATGCCTTGCAACAGTTTTAGCATGGCCAAATAGCAAAAATGTAGCAGGGCATGCTGGTATGTGTAGTTCAACAACAGCTGGAGGGCCGAAGGTTCCCCATCCCTGGTTTAAATGATAATAACATAGCGCTAAGTTCTCGTAAGATGTTAGAACTTCAGTATACTCTTGGGTCTGCTCTGGAACAGGTTCTGTGCGGCTCCCCAGCGCGCCATTCCTGCGTGTGACAATATGCGACGCAGTGACTCAGAACTGGTCTTATCTCAGGTTCCTGAGACGCTTTCTACTACTGATGAATGAATTCTGAGGGAAATCTCTCCGAGCCTTTAATGAAATCCTTCAGCTTTCCACCTGTCGCTCTCTGTAAATATGTACTAGGGGTTGTATGGAATACAGCATTTCTCCGCTCTTCATGATTTGTGGCCATCCCTTTGCCGAAACCTCCACCTCCCTCCTTCCCGGACTTGCAGCTCTGAATGAGACCAGCAGTTGGCTTGAAACATTACTCCACATATTCATGGAATAAAACCGTCTAGCAGAGGTCTTAGGGATGCAGTCATAAGGTCAACAAACATAATGTCGACACCACAATGACGAAAGTTATGATGTAGACATTGTTGAAATGTGACATTCAGGTTAGTCTGCGGGAGGGGAGGTATAGGGATAAGGGTGCCGCTACACCACCAGGCACGGATTGCAAACATTCTGTTATGTTGACATTTAAGTGGTGTCGGCACTTGTCATGATGTCTGTTCTCAACATTTCACCATTACAACGTTCCCATGCCGACCTAGTATACCACCCAAGAACTAAATGTGCATGGTGTCCTTTTCATAAAAGCCACAGTAGTCGCCTGCATGGAGGGTGCGTGGTCTGCGCGGATTAGGCTGCTGTCTGCCTATTTCCCAGCTCACATGACAGATTAGCTTGGTGGCGTGCAGACAGGCTAGATCCGGTGCTTCCTGCAGCACAGAAAGCATGATGCATTGGATACGGAGGCAGTTTCCCAGCCTTTCAGCATCATTATAGTGTCAGACCTGCCAACGTGACAGTTATTTATACAGTGAGGTTGTCAGGTATAACAGTGCGCTGCCGCGAGGAGGGGTTAAATCGGTGCGGCACTACATGGACACAATGGGATGGAATAAATATAGCCTTTCAGCAAAAATCATGTGTAGTGAAAAATGTAATTAGTTAATTATGACTCCTGACGTCCCTTGTATATTGGGATACAAAATAATGAACCTGCTATATAACCTTCTGTGAGATATATATATATATATATATATATATATATATATATATATATATATATATAAAAGTGTAAAACAGCGGCACTCACAGCTTGGACTGTGACTGTTTATTTACCCGTTTCTACAAGCTGTGAGTGCCGCTGTTTTACACTTCATATTTATCCATTCATGGTTATGAGGGCATCGGGCGCAGTTATTTAAAATTGTTGGAGTGCCGGACATATTCCCAGTATATATATATATATATATATATATATATAGGCTTACCATAATAACCCATTAATCTGGGACACTTATGGTTTACACAGGTTCTAATCAGCCACAGAACCTATGCAAATCATATTGGCGGTGTCCCGTATTAAAAGGATAGTATGGCTAGCCTATATATACATATGTAAAGCTGAGTACACACAGGGGGTGATCCAGACCTCATCGTAGATGTGCTAAATTTAGCACATCTACGATCAGTCACATAGATATGCGGGGGGACGCCCAGCACAGGGCTAGTCCGCCCCGCATGTCAGGCCCTACCCCGTCGTCCAATTACAAAAGCATCGCAATGCGTCGATGCTTTTGTAGCTGTAGGAGTAGCTCCCAGCCAGTGCAGCTCCTTCGCACTGGCAGGGAGCCATACGTCGCTGCCCTGGTCGCAGCGGCTGCGTGTGACGTCATGCAGCTGCCGCCCCAACGGTCAGGGCACGCCTGCGTTGCCCGGACGCGCCCTCTAAATGGCGGCCAAACACCGCCGGCCCACCCCCTCCCGCCCAGCAACACACACAGCAGCGATCAGGTCTGAATTAGCCCCACTGGACGACAGGCAAACAATGCAATGTCGTCAACAATTTCCCTTGAACTCCCGGACAAACGGTATTGGGCCTAATTCAGCATGGATCGCTATTTAGAGAAATTGCAGTTGTCTGTGAGTAGGAAGGCACGGGCCCGGCAGTAAGATAAAACGCCCCGTGCAAAATTGCGAATGCATCGCAGATCGCTACCCACTCGCAGATGCATACGCAATTTCCGGAACATCGAAGGATCTTTGCCGTCTGAGCAAATGTGAGTAGGTCCGAGGCTGACACTACTCTGTGACTGAGATGGGCCGGAAGTAGTCTGCGCTGTCATCAGAGATCCTCCCCAAAAACGCCTGGGCACGCCTGCATTTTTTTTTCTGACACACCCAGAAAACATCAGGTTTCCGCACAGAAACACCGGCTTCCTGTCAGTCAAACAGCGGCTGCATTGCGATTACCATCTGTACACAATATTTGTCGCTGTTACCCCTTGTGCATGCGCAATGTGAACACTAGCATGCGCAGTCGTTTGATAATCACCCGATTTGTGATTTCTCTGAATAGCGATCCATGCTGAATTAGGCCCATAGCGCATACACACTGGGGGTAATTCCAAGTTGATCGCAGCAGGAAATTTTTTAGCAGTTGGGCAAAACCATGGCCCTCATTCCGAGTCGTTCGCTCGGTATTTTTCTTCGCATCGCAGCGTTTTTCTGCTTAGTACGCATGCGCAATGTTCGCACTGCGACTGCGCCAAGTAATTTTGCTATGAAGATAGTATTTTTACTCACGGCTTTTTCTTCGCTCTGGCGATCGTAGTGTGATTGACAGGAAATGGGTGTTACTGCGCGGAAACACTGCGTTTTATGGGCGTGTGGATAAAAACGCTACCGTTTCCGGAAAAAACGCGGGAGTGGCTGGAGAAACGGAGGAGTGTCTGGGCGAACGCTGGGTGTGTTTGTGACGTCAAACCAGGAACGACAAGCACTGAACTGATCGCAGATGCCGAGTAAGTCTGAAGCTACTCTGAAACTGCTAAGTAGTTTGTAATCGCAATATTGCGAATACATCGGTCGCAATTTTAAGAAGCTAAGATTCACTCCCAGTAGGCGGCGGCTTAGCGTGTGTAACTCTGCTAAAATCGCCTTGCGAGCGAACAACTCGGAATGAGGGCCCATGTGCACTGCAGGGAGGGCAGATATAACATGTGCAGAGAGAGTTAGATTTGGGTGTGGTGAGTTCAATCTGCAATCTAAATTGCAGTGTAAAAATAAAGCAGCCAGTATTTACCCTGCACAGAAACAAAATAACCCACCCAAATCTAACTCTCTCTGCACATGTTACATCTGCCCCACCTGCAGTGCACATGGTTTTGCCCAACTGCTAAAAAAAATTCCTGCTGCGATCAACTTGGAATTACCCCCACTGTGCAATCTTGCTAATGACCAAACGTTCTATCACGCGTCATTCGGTAGTTTACCGATACATCAGGTATATAAGTAGGTATAGGGGGTCATTCCGAGTTGTTCGCTCGGTAAAAATCTTCGCATCGCAGCGATTTTCCGCTTAATGCGCATGCGCAATGTCCGCACTGCGACTGCGCCAAGTAAATTTGCTATGCAGTTAGGATTTTTACTCACGGCTTTTTCTTTGTTCTGGCGATCGTAATGTGATTGACAGGAAATGGGTGTTACTGGGCGGAAACAGGCCGTTTTATGGGCGTGTGGGAAAAAACGCTACCGTTTCCGGAAAAAAACGCAGGAGTGGCCGGAGAAACGGGGGAGTGTCTGGGCGAACGCTGGGTGTGTTTGTGACGTCAAACCAGGAACGACAAGCACTGAAATGATCGCAGATGCCGAGTAAGTCTGGAGCTACTCAGAAACTGCTACGAGGTGTGTAATCGCAATATTGCGAATACATCGTTCGCAATTTTAAGAGGGCTAAGATTCACTCCCAGTAGGCGGCGGCTTAGCATGAGCAAATCTGCTAAAATCCGCTTGCGAGCGAACAACTCGGAATGACCCCCATAGAGTACACACTGTGTGATGTGTTAAACATTATTAACAAGATCCTCAGATTGAGCCTACCAAAAGAGGCGTCAAACAATTCCCAGGAGCGCGCAACAGTGAGTACACACTGGACGATGTGGACAATTTATTGTTGCGATTGAGCGACAAATCGTCTATAAAATCATCTAGTGTACCCAGCAACATCCAGATAGTCATGTTATAGAAAGCGTGTTTTAGTCATATATTTTGTTCTAAATGACATTTATTGTATGTCTTCATAACATCTTCTTGGCAGATAGAACTAATTCTGAGTAATAAGAAGAACATCACATGTACTAGCAGGAGTCTGCTCACTGTGGCCAGATGTACTAAGCTTTAAATGTATTCAACGGATTTTGGAGCAGTTTTGATGAAAAACTGTTCCAAACACTTTAATTTAGTTTTTTTTTTTTAGTAACCCACATCGCATTCCCCGTACATATAATGGGAAATGCGACCTGGGCCGAATTTACTTAAAAAAAAAATTTGAGAAAAAAAAAATCGAGCTGAGCCCTGTGATCATTTTGCCAGCTCAGGCTGGCAAAACCACAGGGCAGCACTGTGATAAGCTGCCTTCTGCCCAGCTTTCTCTGCCCCTGAGCGCGGAACACTTAGACAGTGTCCGTGTCAACCTATGTCTGTCGACATTGACACAACCCCCCCAGAAAAACTCATGGGGGTAAATTTACTAACATTCGTAATTTTCGGAAAAAGGTCAAAGTTCAATCACGAATGACATTGAAAGTGTAAAACTGCAACTTTTTGAATTGATTACGACTAATTTACTAAGCTGTCGTATTCGGGTTTTTCTTTTGTTCCGATGTCGATGTCATTCGTGGTTTTTTTTCTATTTTTACGGCAGTGATTAGCAAAACACTGCCGACTTTTTAAAAATGAATCTCGGCCGGATCTGTGTGATCCGTGCTGGGGTTCTTTTTTTTTTTTTTTTTTAAATTAAACAGTGTAAAATTAAAAAAAAAATTGCGTGGGGTCCCCCCTCCTAAGCATAACCAGCCTCGGGCTCTTTGAGCCGATCCTGGTTGCAGAAATATGGGGGGGAAAATGACAGGGGTTCCCCCATATTTAAGCAACCAGCATCGGGCTCTGCACCTGGTCCTGGTTCCAAAAATACGGGGGACAAAAAGAGTAGGGGTCCCCCGTATTTTTAAAACCAGCACCGGGCTCCACTAGCTGGACAGATAATGCCACAGCCGGGGGTCACTTTTATATAGTGCCCTGCGGCCGTGGCATCAAAAATCCAACTAGTCACCCCTGGCCGGGGTACCCTGGGGGAGTGGGGACCCCTTCAATCAAGGGGTCCCCCCCCCAGCCACCCAAGGGCCAGGGGTGAAGCCCGAGGCTGTCCCCCCCCATCCAATGGGCTGCGGATGGGGGGGCTGATAGCCTTTGTTGTAAATGAAAAGATATTGTTTTTAGTAGCAGTACTACAAGTCCCAGCAAGCCTCCCCCGCATGCTGGTACTTGGAGAACCACAAGTACCAGCATGCGGCGGAAAAACGGGCCCGCTGGTACCTGTAGTACTATTACTAAAAAAATACCCAAATAAACACAAGACACACACACCTTGAAAGTAAAGATTTATTACATACATGCACACAAACATACATACATACTTACCTTATGTTCACACGCAGGTCGGTCCTCTTGTCCAGTAGAATCCATGGGGTACCTGTAGAAAAAATTATACTCACAAAATCCAGTGTAGATCGGTCCTCTTCAAATCCATTTGTAATCCAGGTACTTGATTAAAATAAAAAAACGGACACACGAGCCACGCACTGAAAGGGGCCCCATGTTTTCACATGGGACTCCTTTCCCCGAATGCCAGAAACCCACTCTGACTTCTGTCTAAGTGGGTTTCCTCAGCCAATCAGGGAGCGCCACGTTGTAGCACTCTCCTGATCGGCTGTGTGCTCCTGTACTGAGTGACAGGCGGCACACGGCAGTGTTACAATGTAGCGCCTATGCGCTCCATTGTAACCAATGGTGGGAACTTTCTGCCCTGCGGTTGACCTAAAGTGACGTCACCGCTGAGCAGAAAGTTCCCACCATTGGTTACAATGGAGCGCATAGGCGCTACATTGTAACACTGCCGTGTGCCGCCTGTCACTCAGTACAGGAGCACACAGCCGATCAGGAGAGTGCTACAACGTGGCGCTCCCTGATTGGCTGAGGAAACCCACTTAGACAGAAGTCAGAGTGGGTTTCTGGCATTCGGGGAAAGGAGTCCCATGTGAAAACATGGGGCCCCTTTCAGTGCGTGGCTCGTGTGTCCGTTTTTTTATTTTAATCAAGTACCTGGATTACAAATGGATTTGAAGAGGACCAATCTACACTGGATTTTGTGAGTATAATTTTTTCTACAGGTACCCCATGGATTCTACTGGACAAGAGGACCGACCTGCGTGTGAACATAAGGTAAGTATGTATGTATGTTTGTGTGCATGTATGTAATAAATCTTTACTTTCAAGGTGTGTGTGTCTTGTGTTTATTTGGGTATTTTTTTAGTAATAGTACTACAGGTACCAGCGGGCCCGTTTTTCCGCCGCATGCTGGTACTTGTGGTTCTCCAAGTACCAGCATGCGGGGGAGGCTTGCTGGGACTTGTAGTACTGCTACTAAAAACAATATCTTTTCATTTACAACAAAGGCTATCAGCCCCCCCATCCGCAGCCCATTGGATGGGGGGGGACAGCCTCGGGCTTCACCCCTGGCCCTTGGGTGGCTGGGGGGGGGGGACCCCTTGATTGAAGGGGTCCCCACTCCCCCAGGGTACCCCGGCCAGGGGTGACTAGTTGGATTTTTGATGCCACGGCCGCAGGGCACTATATAAAAGTGACCCCCGGCTGTGGCATTATCTGTCCAGCTAGTGGAGCCCGGTGCTGGTTTTAAAAATACGGGGGACCCCTACTCTTTTTGTCCCCCGTATTTTTGGAACCAGGACCAGGCGCAGAGCCCGATGCTGGTTGCTTAAATATGGGGGAACCCCTGTCATTTTTTTCCCCATATTTTTGCAACCAGGATCGGCTCAAAAAGCCCGAGGCTGGTTATGCTAAGGAGGGGGGACCCCACGCATTTTTTTTTGAGAAAATAACCACTTTCCCACCCCTTCCCACTGATAGACATGCACGGATCTCATGGATCCCTCCATGCCTATGCAATCACGGATATAAAAAGCAGGTCTGCTTTTTTTTTAGCACTTTTTTGCGATTTGTAATTTTTCACGGCAGTGTTTTCCTCTTTGGAGATTTGCACTTTTTAGTAAATGACCGAGTTCTACTAATTTGCTGGCGTATTTTGACCGATGGTGTATTCATTCGTATTTTTTTACAACTACTTCCAAAAAAATACGAATGCCCTCATCTCTGCCGTGATTTGAGTTTAGTAAATGACCGAGATGACACTTTGAAGAAAAAACGGCATCTCGGCCAAAATCGGAACCTTAGTAAATTTACCCCATGGTGTTATTTTGATATGTCAGCATTTCAAATGCCGGTATTCTGTCAGCATTTTGAACATGTCGGCATAATTAATGTCAGTATTTGGACCTTGATGGTATTTTGACTGTAGGTCAATGACTGTCAGGAATATGACGGTATTGTGTCCGTCGGTAAATCATACTGAACCCGTGTAATCAGCTCTGTGTGTCCGATGGACACACAAGTTGATCACCGGCAAAAAGTAAAAAAAAAAACATGCTTACCAGTCCAAGAGCCGGTGATCGGTGAGCGCTGCCGGGCGCCGGGTCCCCCACATGCTGCGCTGTGACCCCCGGTGCAGCAAAGTGACGCTGCAAAACGGCACCTCACTTTACAGCACCGGGGGTCACAGCAGCGCACAGGATCCGGCGCCCGGCAGACCTGCAGTAGCATCAATGACCGGCTCCCTGGACTGATGAGTATATTTACGGTGTGGTGGGTCCAAGGTGCAGGGGAGGGTAGTCGCGATGGGGGGAAGGGGGGTGTCGACTCGGCGGCGGCAATGTCGGCACATGCGTTGCAGGACATTGGGGTATTTTCCCCGAAGAATGCCCCAATGATGCTGCAGAGAGGCATCGCAGGGACATAGCTTGCTCTATCCCCGAATGCGATAATTTATACATCCCTGCAATGTAATCAATTATCACAGTGTGGATTTGGGTTATTTAATCACCTCACATCCGCATCCTTGGATGCGGCTGGTGACAAATAGGCCCCTTAGTACATCTGGCCCCTTAGTGTGCTACTGACGTACTTCCTGCACAATTGCTCGGTATAGTCACATGATTAGTGTTTAAGGATCCTCAGCCCACAGGACCGAATGCACATAGAGGTATATTTCCTAAAGTACGGGTTTACGGAAGTGGAGATGTTACCCATAGCAACCAATGAGAATCTACCTATTATCTTCTAGAAGACACTAGATAAATGATAAGCAGATTCTGATTGGTTGATATGGGTAATATGTCCACTTCTATAATCCCACACTTAAGTAAATATAACCCCTACAGTCAGTTTAGATAGCTGTGCCTAAGGCAGGAAGAATAAGTCAGGAAGGGCACAGTTTCATACCTCCCAACTTTACTGTTCTGTGGAGCGGGACACTTGCGCGGCGAAGCCGCGCTCGCTCCCGAAAAAAGGACGTGGCCTATGAAAAGGGGGCGTGACTTCGCGGGGGGGGGGGGGGACCCGCGATCGCGAGCCACGCCCCCATTTTCGTCACTGAGGGGGCATGCCCAGCGCTCTGTGAGCCGCTGGCATGCTCCCTCCCCCTCTGACTCCACTGAATAGACGCTGTGCGCATGCGCACAGCGTCTATTCACCGCTGCTCTGCTAAGCAGAGCAGCGATTGACAGAGCCTCCCAACTGACCCCCCCCACAGCGGGACCCTGCGGCCCGCGGGTGGGACAGCGGGACAGTCCCCAAAAAACGGGACTGTCCCGCGAAAAACGGGACAGTTGGGAGGTATGCAGTTTTTATAGTGTTATGGTGGTCATTCCGAGTTGATCGCTCGCTAGCTGCTTTTAGCAGCATTGCAAATGCTAGGCCGCCGCCGTCTGGGAGTGTATCTTAGCATAGCAGAAATGCTACTATTTTCTTGCAGTTCCTGAGTAGCTCCAGACCTACTCCTAGATTGCGATCAGCTCAGTCCGTTTAGTTCCTGGTTTGACGTCACAAACACGCCCTGCGTTTGCCCTGCGTTCGGCCAGCCACTCCCCCGTTTCTCCAGACAACCCCGGGTTTTACCCTGACACGCCTGCGTTTTTTAGCACACTCCCGGAAAATGCTCAGTTACCGCCCAGAAACGCCCCTTTCCTGTCAGTCATTCACCGATCAGCAGTGCGACTGAAAAGCGCAGCACGAACAACAGCAAAACTGCTAAGTTTTTAGTTAAATAACAGCGCATGCGCTCTGCGTACCTTGCGCATGCACATTTAGCAACAAATCGCAGCATAGCGAAAATTGGCAACGAGCGAATAACTCGGAATGACCACCTATGTGTGTTAATAATATATATACTTTTCAACAGTACTGTTAATATTATATTTTTCAACACAGTCTCACAGGTTACTAAGGGGGGAGATATGTCAAGCCTTCGAGAGCGATAAAGTGGAGATGTTGCCCATAGCAACCGATCAGTTCTAGCTATCACCTGTCTCGCAGAGTCTACGAAATGGCAGCTAGAAGCTGCTTGGTAGCTATCGGCAACTTCACTTTCTCTGGTGAAAGTTTGATACCTCTCCCCCTTTATAAAATTCTGTTTGAACCTGCATGCAACTTGGAATCTGGCCCGTAGCGTTCACAAAATACCCTGCTGATATGTGGAGTCAATTGTTACATTAATTGCAGGTGTGACTGTGTAAACGGAGCAGACGTAAATTCAATGATTTCCTGATAGATAAAGACTGATTGGGATGCTGTAATGAAGGATTCTGGCTGTGACTCGGGAACACCATGTTCTTGAGAGGATAGTGTTTGTCTCGCCGGCTTTTGTTTCTCATCAGTGAAACATTAATGACAAGACTAGCAATTTTTGTCAGACTGACAGCATTGGAGAGAAGTGGAGCACATTCAGGGCTCATCAGACGTCTGACCTTGGAAAGTTTTCTCAGAAATTGCTTGAAGCAAGTAAATGAAGAGGCTACACCTGATTGACCTCACGGTGTCCCTGTCGCTGCTTGTACTCTCTTTCTCTGTATTATGGCTAAATTAATCCTGATAATAGCCATTTAATGTTAGATAGGGGTTTCACCCTTGTGGGTTTGTGCTTAATATACCTACTAGCAAAAGTAAATTGACCTTACACAGTGTCATACACGGACACCATTATGCAGACCCCACTGAGAGTCTATAGGCTGATAATCTGAGGGACGGGTCTAGCTGAACGGCATGGAGGGGACTGGCGGTCATGGCTGTACACCAGGACACTGTTAATGGAGAGTATGCCTTGGTAATGAGAGATAGCTCTCCAGGGGGGGAGTGCTGATATATTGCAGTACATCTCCTTCTTGGCTGTTTCTAACGAAAAGAGTTAATTACTGCCTTGACGTTTCAGTGGCAGGGACAGAGAGGTATTGCATGGGATGACCAGGAGGGAGTGCCTTGGAGTGGCTGCGTGGAGGTGACCAGGAGTGAGTGCCTGTGTGGAGGTGACCAGGAGGGAGTTCCTGGGAGTGGCTGTGTGGTGATGACCAGGAGGGAGTGCCTGGGAGTGGCTGTGTGGTGGTGACCAGGAGGGAGTGCCTGGGAGTGGCTGTGTGGAGGTGACCAGGAGGGATTGCCTGGGAGTGGCTGTATGGAGGTGACCAGGAGGGAGTGCCTGGGAGTGGCTGTGTGGAGGTGACCAGGAGGGAGTTGCTGTGTGGAGGTGACCAGGAGGGAGTGGCTGTGTGGAGGTGACCAGGAGGGAGTGCCTGGGAGTGGCTGTGTGGAGGTGACCAGGAGGGAGTGCCTGGGAGTGGCTGTGTGGAGGTGACCAGGAGGGAGTTGCTGTGTGGAGGTGACCAGGAGGGAGTGGCTGTGTGGAGGTAACCAGGAGGGAGTGGCTGTGTGGAGGTGACCAGGAGGGAGTGCCTGGGTCTGGCTGTGTGGAGGTGACCAGGAGGTTGTGCCTGGGAGTGGCTGTGTGGAGGTGACCAGGAGGGAGTCCCTGGGAGGGGCTGTGTGGAGGTGATGAGGAGTGAGTGCCTGGGAGTGGCTGTGTGGAGGTGACTAGGAGGGAGTGCCTGGGAGTGGCTGTGTGGAGGTGACCAGGAGGGAGTGCCTGGGTCTGGCTGTGTGGAGGTATCCAGGAGAGAGTGCCTGAGTCTGGCTGTGTGGAGGTGACCAGGAGGGAGTCCCTGGGTCTGGCTGTGTGGAGGTGACCAGGAGGGAGTCCCTGGGTCTGGCTGTGTGGAGGTGACCAGGAGGGAGTGCCTGAGTCTGGCTGTGTGGAGGTGACCAGGAGGGAGTGCCTGGGAGTGGCTGTGTGAAGGTGACCAGGAGAGAGTGCCTGAGTCTGGCTGTGTGGAGGTGACCAGGAGGGAGTGCCTGGTAGTGGCTGTGTGGAGGTGATGAGGAGTGAGTGCCTGGGTCTGGCTGTGTGGAGGTGACTAGGAGTGAGTGCCTGGGAGTGGCTGTGTGGAGGTGACCAGGAGGGAGTGCCTGGGTCTGGCTGTGTGGAGGTGATGAGGAGTGAGTGCCTGGGTCTGGCTGTGTGGAGGTGACCAGGAGTGAGTGCCTAGATCTGGCTGTGTGGAGGTGACCAGGAGGGAGTCCCTGGGTCTGGCTGTGTGGAGGTGACCAGGAGGGAGTGCCTGGGAGTGGCTGTGTGGAGGTGACCAGGAGGGAGTGCCTGGGTCTGGCTGTGTGGAGGTGACCAGGAGGGAGTGCCTGGGAGTGGCTGTGTGGAGGTGACCAGGAGGGAGTGCCTGGGAGTGGCTGTGTGGAGGTGACCAGGAGGGAGTGCCTGGATCTGGCTGTGTGGAGGTGACCAGGAGGGAGTGCCTGGGAGTAGCTGTGTGGAGGTGACCAGGAGGGAGTGCCTGGATCTGGCTGTGTGGAGGTGATCCGGAGGGAGTGCCTGGGTCTGGCTGTGTGGAGGTGATGAGGAGTGAGTGCCTGGGTCTGGCTGTGTGGAGGTGACCAGGAGGGAGTGCCTGGGAGTGGCTGTGTGGAGGTGAACAAGAGTGAGTGCCTGGATCTGGCTGTGTGGAGGTGACCAGGAGGGAGTGCCAGGGTCTGGCTGTGTGGAGGTGACCAGGAGGGAGTGCCTGGATCTGGCTGTGTGGAGGTGACCAGGAGGGAGTGCCAGGGTCTGGCTGTGTGGAGGTGACCAGGAGGGAGTGCCTGGTAGTGGCTGTGTGGTGTGTGGAGGTGACCAGGAGGGAGTGCCTGGTAGTGGCTGTGTGGAGGTGACCAGGAGGGAGTGCCTGGTAGTGGCTGTGTGGAGGTGACCAGGAGGGAGTGCCTTGGAGTGGCTGTGTGGAGGTGACCAGGAGTGAGTGCCTGGTAGTGGCTGTGTTGAGGTGACCAGGAGGGAGTGCCTGGGTCTGGCTGTGTGGAGGTGACCAGGAGGGAGTGCCTGGGAGTGGCTGTGTGGAGGTGACCAGGAGTGAGTGCCTGGTAGTGGCTGTGTTGAGGTGACCAGGAGGGAGTGCCTGGTAGTGGCTGTGTTGCGGTGACCAGGAGGGAGTGCCTTGGAGTGGCTGTGTGGAGGTGACCAGGAGTGAGTGCCTGGTAGTGGCTGTGTTGAGGTGACCAGGAGGGAGTGCCTGGGAGTGGCTGTGTGGAGGTGACCAGGAGGGAGTGCCTGGGAGTGGCTGTGTGGAGGTGACTAGGAGGGAGTGCCTGGGAGTGGCTGTGTGGAGGTGACCAGGAGGGAGTGTCTGGGGGTGGCAGTGTGGATGAGTGCCTGGGATGGCAGTGTAGATGAGTGCCTGGGGTGGAAGTGTGGAGGTGACCAGGAGTGAGTGCCTGGGGATGGCAATCTGGAGATGACCCGGAGTGAGTGTTTGGGGGTGGCAGTGTGGATGAGTGCCTGGGGTGTCAGTGTGCAGTTGACCAGAAGTAAATCTCTGAGGGTTGAGGACCTGGATTTGCCATTTCAGAGTTTCTTTGGTACCTGTGAGTGGTTTGGGAATGGAATGTGTGTTGTGATTGGGTGTGAGTGGTGGTGAGCAGAGGGACAAGTCCAGAGACCTCCACCTCAGACTCTCCTGAACCTCCCACTTTGTGTAAGGTTAGTTTTTCATTATATGAGAGTTTAGTAATATGAGTGAGAGCTGCCACATCGCTTCTTTGCTAAGATAACAGAAAAAAAAAACATAGAAAACTGGTAGCACTAAACGTTACTGGATCTGTGGCAAAACATGCGTACATTACTAACAAACAGCAGCGCACAGGAAATACGAGCACGATACACCCGTAACGGGCGTATGTTCATCTCAGCTCCAGTGTCTTTAAATATGCCTTCCCCTTTTCAAGAGAAATCTGCACAGCCTTTCCTCATTCGCTCCTTAAGCCTGCCAGGGTTGTCAATGAGAATAGAGTGGCACATACAGTATGTGAGATATTCCGCCTATCAGAACTTGGTGATGTGTTTATGTAGAGCAGGCTTTTTCAACCAGTGTGCCGTGGCACACTAGTGTGCCACGACCAGCTGCAAGGTGTGCCGCGGAGCCAGAGCAGCTTCCTGCACCTTCAGAGTGAACTGTTGGTCCAGGCTCTTCTTAGAGGATCAGTCGTGCTCCGGCCGTGACCTGTATGCCTTGAAGACGCGGCGGTGTGATATCATAGGTCACGGCCGCCGCATCTCACCACCCAGCCAGCCCACCCGCCTGCATACACATCTTCCAGTTCCTGCCTGCATACACAGCTTTCCTTGCCGACCCACATCCACACCTGCCCGACCTCCCGCTGCTCAGTATTCTCAGCACTCCACTATGAACAACCCCCGCCACTGAGGGACAGGGAGGAGGACAGCTGACCCGTAGGGGCTAATATTTGTTATTTTATTTCTCCTGTGGGGAACAATAGGATTTATGTGGGGAGAATAAGGATTTATGGGGGGGAACAATGTGAATAATTCATGTGGGGAGCAATAGGATTTATGTGGGGAGAAATGTGATTGATTTATGTGTGAGCAACATGATTTATGTGGGGAGTAATGTGATTGTTTTTTCTGTGTAGGCCAATGTATATGTGGATTTATTTATTTTTACTGTGGGTATCTTATGGTGTGCCTTGGCAATTTTAAAATATTGTTTGGTGTGCCGCGAGTAAAAAAAGGTTGAAAATCACTGATGTAGAGACTTAAATAGCTCTGTAGCTTAGTTACACATGAAAACATTCATAGGGATTTGAACGGATAGCAATATCATTGTGTAACAGGATGATCGGGCCTAATATCATACCTACCAACTTTTCCGATTTTCGCGGGACAGTCCTATTTTTTGGGGTCTGTCCCAGTGTCCTGCGGTGGTGGGGGGGCAGTTGGGAGGCTCCTGAACTCGCTGCTCTGCTCAGTTCAGAGCAGAGCGGTGGTGATAAGAGGCAGAGGGACTGGGGGCATGGCTCACAGATCACTGGCCATGCCCCCACTGTGACTGAAATGGGAGGCGTGGCCAGCGACCGCAGCATCCCTCTGAAGCCACGCCCCCTTTCTCACAGGCCACACAGCCTTTTGTCACTGCGCAGAATGTTCCGCTTTCACTTCCCAATGTTGGGAGGTATGTAATAGAGTAATGGACTGGATAATATCGTGCACAGACGCAGGGCCAGTTCTAGACCTTGTGGCGCCCAGGGCTAAAGTTTCCTTTGGCGCCCCCCCCCGAGACGGCGAAATAGAGTTAGTGCACGCGCGTAAAATGGGGACGTGGCTTCATAGGAAAGGGGCGTGGTCAGTTTTGCTCCCTGTAGTTTTGCCCCCTGTAGCGTTGTGCACCCTGTAGAGCTGTGCCCACAGTGGCTGTTGTGCCCCCTGCAGCTGTGCCCCAGTAGCTGTTATGCCCCCCTGCAGCTGTTGTGCCCCATGCAGCTGTGCCCCCAGTAGCTGTTATGCCCCCTGCAGCTGTGCCCCCAGTAGCTGTTATGCCCACCTGCAGCTGTGCCCCCATTAGTTGTGGTCCCAGTAGTTGTGCCCCCTGCAGCTGTGCCCCCATTAGTTGTGGTCCCATTAGTTGTGCCCCCTGCAGCTGTGCCCCCATTAGTTGTGGTCCCAGTAGTTGTGCCCCCTGCAGCTGTGCCCCCATTAGTTGTGGCCCCAGTAGTTGTGCCCCCTGCAGCTGTGCCCCCATTAGTTGTGGCCCCAGTAGTTGTGCCCCTATTAGTTGTGCCCCCCTTAGTGTGCCCCCTGCAGCTGTGCCCCCATTAGTTGTGGCCCCAGTAGTTGTGTCCCCATTAGTTGTGGCCCCAGTAGTTGTGCCCCCTTTAGTATGCCCCCTGCAGCTGTGCCTCCATTAGTAGTGCCCAAAAGTAGCTGTGCACCTAGTAAAAAAAATAAAAAAATACTTACCAGCCCCGTTCCTGTTCCCGACCAGTGCACTCCGTCTCCGGCGCCACTCCTCTCAGCTATGGGAGAGACGTCATGACGTCTCTCCCATAGCGCTGCACAGAAAGGTCCTCTCCGCAAAGCAAAAAAACGCTACCTCACTGCGAGTCTAGATTCCCTTCGCGGAGAGGACCTTTTCATACCCACCGCCGTCGCCATCCTAGTTAGTAGTGGCTCTTGCCACGGCGGCAGCGCCCCCGGGACAGCAGCGCCCCGGGCAAAAGTACTGCTTGCCCGTGGCAAGAGCCGCTACTGCATAGACGCTGAGAGGGAAGAATGGGTCTGGAAGTGCAGGATGGGACAATGGGGGTAATTCATACCTGATGGCACGCAGGCCTTTTTTTGCAGTGCTGCGATCAGGTAGTCGCCGCCTACAGGGGGAGGGGGTAGTTGATGTGCAGGGGGGCGAACGCTTGTGCAGAGAGCTGCACAAACTAAAGTTTGTACAGTCTCAGGGGTGAGCTGCCCCAGATCTGCATGCAGCCGGCGCCATCTTGAATGCTGCTGCGGGGGAACTCCACCATCCGCCTCCTACCCGGCTTGCCTGATATACCCCGCGACCGGTGAGTGGACAGAGCGGGGGCCCCGCCACCCGAACAGCGCCTCAGTTTGCTCCTCTCCCCCGCTGGATGACCAGGGCGCTTGTCGCGGCCGTGCTGTGCGGAGAAGCCGCCGGGCGCCATCTTGCGATTGGCGGGCGGGCACACACACGGAGCTCCGCTGCCCGCTCCTGACAGCGCTGAACACATATTGAAGAGGCCTGGGAGCTGACCGGAGGGCACTTCCCCCTGTCCAATACAGGAGCCCTTGCACCCCTAAGAATATACTACCAGCTGTGCTGACTGTGGAGGATCCTGGGCGCCATCTTGGGATTGGCAGCAGGCTCAGTTCTGTTCCTATCCATACCCCCCCTGCTGGAAGTGCCTGGTAACTGACGCCTGTTAAAGTGAAAACCTGCTTTGCTTTGCCTCAGGAAAGTGCTGGCTGTTAAGGAGGGAAAGTGCCTGACTCCCTGATCCTGAGTACAGCTCCCACACCCATAGTGCCGACACGCAGCAACACAATCAACAACACTGGTCCTTTTATATATATATATAATTGTCCCGTGCCTCTTGGCCTTCAAACGGCGCGCTGGTGCCTGCGTCCCTTCTCTTGGTCTGCATTGCTTTGATACATAATTAGAAAAAATAACACGGCGGCACTGTGTTGTCCAAGATGGTGAAAGGCCGCCAACAAAACGCGGCGGCGGGCGCAATGGAGAAGTTTATCCGTAACCCCGGTCCCCAACAACAGAGGAGGGAAATTACGCAAACTGAGTCTTCGCCCCCCTCTCCTGCACACAGCTCTGCCTCATCTGAACCGCCGGATGCTGCGTTACAAAGAGTGTTGGACGCCGTGACAGCTAGTGAGGCCCGATTGGCTGACAAAATTGGGCAGGTGCAGTCTGATCTCTCCATTATCCATCAGGACCTGCAACGGGTGAGAGAGAGGGTGGGTGAGGCCGAAACCCGTATCTCCAATGTCGAGGATACTATCACTCCACTGGGACGGCGTACTGATACTTTGGAGTCTCAGATGACTGATGTGCACAAAAAACTGACGGATATGGAGGGACGCTTACGTCGCAATAATGTCCGTTTCATTGGTTTGCCCGAGAAGGAGGAAGGCTCATCTCCTGAGGAATTTCTAGAAACATGGCTTCGGAAGGCATTTGGTCCCGATGAATTCTCGCCTCATTTCACCATAGAACGAGCTCATAGGGTTCCGATGCGCCCATTGCCTCCGGGGGCTCCACCTCGTACCTTCATCGCCAAGTTCCTTCACTTCCGCGACCGGGATACTGTTCTGAAACTTGCTCGCACGAAAGGCCCCCTAAAATGGAACGGGTCGCCAATATCGGTCTTCCCAGACTTTGCGGTGGAGGTGCAGAAGGATAGAGCTCAATTCCTGCCTGTTAAGAGGAGACTCCGGGAACTTGATTTGCCGTACGCCATGCTCTTTCCATCACGATTACGAGTGGTAGCTGATGGCGAGACTAAATTTTTTGCGACTCCTCGAGAGGCGATGGTATGGCTGGATAGACGCTTCCCGGCGAGACGGGCTCTGGCTGATCCGTGATTAATTAATTCCTGTGACTATGGGTGCAAGAGATTTTATGTACAGGATAAGATTATCTGCATATATATTGGGGGGATGCAGGATGTGAAAAATGTTTAAATATCTCAGCGCTGCTCCTTGAGGGTGGGGGGGTGGTGGGGGGGATAAGTGCCTACCCTATTTTCTATCATGGTACTTTTCTCACGCGGGCCTATCACTATATGCATATCGCTGGGATGCTGGGGAGGGGTGAGCTGGGGGGAGAGGAGGAATATATTAGTGGCCTGAATATGCACGATCATATTTTGTTCTTAAGTCCCGGGGGGTGACTTTGTATGCTTTGCCCCCTTCTTTTTATTGTAAGGGGGCGATTTCGTCTAATGGCTGGGGATATTTTGTTTGTGTTTTGTTCTCTTTATCTTAGGGCCATTACATAATTGGCTCCACCCAGAGTGAAACGGGTTGTGTACTCTGGGTCTGAGCCGGTGTTAGGTTAAGGGATCCAAGTATGCTGCAGGTTGGGAGTAGTGTACAGGGAGGGGGGAGGGGGGAAGTTAATAGCTGCGGTTGTATTTGGTATGTATACTTAGAATTTGTGTGTGTGTGGCTTACGAATCTATT
Organism: Pseudophryne corroboree; assembly: GCF_028390025.1. Classification (NCBI taxonomy): domain Eukaryota; kingdom Metazoa; phylum Chordata; class Amphibia; order Anura; family Myobatrachidae; genus Pseudophryne; species Pseudophryne corroboree. Next base: position 60,309,575 of record NC_086445.1, on the reverse strand, counting down.
AATTGAGCGGTGGTGCCCTTTACTTATATTCAAAGAGGATGGATCTGGCTGGCTGTGGGCTGCAGCCTCTATTATTGCCAAAATGACCACTCATGGCTGGGCTTAGGTTGTTGTCATGGAATGTACGGGGCCTCAATGATAAGATTAAGAGATCTCTGGTGCTTCGACAAATTAAGCAATATGCCGCTGATGTGATATGTCTTATGGAGACCCACCTGGCGGGCAGCAAGACCCTAGCCCTTAAAAGGCCTTGGGTGGGGTGGGCATTCCACTCTACACATACTTCTGCCTCTCGGGGGGTCTCTATTCTTGTAAAAAGGACTGTTCCCTTTGTGCTGGAGTCAGTACAAACGGACCCATGGAGGAGATATGTTTTTTTAAAGTGCAAGATCCACTGTACCCCTTTGCTTTTGCTGTCCGTGTATGTGCCTCCCCCGTACTCCTCAGATGTCCTGAAAAAGGTTGCAGGGTTTATGGCCTTATCACCGGGAACGCCCGTGGTTTGTGTGGGAGATTTTAACAATGTGTTGGATAAAGCGATGGATAGATTCTCAGCTAATTCCTCCGGTCCACACTCCGGTAAAAATGATTTTGCTGATGTCGTGTCGGGGCTGGGTCTGGTTGATCCCTGGAGACTGAGACATCCTTCTGTTAAACAATATTCATGTTTCTCACACTCCCACTCCTCGTTCTCTAGGATTGACCTAGCCCTTCTCTCGAGCGATCTGATTCCTAAGGTCCGGGATAGCAAATATGAGACTAGGGGTATATCGGATCACTCCCCTTTAACATTGATCCTGGATTTTAATGGCTCTAGAGGCCAGACAGTGTGGAAGTTCAATCCGTTCTGGCTAATACATATGGGAGATGGCTCCGATCTGGTGGCCGCGTGGCGGGAATTTTTCGAGATGAACAAGGTTGGGCAGCCTATCTCTAATTTATGGGATGCGTTCAAGGCCTATTTGCGGGGAACCCTAATTAAACGAGTGGCTAATTTAAAGACATTTTTCAGACACCGGGAGTCCGAACTAGAGACCATAAGTGTTGCTGCAGAGGCACAATATTTACAGGATTGCTTGGATAGTTCCAAATCTGCATGGTTGTCAGCCCAGGGGGAATGGAGGGAATATCTAATGGAAAAGACTCAGCATAGACTTCTCTTCTCCTCTCACGCCTTTTACGCCTCCGGGGATAGGCCAGGTTCATATTTGGCCTCCCTGGCACGGGGTGAGAGGTCCGCTAATACCGTGATTGAAATAGAGACCTCAGACGGTACCACTTTATTGCAGACCCCACAGATTGCGTCGGAATTCGTGTCGTACTATAGGAGGTTATATAGTTCTAAATTAGACTGTACCCCGATGCAATTAGAAGAATATTTACAGACTATACAGCTCCCCTTGCTGACTTGTGAGGCACGTGACTTCCTAGAGGCACCTATTACACCTGAGGAGATTGCGACTGCGATCAACGCTGCCCCCGGTGGGAAGGCGTCGGGGCTCGACGGCATACCGTCTGAGTTATATAAAAGCCACTTAGATTTTTTTGTCCCCCAATTACTTGAGCTATATAATCAGATATTTACACAGGAATCCCTCCCATTATCTATGGCGGAGGCTTTGATTATTGTCCTTCCGAAACCCGATAAGGACCATAGGAAAGTTGAGTCTTACAGACCTATCTCCCTTCTTCCGACCGACATTAAAATTCTGGCCAAAATCCTAGCATGTAGATTAAATCAGGTCATTACGCAGCTCATACACCCAGATCAGACGGGATTTATGCCCAATAAATCAACATCCATTAATCTTAGACGATTATTTACCCATCTCCAGATCTCCCGTGAGGCAGCCTCATCCATAGTAGTTTCATTGGATGCCGCTAAGGCCTTTGATTCCGTGGAATGGGAATATTTGTGGAGTATCATGCGTAAGTTTGGTATAGGCCCCAGTTTTATCAAATTTGTCCGTTTGATGTACTCCTCTCCCATGGCTAGGGTGGCGGTTAACGGCTTTGTGTCGCACTCCTTTCCATTATCTAGAGGTACTCGTCAGGGATGCCCATTGTCCCCTACCCTGTTTGCGATGGCCATTGAACCCCTTGCTTGTCTTCTGCGAGCGAACCCTGAGATTGCTGGCTATACAGTGGGCACCAGAGAGGAGAAAATAGCCTTATATGCCGATGACATCCTGCTATTTGTGGATCGCTATGCTGAGTCTATGCCGAAGATTTTAGATATTATTAATAAGTTCGGAGGTTACTCTGGGCTCCTGATAAATTGGGAGAAATCCTTCATTATACCGCTACAGGGCGAGGTCCCGGCCTCCCCAATGGTAGCTCTCCCTCTAAGGTGGGTGAATTCCTTTAAATATCTGGGCATCTGGGTATCCAATGACCCTCATAAATTTACCTCTCTTAATATCACACCGCAAATATCTTATCTCCGCAATAAAGTGAAAGTCTGGGGGAAACTGCCCCTGACAGTCACAGGGAGGGTTAACTTGGTGAAAATGGTTTTTCAGCCCAAACTCCTGTACATCCTACAACAATCCCCAATATATATCCCCCAGAAAACTTTCAAACAGATAGATGGTTTGATGTCCTCTTTAGTCTGGGCTAGTAAACGGGCACGGTTGAAACTTACTACTCTGACCAGGCCCAAAACGTCAGGGGGGCTGGCTCTTCCCAACTTTCGTTTTTATTACTATGCAGCACAATTAGCACATCTATGGGAATGGGTTAATGAACCTGACACCTCAAGTCTGCACTCGCAGGCGGTGTTGCGGGAGTATCCAGGTGGCTCCCCACTGAGACTACTTCTCTGTGGAGGCGTCAGGGGGTCGGCACTACCACTGATTAAACAATCTATCACTATTTGGAGACAGGCACACCGGATATTGCAGGGGCAGGGCATTGACCCTGACACTCCGCTGGACAATAAATTTGGATTGCCGGAGTTGTGTCAGCTTCAAGTCAGGGAGGTATGGGAACCGTGGGGAATAACTTCACTGGGACAATTATACACTGGCGGGTTTTTTAAATCCTTTCAGCAGATTCAACAGGAATTTAATGTCCCTTCAGCGTATTTTTTTCGATTCCTTCAACTACGACATGCTATGACTGCACAATTCCCCGATGGCCCGCCGGCACTCACTGATTCCCCGGTCAAACTGCTGATGCAGACGGTGGGATCCAGTCATTTAGTCTCCAAAATATATGGCCGTTTACTCCAAATGCACCATATAGACCCTCTTGGCGCCCTTAGGACCAAGTGGGAAACTGATCTAGGTCCAATATCGGATGATATGTGGGAGGGTGCTATGGGATCGAGCCGGCTTTCAACATCGTCTGTTAGATATCAACAAATTCAGTTGTTCGTGCTCCACAGAGTATACATGTCACCTCTGAGATTGTCACATATAGGGGGATCCCATAGTTCTAAATGCCCCAAGTGTGGCAGTCTGGGAGCAGACTTTTGGCACATGATATGGCTATGCCCCTTGGTGTCATTCTTTTGGGAGGCGGTTATACGTGCCATTGCAGCTACGGGTATCCCCTCCACCGTACTTACACCTATATCTTGTATATTGGCAACTATAGATGAGGAGGCTCTAGATCCACCCAGTCGACGCTATGTTGTAAGCCTCTGTGCTCTGGCCAAGGTTTGCATAGCCAGACTGTGGATGGCTAATGAAGCCCCAACACCACAATCCTGGATTGCTCTGGTTAATGCCTCTGTTATACATGAAAAATTTGTATATTTGGCCAGGAATGGGGAAAAAAAGTTTATTGCTATATGGGGAAAGTGGTTGAGCTCACGATATTTCGCTTCACGGTTGAATAATGCTGATCCCTAGATTTATTTAACTAACCGATGGGGGTGTTGTCTGTGCGAGGTCCCTGGGGTGGGTGGCCCATGGCTGGCCGGATTCAAAGATTCTAAGGCACGTTACTGACATGACAAAAGATAATAAGATGTGTGTATAATATTTAGAAGGTTCGGGTCATCACTGCTCTATCGCTATTTATGACTTCGAATGTGATACATAACACCACGTCACACTGTTATTGACGAAATACCGTAAGCATGTTGTTGTTTTATTACTTTTTATTTCTATAAGAGTTTAAGCCTAGTTGAGCTATGTTTGTTATAGCTGCCCTAGGCAATGTTTAAATGTTAAAGCATTGTAAAAATCAATAAAAACTTATTGAATTTAAAAAAAAAAGTTTGTACAGTCTCTGCACAGCCCAGGACTTACTCAGCCGCTGCGATGATCCGGCCAGGAGCTGACGTCAGGAATCCTCCCTTCAAAGTGTGGAGGGCACGCCTCTTTTTTCCGGACACTCCCTAGAAACGGTCAGTTGACACCCACAAACGGCCTCTTCCTGTCAATCTTCTTGCGTTCGCCGGTGCGATCGCTTCCTTCGTAAAATCCGCCGCTGTCCGGCGATGCCCGTCACCGGTGGCCGACGCACCTGCGCATTGCGGTGCATACGCATGCGCAGTTCAGACCCGATCGCACCGCTGCCAAAAAAGCTAGCCCAATCTGTAGTACACAAGCCGTGCAATGTGCACACGGTCAGGGATGCAGTGCTAGGGACAGTGCCAAGTTTGAAATGGTTTAAAAAACACCTTGGTGCAAAAGGTAAAGGGGTCCATTCATGAAGCAGTGAAAAGTGTGGAGATGTGAGCCGGTGGGAAGCTGCCCATGACAACCAATCAGCATTGAAGTAACCGTTATTGGGCCTAATTCAGAGTTGATCGCAGCAGCAAGTTTGTTAGCAGTTGGGCAAAACCATGGGGGTCATTCCGAGTTGTTCGCTAGCTGCTTTCGGTCACAGCGCGGCGATTAGGTAAAAAAGCGGCATTTCTGCGCATGTGTATGGTGCACAGTGCGCACGCGTGACGTACTTTCACAAAAGATTATGCAGTTTCACACAAGGTCTAGCGACGCTTTTCAGTCGCACTGCTGGCCGCAGATTGACAGGAAGTGGGTGTTTCTGGGTGGTAACTGACCATATTCGGGGAGTGAAAAAACGCAGGCGTGTCGGTTAAAAAGGCAGGAGTGGTTGGGGAAATGCAGGCATGGCTGGGTGAACGCAGGGCGTGTTTGTGACGTCAAAACAGGAACTAAACAGTCTGAAGTGATCGCTAGCTAGGAGTAAGTCTCGAGCTACTCTGAAACTGCACAATCTTTTTCAGTAGCAATTCTGCGAACCTTTCGTTCGTACTTCTGCACCGCAATGCGCAGGCACGTCGTACGGGTACAAAGAGGATCGATGCTGGGCGATGGATTTAGCGAAGATTCCATTCGCACAGCCAAACGCAAGGTAATTGACAGAAAGAGGGCGTTTATGGGTGTCAACTGACCGTTTTCTGGGAGTGTTTGGGAAAACGCAGGCGTGTCCAGGCGTTTGCAGGGCGGGTGTCTGACGTCAATTCCGGGAACAAAAAGACTGAAGTGATCGCAAGTAAGTCCAGAGCTACTCAGAAACTGCACAAAATGTTTTTGCTGCACTCGGCTGCAAAGGCGTACGCACACTTGAAAAGCGAAAATACACTCCCCCGTGGGCGGCGTCTATGCATTTGCACGGCTGCTAAAAGTAGCTAGCTAGCGATCAAATGGGAATGACCCCCATGGTTTTGCCCAACTGCTAACAAATTTGCTGCTGCAATCAACTCTGCATACTATACAATTGTACGAAGCAGCTGATTGGTTTCCATGGGCAACTTCTCTACAGGCTCATTTCTCCACAATTTCACTGCTTCATGAATAGACCCCTTAATGAGTAGACACAGTGGGGTAAATTCATGTTTGTACGCAGTGGTAGATCATCACACAAGGGGGCGATTATCATCAGACTGCGCATGGCGTGTCATGGCTACTTTTGGTGCATGTGTCTGCTGACAGCTGCGAGCTCGCAGTCACTAGTGCTGCGTCCAGTCTGCGTAGCCATAGACCACCCTTAGCTCTGATGTTCCTCGTTTTGGCCTATAGACTGCGAATGTTTACGCAATTGCGAATAAGTTTGCAGTGGCTCCGGTGGATGTTTCCTTCCCTTCGTGGCGCTTACCAACATTAGCAGCTCCGTAGCCTAGGAAATCGCAATTAGGCCCTGTATACACAATTCCTCATTGCATGCATGCAACAAAATGCGTACGTTCGCCCATCCACAGAGGAAAACAGGGGAACTACGCTTCCATCCAACCCTGCACAGCCCGTAGTTCCGTTGGCATGTGCTCTGAACTTTGCAGAGATGCGTCTGTGCAGTACCGTACAACTGATATGCTGAAGAACAGACGCCTCATGACAGCTCCGCAGATCCAAGTGCTGCGTCCGATGAAGCTTACTGAGACCGGCTGCCTCCTGCCTGCTTGTGTGGCCAGGTAATCTGCGTCCTCCTACGCAGATTGTGGCCTTGGTACTCCCAGAAAACGCCGCTCCACCCCAAAATAGACGCATGTCAGTCATGGGGGAACTGCAAGTGACAGTGCCGGACGTGTTCTGCGCAGACTGACGACAGTTGGAGTAGTACACAAACCATTGGGACAAGAGCTTAGATAAGAGCTCGTCCCGGCAATCAGGAAGAAATAAAGTGATCGCATCTGCAATCACTTTACTTTTACCTACAGACCCCCTTGCGTTTTCTGTGAATACGCCTCTTTCCAGCTGCTTATGCATGATGCAGCAAAAGCCGCAATGTGCATCGCTATCTCCTGCAGCCGGCCAGAGAGGGACTGGCAGATCCCTCTTCAGAAGGGCGGGCCTCAATGGGAGTGGGCTAACGCCATCTGAAGGTGGCGTTCTCCAACAGATGCAAGAGCCCCAAAACTTCACTATAAAGATCTTATTTATTACTATCTCCATATAAAACTATAGGAACAGCTGCTGCTGCTGGAGTCCGTGGATGAAGAGAGATATCTCCTGCGCTCCTAGGGGGTAATTCAGACCTGATCGCTAGGCTGCTTTTTCGTACAGCCTGCGTTCAGGTCTAAACTGCGCATGCGTATGCACCGCAATGCACAGGCGCGTCGCACAGGTACAATGCGGATCGCCGCTCAGCGATGGGTTTGTGCGAAGAATCCATTCGCACGAGTGTTCGCAAGGAGATTGACAGGAAGAGGGCGTTTGTGGGTGTCAACTGACCGTTTTCTGGGAAGTTTTTGGAAAAACGCAGGCGTGTCCATGCGTTTGCAGGGAGGGTTCCTGACGTCAATTCCGGTCCTGGACAGGCTGAAGTGTTCGCAGCGGCTGAGTAAGTCCTGGGCTGCGCAGAGACTGCACAAAATCTGTTTGTACAGCTCTGCTACACATGCGTTCGCACACTTGCAAAGTGAAAATACACTCCCTTATAGGCGGCGACTGGGCGAACGCAGGACTGCAAAAAAACCCTAGCGAGTGAACAGATCTGAATTAGGCCCCTAATTGGTATATTTAAGGAATACTTAATTCTGCCCAAAAAGCAGTTTCCGCATAGTTTAAGAGCAGCATTGATTATAAAATAGTAATTAGTAAATATTGGTTTACTAAATAGCACAAAATTAAATGTGATATAAAATAATTTTAGCAGTGTAAAATCAAGGTGTGGTCCTAATTAAATAATATACAGGCCTGACCATCTGCGCCAAAGGACAATTTAAAAAATGCAGAACGGGGGTCAGCAAATTAAATTCTAGCAATGTGAGAGTTTAAATGAAAAAAATTCAATATTTTCTCTTACATCCTAGAGGATGCTGGGGTCCACATTAGTACCATGGGGTATAGACGGGTCCACTAGGAGCCACTGGCACTTTAAGAGTTTGAGAGTGTGGGCTAGCTCCTCGCTCTATGCCCCTCCTACCAGACTCAGTTTAGAAAATGTGCCCGGAGGAGCCGGTCACAGCTAGGGGAGCTCCTAGAGCTTCTTTAGTTTTAATTTTTTCTGTTAGTTTAGGCACAGGGAGGCTGCTGGCAACAGCAACCCTGCTTCGTGGGACTAAGGGGGGGGGGGAGTAGAGTCCGCCCTGCGGGGTCTGAGCCACTATCTCCGCTGACAGGACACTGAGCTCCTCAGGGTGCTGATCGTTAGCCGTTCCAGGCGACCGCTCACTCCCGCAGCATGCCGCCACCCCCTTACAGAGCCAGAAGACTTCGGTGACGAGTGAGTCACCGGCCCCCCTGACAAGCGGGGAGCCGGTGTGAAGATGGCGGCAACAGGGTAGGTAGCGCAGTACTAACTGCACTCCGGGGCTCAGCGGTACATAGTGCGGCGCTGTGAGGGGCGCCCTAAGCTGGCGCCTATACCCTACACTGGTCAGCAAGCCTGTCAGGGTCCATGGATCGCTGCCAGCAGAAATCCTCAGGCCAGTATAATATAATGAAGAGCGGGAAGCAGCGCCATGTTCGGGGGGCGGAGCTTCTCCTCAGAGCGGACCCAGCAGCGTTCAGCGCCATTTTCCTGCCTGCAGTTCCTGTACACAGACACTGACAGGAAGAGCTGTCCTTCCAAGCAACTCCAGCTATCCTGTGCGGTACCAGGGGGTTGTAGAAGGAAGGGGAGGCTGTCTAAAGTCTGTGTAGTCTATTAAAGTACTCAGATAGTGCTGGTAGTTTAATTAGTTCTACCTCAAAAAGCGCTGTGTGTGTGGGTTGGCTCCAATCTCTGTGTCCCTCTGTGGCATACTTGGGGGAAACTGTGTCTGACGTGTGTGTGTGTGTGTGTGTGTGTGTGTGTGTGTGTGTGTGTGTGTGTGTGTGTGTGTGTGTGTGTGTTTAATACTGTATCTCACATAGCCATGTCTAGGGACTCTGTGTCATATACTGCAGCAGAGGTTTCCTCTCAGGAAGGATCCATTGCATGTACACAGGATTGTAATGCTTTGTCTCAGATTCCTATTGTTGAACCTGAGTGGTTTACTTCTATCAAAGGTATGATCTCTCAGATCTCTACTAGGGTAGCTAATACTGTGACTGAAACTCAGGTGTTGAAGAAGTCTATGGCAGTTTGGTCAGGCTCTGTCCCTATCTCTGCAAAATCTCCTAGCATGTTCCCACAGAAACGTGCACTTGCCCAAATTATGGAAGATGACACGGATACCGATTCTGATACTGCAGACGGTGATGGGGATGTGCTGAGGGGGGTGGCATCCCTTGCTAAGGGGGTGCAGCTCATGATTGATGCCATTAGAGATGTGTTAAACATTAATGACACAACACCTGAGCAGGTTGAGGAGGCTTACTTCACTGACAATAAGAAAGCCTCGCTAACCTTCCCTGCGTCTAAAGAATTAAACGCTATATTTGAAAAATCCTGGGAAAACCCAGAGAAAAAATTCCAGATCCCAAAGAGGGTTCTGGTCGCTTTTCCCTTCCCTGAGGAAGATAGGAAAAAAATGGGAAAACCCACCCATTGTTGACGCATCTGTCTCCAGACTGTCTAAAAATGTGGTTTTACCTGTCCCTGGATCTACCGCATTAAAAGAACCGGCTGATCGTAAGATTGACACTACGCTCAAATCCATATACACTGCTTCAGGAGTGACGTTAAGGCCCACTATTGCCTGTGCATGGATTTCTAAAGCCATAGTAAAGTGGTCAGGCACATTACTAGAGGATTTGGATACAATGGATAGAAGTGACATTTAATTGTTTTTACATAACATACAGGATTCTGTAGGTTTCATGGTGGAATCCATGAAGGACCTGGGTACGCTGACTGCACGGATATCTTCCATGTCGGTCTCGGCCCGCACGGGACTCTGGCTACGCCAATGGTCTGCAGACGCAGAATCCAGGAGAGGTGTGGAGAACCTACCCTACACAGGTCAGGCTCTATTTGGGGAGCGTTGTATGCGTGGATTTCCACGGCAACCGCGGGTAAGTCACCTTTCCGTCCCTCTGCTACACCTTCTACGAAGAAACCATTTTCTTCAGCTGTGCCGCAGTACTTTCGGACCGCTAAGGCAAAAAAGTCCAAGCCTCCTACCACTTTCTTTAGAGGTGGTCGTGCAAAATCCAAAAAGCCTGCACCCGCAGGCTCCCAGGACCAGAGACCTGCTTCTGGTTCCTCAAAATCCTCAGCATGACGGTGGACCACAAAGCCTGGAGGACGGGCTGCTGAGTGCGAGACTCAGACGTTTCAGACACGTCTGGGTGTCGTCCGGCCTGGATCCCTGGATACAGGATATTTTAAGGAGTTTCAAGAACTTCCGCCTCATTGATTCTTCAAATCTGGCTTGCCAGTTTTGCTGGCAGACAGGGCTATCTTACAGGAAGCCATCCTAAAATTGGAAAAGTCACAGGTCATTGTCCCACTTCCACCTCATATGCAAAACAAGGGTTATTATTCAAACCTTTTCGTGGTACTGAAACCGGATGGTTCGGTCAGACCAATTTTGAATTTGAAATCGTTAAACCCTTACCTGAGGGTGTTCAAATTCAAAATGGAGTCTCTCAGAGCAGTGATTTCAGGTCTGGAAGAGGGAGAGTTTCTGCTATCCCTGGATATCAAGGATGCGTACCTCCACATTCCGATTTGGCTGCCGCACCAGGCTTATCTAAGATTTGCACTGTTGGACAGTCACTATCAATTTCAGGCACTGCCATTCGGCCTCTCCGCAGCACAGAGGGTGTTCACCAAGGTGATGGCTGAGATGATGGTTCTCCTCCGCAGACAGGGGGTGAACATAATCCCATATCTGGACGATCTACTGTTAAAGGCATCATCCAGGGAAACGTTGTTGCAGTCCATTGTTCTCACGACTCGTCTGCTCAGGGAACATGGTTGGACCCTGAACCTTCCAAAATCCCATTTGGAGTCGACCAGGAGGTTGTCTTTTCTGGGAATGATCCTCGACACGGAAGTGCAGAGGGTGTTTCTCCCGGAGGAGAAAGCGTTGGTGATACAAACAATAGTCCGGGATGTCCTGAAGCCAGCCCAGGTTTCGGTTCATCAGTGCATTCGCCTTCTGGGGAAGATGGTGGCCTCTTACGAAGCTCTACAGTACGGAAGATTTCATGCTCGTCCTTCCAACTGGATCTCCTGGACAAGTGGTCGGGATCTCATCTACACATGCACCAGAGAATACGTCTGTCGCCGAAAGCCAGGATTTCGCGTCTCTGGTGGCTGTAACTACCTCACCTTCTGGAGGGCCGCAGGTACGGGATTCAGGACTGGATCCTTCTAACCACGGATGCAAGTTTCCGGGGCCGGGGCGCAGTCATTAAGGGGGAAACCTTCCAAGGACGGTGATCAAACCTGGAATCCAGCCTTCCAATAAACATTCTGGAACTAAGAGCCGTCTACAACGGTCTTCTCCAAGCGGCCCATCTTCTGCGAGATCGAGCCATTCAAGTGCAGTTGGACAATGCAACGACGGTGGCTTACATAAACCGACAGGGCGGAACGAAGAGCAGAGCTGCAATGTCAGAGGTAACAAGAATCATCCTGTGGGCAGAAAAACACGCATTGGCGCTGTCAGCAATCTTCATTCCTGGAGTAGACAACTGGTAAGCGGACTTCCTCAGCAGACACGATCTCCATCCAGGTAACAGACCTTTGGGGTGTACCTCAAATAGAGATGTGCGGCTGGCACATTTTTCATGTTTTGTGTTTTGGTTTTGGTTCTAATTCCACTTTCGTGTTTTGGTTTTGGCTTGGTTTTGCCAAAACCACCCTTTCGTGTTTTGGTTTTGGATCTGGATGATTTTTTTCCTATGGTATTCTTAACCTCAATAACATTCATTTCCACTCATTTCTAGTCTATTCTGAACACCTCACAATATTTTTTTTAGGCCTAAAAGTTGCACCGAGGTGGCTGTATGACCAAGCTAAGCAACACAAGTGTGCGGCACAAACACCTGGCCCATCTAGGAGTGGCACTGCAGTGACAGACAGGAGGGCAGATATCAAAAAAAGGCCCCAAACAGCACATGATGCAATGAAGAAAAAAAGGTGCACCGAGGTTGTTGCATGACTAAGCTAAGCGACACAACCACCTGGCCCATCTAGTAGTGTCACGCAGTGGCTGAATGTCGAGAGTGGGCCACAATTGTTCGGTCCACTGACAGCATCTCCAGCATGCCCTTGTCATTTTTTTAAAATTCAGCAATTGGTGGACTTATATGGCAGTACCCCAGGACTAATACAGCAGTAATCTTGGACTCATATGGCAGTGTCAGATAGGATGGCACTTTTCAAAAACTAGGCCCCAAACAGCACCTCATGCAAAGATGTCGAAGAGGTGCAACAAGGTAGCTGTATGACTAAGCCAAGCAACACAAACAATTCCAACTGGAATTATACGTCCAAATCACTGGAATTATACATCCAAATCACTGTAATTAATTGGCAAAATCACTGTAATTAATAATTATACATCCAAATCACTGTAATTATACTCAAAATCACTGTAATTATACATCCAAATCACTGGAATTAATTGGCAAAATCACTGTAATTAATAATTATATGTCCAAATCACTAGAATTAAATGGCAAAATCTTGGTATCGCCTGCCTGGTGAAGTGGAATCTAAATGGGATTTGGTACCGGGGACACAATATCTCCATCAATTGTCTAAATCCCACTGCACTAATGACGGATACCGTAAGCACGTCTAACACCAACATAAGTGTCAAGACCTCAGTTATGAGGGCTTCCATCATCATGTGAAGCAGAACCACTAGTCATGAACATAGGCCAGGGCCTCAGCTGTTCCTTGCCACTCCGTGTCGTAAATGGCATATTGGCAAGTTTACGCTTCTCCTCAGACCATTTAAATGTGAATCCAAGAAGTTTCCTGCGGTGGAGTTTCAACTGGGACGGTTTCTCCTCTTCCTGCAAGCAGGTGTGGATATGGGCCTGAGGTTGGGATCCGTAAAGGTCCAGATTTCGTCCCTATCCATTTTCTTCCAGAAACAGTTGGCTTCCCTCCCTGAGGTTCAGACTTTTATGAAGGGGGTGGGGTTCTGCACATCCAGCCTCCCTTTGTGCCGCCTACGGTGACCTGGGATCTTAACGTGGTGTTACAGTTCCTCCAATCAGATTGGTTCGAACCTCTACCGGAGGTTGAGGTCAAATTTCTCACGTGGAAGGCTGTCACTTTGTTGGCCTTAGCTTCTGCTAGACGTGTGTCAGAGTTGGGGGCTTTGTCTTGTAAGAGCCCCTACTTGATCTTCCATGAAGATAGAGCTGAGCTCCGGACACGTCAACAGTTCCTTCCGAAGGTTGTGTTGGCATTTCATATCAACCAACCTATTGTGGTGCCAGTTGCTACTGACTCCTCATTTTCATCAAAGTCCTTGGATGTTGTAAGGGCTCTGAAAACCGGTTCCGGTATGAATGGTCAACCATGTTATGGTCGACAGTCATTAGGTAGACCACTATTGGTCGACATTGACATGGTCGACATGGACACATGGTCGACACATGACTGTCGACCATAACATGGTCGACCATCTGAACGGATACCCTGAAAATCTATGTGAAGAAGACTGCTCGTCACAGAAAATCTTACTTTCTGTTTGTCCTGTATGATCCCAAGAAATTTGGGTGTCCTGCTTCTAAGCAGACGATCTCTCGCTGGATCAGGTTCACTATCCAGCATGCGTATTCTACGGCAGGATTGCCGTGTCCTACATCTGTTAAGGCCCACTCTACTCGTACGATGGGTTCTTCCTGGGCGGCTGCCAGGTGTGTCTCGGCTTTACAACTTTGCTGAGCGGCTACTTGGTCTGGGTCGAACACGTTTGCAAAGTTCTACAAGTTTGATACTTTGGCCTCTGAGGACCTCTGAGGAATCAGTTCTGCAGGAGCCTCCGTGCTCTCCCTCCCGTTCTGGGAGCTTTGGTACATCCCCATGGTACTAATGTGGACCCCAGCATCCTCTAGGACGTAAGAGAAAATAGGATTTTAATTACCTACTGGTAAATCCTTTTCTGTAGTCCGTAGAGGATGCTGGGCGCCCGCCCAGCGCTTCGTGATCCTGCAGTGGTTACTTAGTTCAGTGCTGCTTAGTTCTTGGTTAAGTACTGTTTTGTTACTTGGTTAAGTAATATTGGCCCTCATTCCGAGTTGATCGGTCGGTATTTTTCATCGCATCGCAATGAAAATCCGCTTAGTACGCATGCGCAATATTCGCACTGCGACTGCGCCAAGTAATTTAACAATGAAGATAGTATTTTTACTCACGGCTTTTTCATCGCTCCGGCGATCGTAGTGTGATTGACAGGAAATGGGTGTTACTGGGCGGAAACACGGCGTTTTATGGGCGTGTGGATGAAAACGCTACCGTTTCCGGAAAAAACGCAGGAGTGGCTGGAGAAACGGGGGAGTGTCTGAGCGAACGCTGGGTGTGTTTGTGACGTCAAACCAGGAACGACAAGCACTGAACTGATCGCACAGGCAGAGTAAGGTTGAAGTTACTCAGAAACTGCAAAGTAGTTTGTAATCGCAATATTGCGAATACATCGGTCGCAATTTTAAGAAGCTAAGATACACTCCCAGTAGGCGTAGGCTTAGCGTGTGTAACTCTGCTAAATTCGCCTTGCGACCGATCAACTCGGAATGAGGGCCATTGTTCAGCCGTTGCTGATGTTTCAAGCTGGTTAGCTTGGTTTGCCTTGTATGTGTGAGCTGGTGTGAATTTTGCTACTATCTGTGAGTAATCCTTCTCTTGAAGTTGTCCGTCTCCTCGGGCACAGTTTCTAGACTGAGTCTGGTAGGAGGAGCGTAGAGGGAGGAGCCAGCCCACACTCTCAAACTCTTAAAGGGCCAGTTGCTCCTAGTGGACCCGTCTATACCCCATGGTACTCATGTGGACCCCAGCGTCCTCTACGAACTACGAGAAAAGGATTTACCGGTAGGTAATTAAAATCCTATATTTAAAGCAATGAACTATAACTATGTTGGTGTATGAAATGGAGGTTTCAGTGACTATATTCCGTTGGAGCATTATCTCATTTTGTTCCTTTAAATGATTGGTAGATAGATTTCTGCTATGGGGACACACAGTGATGCCTTGCTGCAAGCCGAGCGGATCCTTTGATTGGTGGGGAGCAGCCGCCTCTGTTTGATAACCAGTGTACCTCTGTTTATTATTTATTTATGGTTCACTGACTTGCTTAAGCTTCTTGCAGGGAGAAATCTCAAGGGACTGGCTTATATCATATATACAGACAGAAGGAAACTCTTCCAAAGTGTTACATGCTGGCAGAATTCCTACAAGTAGGGATTTTAATGAGCAGCAACAGAAACAAGTGTTCTGTATACTTAGGTATATTTATGTGTCAAAGGGCTTGTTTCTGAGGTGGTATAAAGCAGGGACGTGCAGTCAGGGGAGGCAGGAGGCAGTGCCTCCTCTGTCATTAATGATTAAAATACAGGTTGAGTATCCCATATCCAAATATTCCGAAATACGGAATATTCCGAAATACGGACTTTTTTGAGTGAGACTGAGATAGTGAAACCTTTGTTTTTTGATGGCTCAGTGTACACAAACTTTGTTTAATACTCAAAGTTATTAAAAATATTGTATTAAATGAACTTCAGACTGTGTGTATAAGGTGTATATGAAACATAAATGAATTCTGTGAATGTACACACACTTTGTTTAATGCACAAAGTTATAAAAAATATTGGCTAAAATGACCTTCAGGCTGTGTGTATACGGAGTATATGAAACATAAATGCATTCTGTGCTTAGATTTAGGTCCCATCACCATAATATCTCGTTATGGTATGCAATTATTCCAAAATACAGAAAAATCCAATATCCAAAATTCCTCTGGTCCCAAGCATTTTGGATAAGGGATACTCAACCTGTAATACAAAGAAGATACTTGTTATGACACGTATTCTGTGTCATAAGTATCTTCTTTATATTATTCTAATAATTGTAATTCATTAAATTAGTTTGGAAGGCACCGATAGCAGTGCCTCCCGCAGACAATAGGAACGGGGATAAAGTGGGGGCGAGGGGCTGTAAAAGCCCATTGAATAAAGACAAGAAAGCGGCACTAGTGTGAGTGCCTCATTGACAGGGACAGATGTGATTGGACAGCAGATCCAGCGCTGGATCCGCTGGTCCAATCACCCATAAGCGGCGGCGGGACAAGGGACTTCGAGCTGCCAATGATTGCCATCGTCTCCCCTCTACTCATACCCCTGAGTCCTCGCTGTCTCTGCTCGTGGTGGGAGCCTGACAGCAGGAGCCTCTATTACCTCCGTTCTCTTCCATTGCCGAGGAGCTAGCAGCAACAGCTAATCAGCGGGGACGGCGCGGAGGTGGCGCGGGAAGCCCAGAGCATCGTGCAGTGGCAGCTGGCGCTCTCCTCCTCCTCCACAAGAGTTATGTCTTCTGCTCTGCGGCAAGCATGAACACTGTCCTGGTGCCTCAGTGTCAGGACCACACACCGCAAGCCGCAGCACGCCGGGGCGCCGTCTCCATGTGTCCTATGAGGTCCAAGCCGGGACAAGAACAATATGTCCCCAAGCCATGCCCCTGAGAGTGTCTCCACAGTGGTGAGAAATGTACCAGTTATAGAAACATAGAAACAGAATGTGACAGCAGATAAAAACCACTTGGCCCATCTAGTCTGCCCCCTTTTTTTTTTTTTTACCATATTTTTTTTTATCTCAAACCTTATTTGATCCTTATTTCTTTGTAAGTATATCCTTATGTCTATCCCATGCATGTTTAAATTGCTCTACTGTCTTAGCCTCTACCACCTCTGATGGGAGGCTATTCCACTTGTCCACTACCCTTTCTGTGAAGTAATTTTTCCTAAAGTTTCACCTGAACCTCCCCCCCCTCCAGTCTCAGTGCATGTCCTCGTGTCCTATTGCTTCTCTTCATTTGTAGAATGTTCCCCTCCTGGACTTTGTTAAAACCCTTGATATATTTGAAAGTTTCTATCTTGTTCCCCCTTTCCCTTCTCTGCTCCAAACTATACATATTGAGATTTTTTAGTCATTCTGGGTATGTTTTGTGATGTAGGCCATGCACCATTTTAGTTGCCCTTCTTTGTACAGTTTCTAATGTATTAATATCCTTTTGAAGATATGGCCTCCAGAATCGAACATAGTATTCTAGATGAGATCGTAACAATGACCTATACAGTGGGATTACTTCTTTCTTTCAGCTGCTGCTGATTCCTCTCCCAAATGCAGCCAAGCATCTGACTAGCTTTCCTCATTGCTTTGTTACATTGCTTACCTGCCTTTAAGTCACCTGAAATAGTGACTCCTAGATCCCTTTCCTCCTCAGTAGTTTCCAGTATAGTGCCATTAATACTATATTTAGCCTTTGGATTTTTGAGACCCAAGTGCATGATTTTGCATTAAACTGTAATTGCCACACTCTTGACCATTCCTCTAGTCTATTTTTCTAAAGGTTATTAGTGTAGACCACTAGTGGGTACTACACTAAAAAAGAGCTTAGTGAGTGGCGCACTCTTTTGATATGATTATAAGTTAATAAAATTTTACTTTTATTTCATAATTTAAAATTAATCTCTATAGCCAGGTGTGACAGGACGGTCCCGTACGAAAGCACTCGCCGCTCCTGCGCACAGAATGGAGGGTCAGGTCACACGAGGCCTGACCACATGGGGGAATCCCGCTTACCGTCAGTAACCGCCTGTTACTGACTCCACCCACAGCATTGTGGGCGGGTTTATGCTGCCACCACCAAACTCCTAACCTGCCGTGGCGTTTGGAACCACGGTTCTGCTCTGTATGTGCCGACGCACTGCCTTACCACACCTGTGTGGTGTTGACGAATCCCCACTAGCCACTTGCTAGGCCTCTACCGGTAGCTGGCGGAAGGCGGAACTTGGAGACGTTAGGTGCTTCCCTGGACAGCCGGAGGACGGGGCTATGTTTGGCATAACCCTGTAGGTCACAAGATGAAGCAATCTTCTTGAGGCAGATGTTTATTTGCTCAATAATAGCCTTAAAAAAGACTCATCCCTATTGCTAGGGGCAACAGCATACAGCAAGATGGTCCAGCAGAATAAAGATGGTACAACTACAACCTGGAGGCTAACATGCATCCTCTTTTTATCTCAGTTCTACACACAGTACCACAGGGGGGTAAGCCCTCCCTGTCTGCTCCAACCAATCAGGTTATCGCAGAAAATATAAATAAATACAAGTTACATTTCAAAAGTTAAGAATTAGATAAAGCACATTCCTGCTCCTCTTCATATATAACCAAACCAGTGGCTTTCCCAAACACAATCTGATTATCATGTTCCTGTCTCTTTCACAAATGTAAATGTAACTTGCATTTCAATTGCATTCACCCTCTCACACATAGACAACATTCTTATACTGTAAATTAAACATAATCTGCATCACACATAATGCAGCCTAAGAAATGTTACATCAAACTGTTGTTGAATGAAACCCACTAGTTTGCATTTGTAAAACACAATCTGATTAACATGTTCCTGTCTTCTCTAACATCTCCATGCAAACCCAGTGCACACAATATTCAGAGAAGACAGCAAACAAATCCTTTCACCTGCATGTGTCTATAAAGTTACACAGAGACACATCTCAATCTCAAAGAAATGGCTTGTCCATACACCCCTTTCCAGGTGCCAGGGTCATCAGCATCTCAATTCCTAGGTGAGAAGCTTCCAAGGCCATTTGTCCACAAACGTAAATGCATTTTAAAACCAACACAGCTTACACATTCCTTCTAAGTGCTGGCATTTGCATGCAATGTAAATGTGCAATCCTACAACTGTGCCTATTGCATTAAATATAACATTGGTGAAAACACAGTATTAAATATATTTTTAAATACCCGGTGCCTAGCACCCACACTACATTTAAAGATGGCGCTTAGCACCAGTGCACAGTTTAAAAGTGGCGCCAAGCGCCCATTGTCCTTGAATATGGCGCCGGTCACTGAGGGTTAACCCCTTCAGTGCCGCGCCGCCATTGTCCACGTGGGCTGGGGGTCTCTCCGGCAACACTCCCCCCCCCCCCATTCAAGCGGGTCAACCAGGGACCCATGTCCCAACGATTTGGTCCCTGGTCCCGCAGTCCTTAATGGGGTTGAAGGTGACGCTACCTGGGGGGCGTAGGCTCCGGCCTAGACAGTTCATCCATAGTGCAGTGGGCCTCTCTTCGTGGGTGCACAATGTTCAAAGTCCAAGTCCAAGTTCAAGGCTCCACCACAAAAGTCTGTCCAATTTCCCCAAGGTAGGTTGCAGCCACCTAACAGGTGGGTGGTAAGTCACCACGGTGGGGGGCCAGTTACACACAAGTGCCACCCACGGTGTCCCAATTGTGGCATACCCCACCTCCCACAATAGCAGTATACTGCTCAAACAGGCCACAGGGTGCTCCTGCCCATATGGCTCTTTCTGGCTTGGTACGGCTCCCAGTCCGTGCAGTGGCGCAGTAGTTCGTAACACACAGTCCTGGTCAAGAATGTGCGCCATCAGCACTGGAGCGGGTACCCGAGCCTCCTTCAAAGACTGGAATGCCAACTCGCAAGCAGGTGCAAAGTCCACTGACTTGGGAATGCCCTTCCTAGCCATCTCTGTCAAGGGGTTCACTACAGGACTAAAGTCAATGACAACGTGTCCGTAGGGCCTTACAGGTTCTAAGGTCAGTACCGGTCTGGGTGATGTGGGTCGGGAACAGCCTCTGGTTGCCCCCACCCCCTCTGGTTTGAGCCTACCCCTGTCTCCTCCCACATAGTGCCCCAGGCACTGCACCTCTGTCATTCCTATCCGGCAACTGTCTGCCCTAACTGTCAGACCTGCCCTCCAATCCTCCTCTGTCGACCTATGACTCGGGAAACCTACTCTGTCACCTAGGCCTACTCTTTCCTCCTCGTCCGCTACCTGTGCCACAGTGATGGCGGGCAGACCACCAGCCTCTGGATCCTGTGTGGCATCCACTACAGGGAGGCTGCGTGTCTTCCCCGATCTACTGAGCACAGGCAGGGGACCTGCTATGTCCACAGCAACTTGCTGTAAAGGTTCTCCTATGGGCAGAGGCCCAGAGACAACACAACCGCTGGAGTGCCCCAGCTGTCAACGCATGGCACCAGCCTTACAGTTGGTCTGGGCGTCATCCGACATTCCAGACCAGGGTAAGCACTGTATCAGGCACTTCAGGGTACGGTCTATCTCTGAGTGGCTGTCCAAAGGGGTTTCGCTGGCAACCGACACCGGTTGCGCCTGAAGGTTCCCTGGGTGGACCAGTTGGACACGTTCCCTATCTGGTCTATCCCCTCTCACTTTCCTGTCTACCTTGTACCTTAACCCTTCCCGCCAGGTCAAACTTCCTGCCCCAACCCTGTCAAGGCCGCTGCCAGAGTGGCGCCTCATGCCTTTCGGGGATGGGTCAGAGAGTTGAGCCTCCCTAAACTCCTGCCTGCGGCCCTCAATCTCTCCTAAATTGGGACACTCTACAGGGGGATCTAGGTTGGGACTGCTAGGGTCAGTCTGGTAGGGGTCAGTCATGGAAAAGTCAGTGTGGTTTCTCATACTCACCGCCAGAGTTGGCAAACCACTTGGGTCAGGAGCATCATTGGGCACCCCCACAGGATCAAACGAGCTGGAACCAACATCATCTGCGTTGCTAGGGGACGTAGGCATACCAGAAGCAAAAGGCATGCGGGGTCGATGTGCCGATCTAGCCGCTGTAATCTTTTTCTCTGGGCTGGTTGATGCTGTGGTT